>NC_139345.1:213829341-213971841 GCF_055883805.1 Amblyomma maculatum
TTATTATACGCCACAGCAGAACACTGCTCGCCCCTGCAGACAACCCCATGAATATGCAGCCACTCACGAAAGTGAAAAGGCCGCCACTAACCTCAGGCCGCACAATTGTGGCTCATCGCTTCTTCGCGACACAAAAAATTGGCTATGGTTTAGCTTTCGTTAAACCCGGAGGATTGCGAAAGCAACATCTGCATGGCTACGCTAATCTTCTAGAGCACTATCGCTACGCTTTCGGTTTTGCTATGGCTAGGTCTAATTGTTTCGCTATGTTTGAAGCTTATGGTTTTCATTTAAGAGGTATAGACAATGCGATTTAGAACCATTTTGAAGCAAAAAGCTTCACTACAATGGTCGAAGCCGAGCTTTGCTTATGCCGTATGCCGTGACCCAATGACGTTTCGCGAAGCTCTGTCGGCGTTGCTAGGCAACGCTTAAGGCTTCAGGGGTGTGCGACACCACCTCATTGAAAAACGAATAAACATGGCTTAGCTCTGCTATGCCTAGCGAAAAGCAGTGACTACATCGGGAGCAGAAGTTAATTTCTCCACTCTTCTGCGCCGTTCGTCAGCAGCTAAACTCTCGTTGGCTTCCATGTCGAGTGCGTCTAAGTTCACCGGCGTTCTATAATTCGTTTACAGGAAAGAAAAGGCACGGTATCTTTCACTCACGGAAGGCCGGGTTCCCTTGGATCCCCAGCCGAGCGCTGTACCGCTATGCCACGACCCGGGTCATGAAGCGCTCTTCATAATCCCGCTTGTATACTGTGAGGATGATAGCGGGCTTCCGCTAGAGACAGATACTGTGATTGGCGCGCAATTTGAAATACCAAAGACTAAAATAGTTGTCATTCAGGATGTGACGTCATCCATCTGCCTTCAGCTATCAGGACCAAGTGGAAACGAGTGCACTCGAATGCCGCTGTGCGGCGCTTCTTGCCTTCATCGAGTGACAGATGTTGCGCCTTTCCTTTCCTGTAAACGAATTATAGAACAGTGAAATACTCGGGGACAACTTTCTGTGGCAATGTGGTGGAAGCTACGGAGCCGAAGCGCACCAGCTCACTCCGCACAAGAATATAGGGCCTCCAGAAGTATCGCAGTGGATGCCCTGGAATGTTATACCATTACGGAACAATTAAGCTTATTATTGTATCAGACTTAAACTACAGTACTAGCCAGTACAGCGGAAGTTTATCAGGCTTTACCTACAGTACTAGCCAGTACAGCGGGAGTTTAATACGCAGCGTTCATGTCGATGGCTGCACGGCCTGTGGACA
Source organism: Amblyomma maculatum (assembly GCF_055883805.1). Lineage (NCBI taxonomy): Eukaryota > Metazoa > Arthropoda > Arachnida > Ixodida > Ixodidae > Amblyomma > Amblyomma maculatum. The sequence continues at coordinate 213,830,618 of NC_139345.1, forward strand.
ATCTCGCAAAGCGGAAGCAGCGTACGCGGGGCCGGGTGGGATGCGTCTGCCGCTTTTCTCCGCCCATTTCTGCGCGCGTTCTTACGCGCGTCTGTTTTTGACAGCGTACGTCGTGCGCGTTGCTGAAACCGCAGCCGAGGCCAGGTACTCGGAACTACATGGCGTAGTAACACAGTTAGGAAAGCCCCGCGCTCATAGCTTTGTCTCCATTGCCACAGAAAGTTGTCCCCGAGTATAGACGCGCTCGACATAGAAGCCAATGAGAGTTTAGGTTCTGGCGAACGGCGCAGAAGACTGGATAAATTAACTTCTGATCCCGAGGTAGTCAGAGCTTTTCCCTGCGCATAGCATAGCTAAGCCATCTTTCATTTTTATTGTGAAAGCAATACTACACCCATGAACGGCCTTTCGCGTAATTCCGGACCATGAAACGTTTGATCTTTAAGCTTCAACCATGGATGACCTCTGACGTCATACCAGCTGCGAGAGATGGGCTGCCAAGTCGTGTCGTCGGGCGATCCCGGATCGTACCACGCCGGCCGGCGGTTGTCTCGCTTGAGACGTCGCGCTCGTTTTTACGTCATACCAGCTGCGAGAGATGGCTACCAAGTCGAATCGTCGGGTGATACCCGGATCATGCCACGCCGGCCGGCGATTCTTCCGCTAGAGGCGCTGCGCTTCCACTTTGAGTGACGGTATAGACCTTTGCATCAGGCGAGGAGGAGGTCAAAACACCTCCTCTCTGGACTGCTGCAAACCGGTTCCGCTGCCGCTTCCTGCGTACTGACGTCAGGCCCACGTAACTGCCCAACGAGCATTATGAAGACGCCCAGGCGGCCCTCGTTGCAGTAGTAGTAAAAGACATTTCTTTTAACAGAAGAGTTCGGGGCGCGCAGGCCCCTGGGCCCCCGCACGGCCCCACTACACTCAAACTACACTCCTACGGTTCATGATGTCGGCAGCTCGGTCTGTGCCGGTCTTTTGCCGGACTGGGTCCTCAGAGCGTAGCAGGGTCTCCCATTCCTCCCAGGTGGTGAAGTGCTCCAGACCCCGCGGGGGAGGATCCGCCGGGCATTGGAATAGAATGTGGGGGAGGGTGGCAGTGGGGTGGTTGCAAAGGGTGCAGGAGGGGTCGGTGAGAGTGGGGTGGTAAAGGGACCTAATGTAAGGGGATGGGAGGGTTCGCGTCTGGAGGCGGCGCCATAGTGTTTGGTGGTGATTGCTGAGGGAGGAGCGAGGTGGGGGTAGATCTGCCTCTCGACCTGCTAGGCCTGACTCATCTCTTTAAACGTGTGCATGCGCTCCCGGGAGAACTCCGACGTGGGGACCGCCTGTGCCCGGCGTACTAGACCTCGGGCTAAGCTGTTGGCGGCCTCGTTGCCAGGGCTCCCCGAGTGCGCAGGCACCCAGATAAGCTCCACGTGGCGGGGCGGGTTGGCATTGGGCGAGGTCAGTATGCAAAAAGCAGAAACCTAAACTCGCCCACGTGTGAAATTAAGTAGTGCAGTTTTTGAGTCTGTTAGTATATATCTAGCTTCCGTGTAGGCAATTGCAAGGGCGATCGCTTCCTCTTCGGCCACTTCTGAGGAGGTAACAGAGGGGAGGGGGAGAGTTGCAATGTACTGAAGGGTATTGTTCACCGCGGCTGCCGCTGCCTCATCGCCCGAGCATGCAGCGTCCACCCATACGGCATCTGCCTCGGAGCCGTAATATTTGTGGAGCGCCTTTGCCCGGGCTCTGCGGCGGGACTCGTGGTGTTGTGGATGGGAGTTTCGGGGAAGGGGTTTGACAAGAAGGTTCCCTACTGAAAAACCAAAAGTTCTACGGGGCAGTAACCTCACAAAATCTCATTTAATCGCATAGAGTCTCATAAGGTGCACATCATTATCATAAAATATCGTACATAATTTATGATAATGTACAAGAAACTATGAGAACTTATGCAATTGTATGCGACTTGTACGTGATTTCTTATGTGAATTGAGTGAGATTGTGTGAGAAAATGTGAGGTTATTGCCCTTTACAGATTTTTCAGTAGGGTTGGAGTGGATAGGGAGTGGGATGGAGAGAAGTGTGGGGTCGTTAGCTGGGATTATTATTATTATTATTATTAGTGGTTATTTATTGCATGTACAAAAGGAAAGAAAAGATGTTTGCCAGCCCCGGTATCTGCTATCTTATATCTGAAGCACCTGAACTGGGGCGGCGGAAATAAAGGGATAGCGAGGAGAAGGTAGAGGAAATCAAAGAGGTGAGTGATAGGGAGAAAGAAAAGAGTAGGTAAAAATAAAAGAAATATATACACTATGGTACAGTATACAGTAGTTTACTTGAGGCCCACCCGCAAATGTCTTGGGTCCCTGAGTACTCGGCATATCGGGCGGGCCTCCGCAATAGCTCCACGTGCAGGCGACTGTTCACTACGCACGCACTTGCACACTGTACAAAACACTGACGGCTGTCGTGGGCGATCAGCCGTTATTGTGGGAAATAGCACACGTGGAGCGTTCAGTCCCAGCGCGCACTATCTGGCGAGGTGAAATAGGCGGGTCATCAAGCCCGCCTGTTCGATGTACTCACACAAGCTCACGTGAGCTCGCTGGCGGGCGCGCGCACAACCCGGTGGCCACAGGAGCACAGCTACGCTGTCCGGGATTAACCCCTGCGCTCTGTAAGCCGCCAGGAACTCACGTCGTGGTTCGGCTAGCGCGGTGCAGCGCAGTAGAAGATGTTCGAGAGTTTCTACCTCGCCACAGCCATCACACACGTCACTATTGGCAAGTCCGTGGCGCATCCGTCGTTCCCCAGGCCACACACATCCAATGCGTGCACGGAGGATCATTGCGCGTTGCAGCCGAGTCAGCGAGCGGCCGCTGACACTGTGAATGCGCTCACCTCTTGCGATGCGTGGGTCGGGGTGCTGCATCCGGAGGTGATAGTCGATTACCGCACGCACATCCTCCAAAGCGAGTTGCTCGTCGCTAGGAGGAAGTTCATGTGCTGCGGTCGCGAGCTCGTCGGCACGTTCGTTGCCCTCTATGCCGCAGTGCCCGGGGATCCACTGTGCCCGTATAGCGCAGCCACGCTCCGCCAAGTGCTTGAGACGTGCGCGAATCTGGCACAGCAGCGGAGTTCCCCGGCCGGTGGTTCGAAGGCGGCTGAGGGCAGCGCGGGAGTCACATAGCACGGCACACCTGGGTGGCGGCGGAGTCAGTTCAAGCAGTAGATCCAGGCCTAGGCGTAGGCCCAGCAGCTCCGCCGTGGTGGAAGAACCCAGGTATGACAGGTGCAGCTGTCTGTGCAGTTGCAGGGCGGGGATGGTAGCCGCCGCTGCTAGCGAGCAACTGTCTCTGGCCACGGAGCCGTCGGTGTAAACGAGGAGGTGGTGTTGGAGTTCCTCGTAGATGACGGCTCTGGTCAGCTGCTGCACTGCACAGGGCGGTGTGGTGCGTTTCCCCGCGATTCCGACAATCTCTCGCTGAACCTCCGTAGCAGCGGGCCAGGGCGAGAAGAGGTCGTAGGGGGGCGTTGCATTGGTGAGCTGCTCGTACTCGAGCAGCGCCGCTCCCATGCGCGAGTGGCGATGATGTCGCAACCGACGTAATAGCGGGCCGCCGTCCTTTGCGCGCTGTAGGCGATCGATGTGTCGGAGCGCCCGCCGCGTGGCCTGAAGTTGTAAACATCGAGAGTTCTGAGGATGTGACGTCCGGTGCCACTCTGTGTCAATCAGATATACTGGGTCTGTCTGTGGGCCTCCACAAGCTCCCCAACAGTATTGTGGAGACCCAGCTGAAGTAATTTTTCTCTTGAAGGTTGGTTGGTTCACAGGAAGGGAAAGGCGCAGTATGTGTCACACTTGCTCTGTGGACACCTGAACCGCGCCGTAAGGGAAGGGAGGAAGGCGGGAGTGAAAGTGGAGAGAGAGAAAGGGGAGCCGTAGTGGAGGGCCACGGAGCAATTTCGACCACCTGGGGATCTTTAACATGCGCTGACATCGCACAGCACACGGACACCACTTCGTTTCGCCTCCATCGAAACGAAGCCGCCGAGGTCGGGTTCGAACCCGGGAACTCCGGCACAGTAGTCGGGCGTCTTACCACTGCGCCACCTCGGCCATCGAAACGCAGCCGCCGAGGTCGGGTTCGAACCCGGGAACTCCGGCGCAGTAGTCGGGCGTCTTACCACTGCGCCACCTCGGCGAAACGCAGCCGCCGAGGTCGGGTTCGAACCCGGGAACTCCGGCACAGTAGTCGGGCGTCTTACCACTGCGCCACCTCGGCGGGCCGACCACTGCGCCACCTCGGCTTACCACTGCGCCACCTCGGCGGGCCGACCACTGCGCCAAGGCCCGCCGAGGTGGCGCAGTGGTAAGACGCCCGACTACTGTGCCGGAGTTCCCGGGTTCGAACCCGACCTCGGCGGCTGCGTTTCGATGGAGGCGAAACGAAGTGGTGTTGAGGGATAGGTGGAGGGCGGTTTTGAACGCGGTACGAAGCATCGCGTCCAAGGTGGAGATCTCTTCACCTCTAAGTCTGAGGTAAGGGAGCGTGTATAAGAATCGGCTGAGGTTAAAGGCGTGAATGAGACGACATAGATCGTGCTCCCTCATGCCTCTATGGTGGCCCGAAACTCAGCGGATTTGATGCGAGATCGGACCTGTTACCCGCTTGAGTTTATTGTGAGGCTGTTTCTACCGATGCATTGGATATGAAGCCCCGGGACCCGGAGAGTGTCCACCTCGGTATTGAGGCGATCACCCAAAGCACGGTTATGGGGGCGCTGGGCGGTGGGGCGGAGGATGAGGAGCTCGGACTGCTCTGGGGAGCATGAGAGTCCGATGCTTCGTGCGTGTTCTTGTGTTAATGTGGCGGCGCTTTGTAGTGTGCCTTCTATGTCGCCGTCACTGCCGTGGGTGGTCCACAACGTTATGTCGTCGGCATAGAGGGTGTGCCGGAGATGTGGTATCCTGGTGAGTTTGTGGGCGAGTGAGATCATTGTCGCGTTGAACAGGAAAGGGGAGAGAATGGAGCCTTGGGGAGTACCGACCCCTTTAGGGAGTAAGGAGGTGATGTGTGTGGGCCAAAGTGGACCTCAGCCGTGCGGTTGTTAAGGAAAGCTGCGATATAAGTGTGCGTATGCACACCCACGTCAAGACAGGAGAGGGCTGTCATGATCGCGGTGTGAACAACTCGATCAAATGCTTTAGATAAATCCAAAGCCAGGACGGTCTTTGTATGGCCCGGGATAGCCGGGTCAAAAATGTCGGTGGTGAGCTGCAGCATGGCATCCTGCGCGGAAAAACGGGAGCGGAAGCTGACCACGCTGTGGCGGTAGAGGTCATCGTCCGTCATGTGCTGAGCGAGTCTCGCCAGCATCACGCGTTCGAAAAGTTTTCCCAGACACGAAGTGAGGGAGATGGGTCGAAGGTTTGCTAGTGTGAGTGGGTTATTTGGTTTGGGAATAAATATAACTTTGGCGTGACGCCAAGACTGGGAGAGGCTGCCTTCCGCCCAGCATTTGTTAAAGCAGTCCGCAATCTGAGTGATCGATTGATCATCCATGTTGCGAAGCATGGAGTTGGAGATTTTGCCAACACCAGGAGCGGAAGAGGTGCGGAGAGTCAGGAGGGCCACTCGGACCTCGGCTTCCGTAATCTCAACAGCGAGAGTAGAATTTGGTTGGCCTGTATAGGGAGGAAGGGGGTCGGATGTGCCGGGTGATGTATGTGTTTGTTTTAGGTTGTCCAAAAGGACGTCAGGGGTTAAGTCCGTGTTGTGTATGAGCCGAGTGACGTGATGTTGCGCAGCTGTTTTGGACTGTGTAGAGTCGATGAAATGTCGAATGAGTTGCCAGGCTCGTTTGGTGGACAGATTGCCGGCCATGCTGTCACAAACCTGTCCCCAGTTGGACCGGCAGAGCTCCTCTGCATGTTGGTTGATCTGTGACTGCAGTGCGGTCAGCCTCATTTTCAGCTTGCGGTTAAGTTTGTTCTTTTTCCAGCGCTCTAGGAGGCTGTGATAAGTGTGATAAGCCTCCAAGAGGTGGGCGAGTCTAGAGTCTAATGTGGGAGTGTCCTGTGTTGTTTCGATGTGTTGTGTGTGTGTGTGTGGAGACATCGGTCATGAGTGAGCTCACCCATTGGTCGATGTCTGTGATGGTTGAATTTTTATTTATTTATTTACAAAAGACTGCGGACACTGAAGGCACAAAAGAAAACGCAACACTTCAAAGAAGACAACACAGTATAGCAACAATTGGTTAAAACTCATGGGACAGTGGATTAACTAGCTGATTCCAATCTGTTACTGTGCATGGAAAGAACGAAAATTTGTAAGTGTCTGTTCTAGCGAATATAGGGGTTAGAGAACTGGGATGTTGTTGACGAGTTTGTTTGGTTGGTGCCGGCGTTAAGTATGATGACGGATCCAAACCGAGTTTGTTATGTAATAACTGATAAATAAATTCTAATCTAAGCTTTCTTCTTCGATGTTCAAGTAGCTCAATTTTATTTGCCTCCATTAAAGTGGTTGGGGAGTCAGACCTTGCATATTGAAAATAAACCTGACATGTATTCTTTCCAGATTTTTTACGTTAGATTTAGTATACGGGTCCCACAATATGCATGCATATTCGAGTTTAGGTCTAATTAATGAATAACAAAGTAGCGTAATGTTAGAAGGAGCATTTTTTAGTTTATGTCTTAAGCAGCACAATTTTCTAAATGCAGCAGAGCAGATATTGTTTATGTGCAAGTTCCACGATAGATTGCTACTTATGGTTACTCCTAGGTATTTGTAGTTGGATACTTGTTGAAGAGGGAGAGAGCCCAATTTATATGTGTAGCTATGACGTATAGGTTTTCGGGTTATCGGCATACAAACACTTTTATCAGCATTCAGAATCATGCCCCATCGGTCGCACCATTCGAAAACGTTGTTCAAGGCACTGTCCAGGTCACATTGATCTTCCCTATTTGTAACTTCTCTGTATGGAATACAATCGTCAGCAAACAATCGAATATGCACTGGTGGGTTAACAACTTCAACAATATCATTGGCATACAAAAGGAAAAGCAGAGGGCCCAGAACGCTTCCTTGGGGAACACCGGATGAAACTGGGAGAGAGCCCAAAAGTTGTCCCCCCACTTCAACAAACTGTTTGCGGTCTTTTAAGTATGCATTAATCCATGTTAATAAAATATCAGGAATGCCAATTTCTTTCATTTTAAACATTCGTTTATCATGAGGAACTTTGTCAAATGCCGTGCTAAAATCCAAAAATATTGCATCGATTTGGCCTTTATTATCTATACAGGAAGCAAATTAATTTATTACTGTAATTAGCTGTGTTACCATCGAGAGTCCTTTTCTGAACCCGTGGTGGAAGCTAGTTAGCACGCGATGTTTTTCTAAAAATTCGTTCATACAATGTGCAACTATATGTTCTAATAGTTTATAGCATGGGGAGGTCAACGATATGGGACGGTAGTTCTGCAAGAGAAGATGGTCTCCTTTTTTTATAAACGGGAATAATTCGGGCTGTCTTCCAGTCATCGGGTATTTTACCTAATGACATTGAAGCGCGAAAAATTATTACGGGGAATTGAGCCAGAGTTTCGGCATAGCGTCGCAGAAATGTGTTTGGAATGTTGTCAGGGCCACATGACGTTTTGGTTTTCAAGTTCAGCAACATGGAAAGGACATCAGGATAAGTAATAAAATTCACTTCGGCGGGGTAATACACTCGGCTATTGTCGGTGCCTGTGCTCGGGGCAGAAAATACACTTTGAAAATAACTATTAAAATGTTCAGTAATTGCCTTTAGATCACATAACGTAGTGTTGTCCACCAATATTTGTGTGACTGCTTTCTTTTTTTCACTAATGTAATTCCAAAACTTACTTGGCTCGGTTTTTATAAAGTTTTGAAGGGATGTGTTGAAGAAATAATCTTTTGAATCACATAAGGCACGTGCTAGATTGTCCAGTAATTCCTTTAGCACATCAGGATTTGCGCGTTTTTTTTTTGTGGCGTTTTACCCTTCGCCTCATCTGAATTATACTGCGTGTCATCCATGGGGTTTCCTTTCTTTCTTTTTTGTGCCTGTTAGGTACAAAAGTATTGATACAGTACAAGCAGATTTTTTTGAAACTGTCCCAGAGTGCGAGACATCGGCGTCATCGAAATCAACAAGGGAAGTTTAGAGATGTTCAGTGATAGACGCGTCATTGGCGCGCGAATAATCTTTAAAGTAACGTGAAGATAAGTGTTTCTTCATTGTTTGCCGTACTAGAGGAAAAAAAGCACTAACCAAGTGGTGGTCAGACAGGCCTTGTTCCACAGAAACCGTAAAATTCACGATGTCGCGAGGGATGAACAGCAAATCTAACAATGAATTCGTGGGACCGACAATACGGGTTGGATCATGAACTATTTGCGTCAGGTTGTGGGTAAGCATTATTTTAAACAATATGCTCAAGAAGTTCCCAATCCACACCTGGTAATTTGAAGTCACCCATCAATAAACTTTTACTGTTTTGGTACTGTAAGAGATGATTTTCTATTTTAGTTAAGTAGCCAGTTCCAGAACTAGGGAGTCTATAAACAACATATAAAACAAAGTTTTGTCCCCAACAGGAGAGTTTCACACACAGGCATTCAATATTATGTACGTCATCTTACAAAACAGCTTCAATTTGTTTCTTAATTAGGACAGCCACTCCACCACCCCTAGATGCCCTGTCTTTTCGAAATACAGTACAAGAGGAAGGGAAAACATCCTCATAATTCACATCACTGTGAGGACATGTCTCAGTAATCACTGCAACGTGCGGATTATGGTGTAATAGCGCTAATTCAAATAAGTCTGTCTTATTAACTGCCTTGTCGTGGCGGAGGGGCTTGCGAAACTCGATGAAGTCGTGAGCTCTGCTGTGTAGGGCCACCCAAGATAGACAGGTCACGGCAGAGAGTTCTGACAAAATGTGATTCACTGGAGAAGGTAATGGCAACCCACTCCAGTATTTCCTGCCAAGAAAACCCTATGGCCAGTCACAATACCATTATCGATATGGCGCCGGACGATGAGCCCCCCAGGTTGGAAGGCGTCCCACATGTTACTGGGGATGAACAAAGGGCGATTCCTAGTAGTTCCAGGACGAATGAAGCGGCTGGGCTAAAGCCAAAAGGACGCTCAGTTGTGGATGTGTCGGGAAGCGACCGGAAAGTCCGATGTTGCAAGGAGATATATCACATAGCAACATGGAATGTAAGATCTATGACGCAAGGTAAACTGGATATCGTCAAGCGAGAAATGGACAGATTGAACATTGATATCTTGGGTATCAGCGAGCTCAAGTAGACCGGAATGGGAGAATTTAACTACGGCGACCATTATGTCTTTTATTGTGGGCACGAATCCAAGAGAAGGAATGGGGTCGCTCTCATAGTAAACAGAAGAATGGGCAAAGCAGTGCTAGGATACAACCCCAAAAACGACCGAATGATTTCACTTCGGATCCAAGGTCACCCTTTCAACATAACAGTTATCCAAGTCTATGCACCGACCACTGCTGCTGAAGAAGCTGACGTTGAGAGATTTTATGCGGACCTACAATGCCTTTTAGACCGCACCCCATCATCAGACGTCGTTTTTCTCATAGGAGACTGGAATGCTAAGGTCGGGAGTGAAAAATATTCGGAATTACAGGCAAGTGCGGTCTTGGTGAGCCAAATGAAGCTGGGCAGAGGCTAGTAGAGTTCTGTCAAGAAAACAACCTGACCATTGCGAATACTCATTTTCAACAGCACAAGAGGCGCCTGTACACATGGATTTCACCGGACGGTCTGTACAGGAATCAGATCGATTATATTATTTGCCGGCAGAGATGAAGAAGCGCTATACAAGCAGTAAAAACAAGGCCTGGGGCTGATTGTGGCACCGATCATCAGCTTCTTGTTGCCAAAATTAAGCTTCGATTGAGGAAAACGCAGAAAACTAGAAGGCCTTTCAGGTATGATCTGGATCAGATTCCATTCTCGAAATCGATTCCTCACTTCCGCAGCATACTGTGGAAGTGAGGAATCGATTTCAAGAATTAGATCTCGAAGACAAAGAGCCCGAAGAGATGTGGACTGATGTTCGTGATATAATACAAGAAGTTGCTACTAAGGTAGTTCCAAAGCAAAAGAAATGCAAAAAAGCAAACTGGTTATCTGAAGAGGCTTTGCAAATAGCTGAGGAAAGGAGGATGGCAAAAGGTATGGGGGAAAGAGAAAGATACAAGGTTCTCAATGCGGATTTTCAGAAAATAGCAAGGAGAGATAAGAATGCCTTCCTGAACATACAGTGTCAAGCAGTTGAGGACAACAGCCAATTTAGGAACACAAGAGCTCTGTATAAGACAATCAAAGATATCAAAGGAAGCTTCTGTGCTAAGCTGGGCGTGATAAAGGACAAACGAGGCAAGGACCTCACTGAAGCCTCAGAGATAAAGAAGAGGTGACAGGAATACACAGAAGAACTGTACAAGAATGACCCGGATGTGCAAACCCAACATAGGACGGTTGTGATTACTGATCTCGAGCCGGGCATCCTGAAGAGTGAAGTTGAATGGGCCTTAGCCAGCCTTGCTAAGAACAAAGCTAGCAGAATTGATGGTATTCCAGCTGAGTTGCTTCAAAACCTCAACCACGACGCTGTTAACACACTGCATACATTATGTCAAAAGATTTGGACAACCCTGCAGTGGCCACAGGATTGGAGGAGGTCAGTTTACATCCCCATTCCAAAGAAAGGCAGTGGCAAAGATTGTTCCAACTACCGCACGATCGCGCTTATTTCGCATGCTAGCAAGGTGATGTTAAAAATCCTGCAAGGTAGGCTGCAGCAGTATGTGGATCGGGAGCTTCCGGACGTGCAAGCTGGGTTTCGCAAGGGCAGAGGAACTAGAGACCAAATTGCCAACCTTCGCTGGATCATGGAAAAAGCAAGAGAGTTCCAGAAACCCATTTACTTCTGCTTTATTGATTATGCGAAAGCGTTTGACTGCGTAGATCACAGCAGATTGTGGCAAGCTCTCCAAGAGATGGGAGTTCCAATTCACCTCATCTGTCTCCTCAGGAACCTTTATGAAGGGCAAGAGGCCACAGTCAGAGCTGGGCATGGTCTTACTGATTGGTTTCCGATTGAGAAAGGGGTGAGGCAAGGCTGCATACTGTCGCCCTGCCTATTTAACCTATATGCAGAGTGCATCATGAGGAAGACCGGTCTGGACGAGTCTTCAGCTGGAGTGAAGATTGCTGGAAAACGTATCAACAACCTTAGATATGCGGATGATACCACTTTAATGGCAGAAAGTGAAGTGGAACTCAAGAGACTTCTGATGCGCGTACAAGAAGAGAGTGAGAAGTTTGGGCTTAAACTGAACATTAAAAAGACGAAGATCATGGCGTCTTGCCCTATCAAGTCCTGGAGCATCAATGGACAAGTGGAAGCTGTGACAGATTTTCTGTTCTTGGGCGCCAAGATTACCTCGGAAGGAGACTGCAGCCATGAAATTAGGAGACGCCTGCTTCTGGGAAAGAGAGCAATGGTTGGCCTTGACCGCCTAGTAAAGAGCAGAGACATTAGTCTACCAACCAAGATCCGTATAACCCGTGCTATGGTCTTTCCAGTTGTGATGTATGGATGCGAGAGTTGGACTGTGAAAAAGGCTGACCGCCGAAGAATTGACGCGTTTGAATTGTGGTGCTGGCGAAGACTCTTAAGAGTTCCTTGGACTGCCAGAAGATCAAATCAGTCGATATTGTCGACCATAAACCCTGACTGCTCATTGGAGGGTCAAATTCTAAAGTTAAAGCTCAGCTACTTTGGTCATCTGATGAGAAGTGAGGAGTCGCTGGAGAAAGATTTGATGTTGGGAAAGGTTGAGGGTCGCCGGAGAAGGGGTAGGCAGCGAACGCGATGGTTAGATGGCATTCTCGAGGCATTGCAGATGAAGCTATGTGATGTTAAGAAGATAGTGAGAGACCGGAAAGCGTGGCGTGACATGGTCCATAGGGTCACGAAGAGTCGAACACGACTGAACGCCTGAACTGAACTGAACACGCGTTGATGTTTATTATGCGCAAGCGTTTGTTCTGATCTTGCACTTCTTGTCATGCTTTGTCCTGCTGATCTACTCTCTTATCCTGGTACACTCTATTAACGCGTTTATTTTGTGATTTATCCTTGAAAAACATATCTTTATCCGCTTTTAGCTTGTCGTGAATGAGGGTGACCGTTTTTTTTATCCCTCTCTTCTTTCGCGCTATCCCAAAGTAGTTGTCGTGTCAGCAGCGTAGACTGGGAATAATCATTCTGAATTGATATTCCTGAGCCTTTTAGCTTTGTAAAATTTTCCATTATTGTCTTTTTTTCTGCAAAATTCTGTAAATAGAGAATAACAGGATGTTTGCTGTTCCGACGCCCCAACCTATGAATGCGCCCGATAGATTGGCAACTGACTTGAAGCTTGTCCTCGAAAACTTCTTTGATTATTTTATCTTTTAGTGTAGCTTCTGTTTCGTTAGGTTCCTCAGTAATACCGTGAATGATGAGGTTGGACCATCTGCTTCGATCTTCGAGATCGGTCAGTTTTTTTGCTTAAAAACCCATTACATTCTCCATTGATTTCAAAGTTTTATGTATTTACTGCGGCTGCTCGGTGAAGGATGATGTTTCGTTCAGCTTTTTCTCAATTTTTTGTTAGGCTGTGCAGATCACTTACCATATTTACAGTCTTAACTAGCTCTGCTTTCATTTCACTGATTTCAGCTTGAAGAGACAACTGGCCATCTAAAATTTGTTCAAAAATTTCCTTTTGAGTCGGGCCAGGATTCGTTTCGATGTCACCACAAAGGATCAACTTGCAAGCAATAAAACATTCATATGCCAAGGCAAGACAACGGCGGGGGCACGGCAAGACCACGATACCTCGGCAATCGCTACGAATGGTGCTCGAATAGCTACCAACCTGCAGAACATAGAAGAGCGTCCTCGTAAGCAACATGTTGGGCCCAGATCCGCCGTGCCCACTGAAGGTGAATTCCTGTGTCGCTGCTTTTATACTCGTGAGCTCTGATGATGTCACGGTGCGATGGATGAATGCAGTCGCTGGTAGAACAGTGTCATCAAATGACGATACCGAGTCCGATGCGTTGTCGATGTGAAGTTGATTTCCATCGCAGCCACAGATGTCATCGGGCCACACGTGCCCAGTTCGTAACGCGGCGGAACCCAGGATAACCTACAGAACGTAGAAGAGCGTCCTCGTAAGCAACATGTTGGGCCCAGGTCCGCCGTGCCCACTCAGTAGGTAGTCCATTCGCATTTTGCGGATGACATCCCAGTTTGTTAGCTTGTGTGTAAGGAATTTCTTACGAGGCTGTGTAAACGGCACCGCGAGAAAGATAACGTAGTGGTCGCTGCCTAGTGTATGGTGTGTCCTGTTCCAGGTGATGTCCACGAGGTGGCGGCTGAGCGTCAGATCTGGACTGGTGTCCATGCAGACGGTATTGGCGATTCGCGTGAGAGTGTGAAAATTATTGTGCACAGTGAGACGGAGTCCACGTACCAAGAACCAGAGGCGTTGCCCTCGGCTCGAGTTGACCCGATAGCCCCAATCTGTATGTGTACAATTGAAGTCCCCCCCAATGATCAATGAATGCTTCCCTGCGAGCCGTTGGAGATCTCGCAGGAGCGTTTCAGTGAGAACATTGGGCGGGAGGGGGGATGGTATATGTTGGCAGTAAAAATAGATGGCATAGTGTGTGTGTGGTGTATAATCTCGGTGATGACGCAATGCAAGTCGGATATTATGTCATGGGTTAGAAATGTGAGCGAGCGGTGTAAGAGGGTAGATGCTCGAGGGGTAAGGGTAGTGTCGGAGTGAACTAAAACATGACTAGGGAGCGTGGCGGGTGTATTGGTGTCCTGTAGGAGGAGGATTTGAGGTGTGGGGGTGAAGGCGGGGAGGAGAAGTTGAAGGGAAGCGCGCTTGCCCCGGAAGCTGCGACAGTTCCATTGCAGGAGAGGTAACATGTTGAAATTAAAGGTCTGCCCCGCCTTATTGGAGCATGGGGGTTTGAGGATTGGAGGTTGGGGAGGTATTAAAGCTCATTCCAGCGTCTGGAGCATTCGGGTAAAAAATTGTTCCATCTCCTGTTCAAATCGGTGGGTGAGCTGATCTATCATCATCATCATCAGCCTGACTATACCCACTGCAGGGCGAAGGCCTCTCCCATATTTCTCCACTTAACCCGGTTCTGTGCTAGCTGCATCCACTTGACCCCTGCGAACTTCTTAAAGGGCAGCTGCATCACTTTTTAAAAAGAAAGAGTTCGGAATACAGATATACAGTTGACGACCCCCTGAACACGAATACGACGTTAAATTTAGTCATAAGTGACCGCAAACTACTTTTTAATCAGAAAAACGTGCACCAACGCCTTGGGGCGTTTTGAAAGTGGCGCTCTTGCCTGTGATTGGTCAAGCGCGCCGTGACGTCAATGACGGCGTACCATTCAGTGGTAGCGGCGGTTCAAGCGATTGTACATGCACGCACGTGCTTTTCTGTGGATGTATGCTGCTGAACATGCAACGATCACGCTGCTCAGGGGAATATGATATTGAGCCGTACTTGTTCGAACCAGCGGCGGCTTCGGAACAAGGTGACACTGGCGGCAGCGGCGACATGACGAGAGAGGAGACAGCGCTAACCTTTTCCCGCATGGGAAATTCACACTGGTACGTACCGCTGCGCTGCACTGCTGTATGCGCCTGTGATCCGCTCTCAATTGAACATATCTGCGTTACTCTGCCCTAAATCTCCTGCCAGACTCGAACGAAACAGTGTCACGTCAATGCGCTTGATGTGACGATTGTAAACAAATGAACTCATCCAGACGAGCCGTCGACCCAGTTTTGTTGCGTGAATTTAGTCATTTATATGTCAGCAAGAGCAGCAAAAGTTATGCTCTCAGCTCCCGCAAACTCGAGTACGTATACATTTTAATCTGGCGGGATTTAGCAAATTAACGCGGGAGCGCGGTATCGACGAGAAGCCAGGCCGCTACCTTGCTGCACGCGCGTTGTCCCATTTAGAACACCGGTAAAAATACCGAAACGCTAGGACAGCTATCGGCAGTCACGAGCTGCCATGTCGCGAGTTTAGCACACTTCATTTAGCTGCGCTTAACATCGCGACTTCGACCACAGACGTCATGCTGCCCCGATTTCTTTTCTTAATTGGGCTAGTTGAATTTCCCAGGAGCTCTCCAAGAACCTGAAAATAAGAAAATGGCCATAAGATATAAACATGCCATAAGAAACTTAATTTAAGAAAGCAGAGGCGAGTTTAGGATGTGCGTTCTCCTTTATGACATAGGTTTCTGACTTCCATTTTAAAAAGTTCATACTTGGCATGTGCAAGCAGAATCGGATCGCCAAGTGCAAAACGTATAGAGGTCCAAAACTGCTCGTTTTCCTGAACAAAACTTTTCATGAGCAAATAAGGGCTGCCTTTCCATTCGTCGATTCAGCAGTGTGATGATTCTTTCCGCATCGCACCGATAGCCTAATCATGAAAAAAAAAAAGTCCTACTCCCTCGCAGTTTTCCAGCCGCGTCAGCGGGCGCCAATGCGGAATAGTGTTACTTTCACCTGTGCCTTCATCTGCCCGGCCACCCATGTGCCCCACAGAACAAAAACGTAAACAGAACAGAAGAGCAATATGATGTATTGGACCTCTTACCTCGAGTTTTCTTCTTTTTGCGAAAGCAGCTCATGGCGGCGGAGAGGTGCTCTTGTGTGCGAAGACAGAAGGCACAGCACCGGTTTTCAATCGCGCAGATTTGATCGGTATCCCAAAAGATCACATCAACGACAAGCTTTGGTGATAGTCACTGTCGCGAAAATGATCTGAGCAGATCACCGACGATTTTGTTGGCTTGAAATCCTTCCTCTCGACCAGTGGCAACCCAAAGCGCCGATAGCTTGCGCTCCTTTGGGAATTTATGAAACGCGACATCCTCTCGGCCACCAGTGTTCGTGCAGCCATAGGCTGCGCAGAACCACGGCATGGTCGTTCTTTTCGTAAAGAACAGTGAAAGATGCACTTAGAAAGCTTGCGGTAACGTTCGCAAGAAGAAAACAAGCGCGAGACAAGAAAAAGGTTGCACTGCGTAGCCTGCAAGCGACAGGTGATGCACGGCCTGCTCGGGCAATAGAAGCGGAAGAGAGGTAGACGCCGTCCTTGACGTCACTTCCGCCTGTCGTACTCCTGTCGTCTGCTACTGATATCCCCCCTCCAGCGCTGTGCACTGCGGAGAAGCCTGAACGGGGTAGCAACTTTAATCGATGATTACGTCACTATTTCAAAAGCTAAAGCCAAAATATTTCGTATACTTAACATACAAACCCTGCAGATGCGACCTTCTGAAGCGCATCAAATTCTAAAATCGATGCAGCTTCCCTTTAATCTCATCCGCCCACCTAACTTTCTGCCGCCCCCTGCTGCGCTTTCCTTCCCTTGGAATCCAGTTTGCTACCCTTAGCGACCATCGGTTATCCTCTCTTCGCACTACATGTCCTGCCCATGTCCATTTCTTCTTCTTAATTTCCACTAGAATGTCGGTAACTTGAGTTATTTCTCTGACCCACTCTGCACGCTTCCTATCTCATAATGTTACCCCTACCATTTTTCGTTCCATAGCCCTCTGGGTTGTCTTCAACTTAAGTAGAACTCTCTTGGTTAGCCTCCACGTTTCAGCGCCATAGGTGAGTACAGGTAAGATGCAACTGTTATATACTTTCCTCTTTAGTGATACCGGTAAGCTGCTAGACATAATCTGCGAGTGCCTGCCAAATGCGCTCCATCCCAGTGTTATTGTTCTTGTTATTTCCTTTTCATGGTCCGGATCTGCGGTTACTACCTGTCCTAAGTAGACATATTCGCTTACTACTTCCAGTACTTCGCTACCTAATGTAAACTGCTGTTCCTTCCCGAGGCTGTTGAACATTACCTTAGTCTTCTGCATATTGATTTTCAAGCCTACCTTTCTACTTTTCCTGTCTAGGTCATCAATCATTATTTGTAGTTCATCTCCCGAGTTGCTTAGCAAGGCAATGTCATCAGGAAATCGCAGATTACTGAGGTATTCTCCATCTACCCTTATTCCTAACTGCTCCCATTCCAAGTCTCTGAATACTTCCTCTAAGCAAGCTGTGAATAGTACTGGGGAGATTGTGTCTCCTTGCCTAACACCTTTCTTTATGGGAATTTTGTTACTTTCTTTATGCAGAGCTATGGTTGCTGTGCAGCCACTGTATATATCTTCCAGCACTTTCACGCTGATCTATGATGGAGCTAAATGTTGCCTCGAAGCGCGCCTTCATTTCTTGTAATTTTGCGTTGAGTTTTTCTTCTAGGTTCCTGTGATCGTCTTGGGTGATCTGAGGGGATTCTGTTGTGCGTTTCTTTTTGGCGGGTGGGGGGTTGGGTTGAGAGGTTGGTTGGCTAGGGACGGGTGATGAGAGAGCTTCTGTGGAGTGGGATGATTGAAGAGTGGTAGGCGAGTGGGGGGAAGGGGTTGAGGGGATAAGGCAGTTAGTGTTGGAAGGGGTGGGGGAGCAGCGGTTTGAGAAGGTGCTGGGACCAGGGATGAGAGGTGGCTTACCTCCATCCTTAGGGCCCGTAGCTCCTCGTCTCTGGGATCCGCACGGGATTCGCTGGGTTCTTGCCTGCAGCTCGGTTGACCCATGAGAGTTCGTAGGACGCAGTAGATGGCTTTGAAGAGTCCTTCTCAGGTGTGATCGTGACCTTGAGACACTGGAGCGATCTCTGGCTTAGTTTTTCGCGCATTGCTGTGGAGTGTCCTTGCGGGATGTGGGGGTCGATTGTCCAGCTTGGGTGACTCGGCGACCACGAGCCTTGCACCCAGCAGTACCCGTCATGTGGGACCCCTCACAGAGGATGCATACTGGCGTGCACTGAGGTGTGTTTTCTCGGGGGTGTGGAGTGCCGCCTCTGGGGCAGTTGCACGTGCGGGGTAGTCTGCAGACATCTGTTCGATGCCCTGGCTGTCTACAGTTAGTGCAAGCGTCCATATGGCCTCGGTATGAGGTGCACAGGTGTGAACCTCCTCCATAAATACTTTGTTTGGGGAGTGGCTCTTTCCGAAAGGTGATAAGAACGGAGGTTGTGTTGCCCCTCCTTCTGGCATCCACTATAGGGGCCAGCGGGTTTCCTGTTACCAAGTCATCCAGGAGCTCAGTATGGGTCTCTTTCCAGAATGCATTGCTAATTACCCTACGTACAGACCCGTCGGGGGGAGCAATGTATGCCGCTACTGCATAGCTAGCGGCTTGGAATTCAAGATTTGTTATGGTGACCTTATGGCATCTTATTGAGTGGGCGTGCTCGCCGTGCACGTGTTGTTAGTAGGGTGAATGCGTATTTATACCTTCTCTGGCACCTGCAGCTGTGGTGCTGCGAGGAGAAGGATGAACCGTAGTTGGCGGGAAGGCAGGGTGGTGAGTTGGAGGCCTCCTCTGGACCGGAAAACCACCTTGAAGTCAGTAGGCGGGAATGAAGTCTGCTGTCGCGACCTTTGGGCCATTAGGCGTGCAGCACGCAGCTTTTCTGGTGTTGGAATCTAGGACGCCGCGGGTGGCAATCAGGCTGTCGAGCTAGCACTCACGGTGGCGTTCGAGCCTGCCGTCGCACCAGCGTTCATGGTGAGAGCTTCTCTTGACGGCGTTGTCTGGCAGGCAACCCGTCTGGCCGGAACACTCAAAATATGGGTCCAGTCCCGGGGGTCGTAGTTTCGCTGATGCAGAGTTTCATCTGGCACATGCACCTTCATGTTTGCGGCTCCAGGCACAGGCGACGGTCGCAGATCAGAGACGGTGGCAGCCGCCGGGCGGAGGAGGCAGCAGGCCCGCCTTCACAGCCACGGCAGCGCGAAGTTCGCCAGACGCAGGCGTTTTTTCAGGAAACTGGAGCCCCGCTCGGGGCAATGGGTCGCGTTTTACGGCGAGGGGTGCCAGAGCTTGGTTTGGAAATCACCACACCGGGTCCGCAGCGGTTGATGAACATCCTCTGTTTGAAGAACCGTCGATGCTAGGCGCCACCGTAGCGTCCCATGCTCCCCGATATCGAGCTGGTCGTGCCGTTAGGGTTAGCGGGTTGACGCCCGCTTTGCAACTTTCAAGTCTGGTAAAGATCCGGAAAATGTTCCTATCGCTTGAAATATGGCATCAAGGGGATCCAGCACATGATGTTTTCCAGATCCGAATAAAATCCGGTGGCAAGAAAGCGTTGGTCCGGTGAAATCGGTCAAAATTTGCGGAACCGAAGTAACGCGCGTCCGCCTACGATCTGGCATCATGTGAGAGGGGGATAGAGGTGCCGTAGGGGGGGGGGGGGGTTACGATCCATCGCGCCTTCTTCCAAGCAACCAATTTGGTTGATTGATTGAATATCCTTTATTGAATAAGAAGGCTCATGGCCATGGATGGGGGTAAAGGTGAGAAGACAGACCTTTTATTGCTTGCACAGGCCGTCACTCAAATCATATTGCTCTGACCAGGCCACTAAAGGCCGCTGTACGGTTGCTTTTCTGACCCGCTCCGCACGCATGCGGCCCGGACGTTTTCTGCCTCAAGCGGACGGGGTGCGGAAAGGCTGTTGTACGATCGTTTTGCTGACTGCCGGTCAGCCGGACGGTTCCAGCGTCCCGATTGGCGCGTTCGGGCGTCGCCTTCTGTCCAATACCATCATTCTCTAACTGCTGCGTGACCACCGCGGAGCTCTTTCGCGTCTTCCTTTCTAGCGCGCTGCATCTCGGCTGTGTCGGAATCGCCATGGCGTGGTTTTTGTCGAGGCTTTTGGTGTGGTCGATGGCTCTCGTCAGCTACCATATGAGTAGCAGTTCAGCAGAGCGCCCTACTACCTACATGGCCGCCAGTAGTGATGCCAATTGGTCTTTAGTTGGTCAGTTCATCGCCGCCGACGTAATCCACCAGCAGCAACGTAAAAGGCGTAAGCCTACAAAACGTCTTTCGAGAGATCGGCGTCGACTCGGCGAGTATTTTACGTTGGTGCGGGACATGAGGAGCGGAGACGGCACAGACTTCTTCCAGTACTTCCGCATGTCTGTGGAAAGGTAAGTAGTACATGTTCATATCATCCTTGCCTGTATTTCGTGAATTTCTTGAGCGCAGTACGCCGGAGCAGGTAGTGTGCTCGCGTCAGGGATGCATGAGATGGGAAGTGCGTTTTCATCCGTCAGAGCATAGAGGAGACTGGGAATGCAAACGCGGTTACATTTGTGCATTATTAACCTCAACGAAGCCTTTCAACGAAGCGAGCCAAAGGCGCGGGAGTGCTCGTCAATGAAAAAAATAAAGTATGGACATCAATTTCTTGCCTAGTTGGTTCTATTATTATTGTTTTTTTTTGTGTTGTGTTTTTTTTTTTGCCTCAGCTTCGCGGTAATTACCTAGGCTCACCCGATACGAAGGAGTACGGCCAACATCACGTTCATGAATTTCTCAGTCAGTAAAAAGCATGAACTAATTTTAATTTTACCCGTGGCCGCTGTAGCATATCGCCCTTGTTACTCAGCATACATGCATCTGCCGTGCTTTTTTGCGTACAGGAAACGTGGGGTTGTCTAACTCATTTTATTCAATAGACAAGTGTTTCATTATGCTGTTATTGTGCAGGTTTGACAGTCTCCTAGAGTTAGTTAGACCTCTGATTGAGCCACTCAAAGCCTCAGTGGTCAGTTTGTCAGCTGGGGAGAAGCTGGCATTCACATTAAGGTAAGCGTGTGTGTGTGTGTTTTTTTTGTTTTTTTTTACAATCCAGTGACGTGTAAGTAGCATATACCATGTGCAGGTGTATGCAATGCTGTCATCTGTTTAAGGTGCATCCACATTTTAAGCTCTTTAGTTATTGTACCGCATGTATGAACAAAAATGTATTGTTTACTTGTAATTCACAGTGCACAGCGCCTCATGGGCTTTCTTGTTCTTGCATAGTCACATCTGTACTAGTAAGCTTTTTAAGTGCTTATGGTTAGCTCCTGCATGTAATCATCCTTTCAGCATTTCAACATCTGCTCAGTCAAGAAGGCAATAATGTCATTTTGGATTATACTAACTTTTTATTGAGGCTGTAAACATTCCTTTACATTTGTGGTCAATTCTATATTGTCAAATATTGCCATGCCTAGTACACCATGTGCTTTTCGTGAGATCTCCCAGTTTGTTTCTTGATTGCACATACCTTATTTTACAAACAATGCAAGACATCCATCGACCAGTGCTAAGTAGAAATGTGAAAAAGAATATTGTGAATATTTGCTTCACTGTTTAGCTTGCTGTCAGTATTTTCTAGTCAAGCGGTTCCAAAGCTGCTGAAGAGGAAATGCTGAACGCTGACAAAATTTCACAGCAGAATAATGCTGCAGCAATTATAGTAATCAGCAAACACAGAAAAGTAGTCAGCTCCCCTGATTTACCTTATTGTCTTAGGCTAAAAAAAGGTATAAAAATTTCAGGCCACCATATCATGCTGAACTAATATTTAAGCATACTTCTAGCAGAATGTTGACCATGGCCTATTGACACAAAGGGCTCCCAGCTGCAAAGAAAACATGTAGACTTGCTTGAATTTTGATTTAGGTGTGATGATCCTAAGTAAATTACATCTCCATAGCTTGATTGCATGCCTTGAATGTCAGGGTCTATTGATGACTTTTTTTGCAAACATACTGCAATTTTTTATGCATGGCTCATCCAACATCGAATATGTAGACACTGAATACAAGGAAAACAAAAGACCATATATTTACATAGCATGTAAAGGGACTGTGTAAGTCTAAAAAACAGTCCGATAATAAAATATCTCATGACAGTGCATTGCAAATTTGCGTTGTCGTAAGGGAGCAACAGGTCTTGATACTGTTATTTTAATTTAAGGTGGTGGAAAACTAATATTTATAGATTTTGAGTCCTCTGTTGGGGACTTGCATGCATCCAGCACATTTACGTTACTTCCTTTTATAAGGTTTCACACTCAAATGTCCATACATTAATTTTCTTTGGATCCTCGTTGATCACATATTTAGATGCCCAGCCATATAGTGAGAATCTGCACTTTTATATTTACCAAGTGTAAAGCTGTATACATTTTGCTGGCTTTTTACAAGGCACATGATTCCATTTCTCGTGTATTAATATTGGCAGAGCATATCACATATACTGGGCCTAGCTCACATTCTCAAGCTTATGGATGGGTGAGATAATGTTAGTATTTGCATCAACCAAGCATTCAGTGAAGAACTGAAAGCTAGAATACATGTCATAATCTTTTGACTTCTACAAACCGAAACCAAACAGTACAAGTGAACAAGAGCTCAGTGGCCTGGCTCGGTACTGAGGAAACTCATTGCCAAAGTGCCTCTGACTTCAGGCATTGCAGCAAGTGTGTTCCGAGATTTGTTTGCATGTTCCCTTGTTTAGTTAACAGAAACATTAGTGGTGTGAATGCCAGTGGCACTGCACTTTGTGTTCAAAGTAGGCACAACCTATACGAAAGAAAAATACCACTGCCAAGCCTTGCATAGTCTCGTTCTTCGACTACTGCTCCTTGCCCTCAAGGACTTTTATGACATCAGATCAGCTCTGAGATATGAAGCAAAGGGGGCAGGTGTAGTAAGACGCCGACTACGCTGATTCTTTTATTACAGCTAATGATTGGTTGCAGATGTAGTGATCTGCTGACTAATAGAATAATAATTCCAAAATTCTTCATGCTTGTACCAAGTACTTCATTCTTAATCAAAGAGTGGTTCCATGCCTATGTATTGCCTGTTTGAGACTGTGCTTGCATTTCATGCTTTTCAACAATATGAACTAGTATCTCACCACCATATCAGCTCGGTGATGGACACTTACTCCTGAACTCAAGGATTTGTATTTGATCCAGGCTGTGGTGCCTACTTTTCAATTGAGGCAAAAAGCAAGGCGCCTGTGTACATTGCAATGTTAGCGCACTTTAACGAGCCCCAGGTAGTCAAAATTTTCGGACCCTCCTAACCTAACAGCATCCCTCGTAACCTTGGTTCACTTTGCAACGTTAAACCCGTAAACCAAATTATAAACTGCTTCACTGAATGACATCTGTGCCTAAAAGTTTGTTCCATGTACAAATAGTGCTTTGCATTGGTCCTACTCGGTTTCCTATTTTTGCAGGTACCTGGCACACGGTTCCACGTTGAGGATTATAGCAAAGTCGTACAGGATCTCCAACTCTATAGCAGGCCGTATTGTGAGGCAAACATGCATTGCCTTGCGGCAAGTTCTTCAGCCCTTGTATCTCCCAGAGCCAACCACAGCTGACTAGAGACGAATAGCTTTTGAATTTGAAGACCTTTGTAATTTTCCAAATTGTATTGGGGCAATTGATGGGAAGCACATTAAGATAGAGGCGCCTGCTAACTCTAGAACAATGTTCCACAACTACATGGGTGGCTTCAGCACAGTTCTACTTGCTGTGTGTGATGCCAGATATCGATTCATTAAAGTAGACATTGGGGAATGCGGTTCTCGTGGGGATGCTGGCCTCTTCAACAGCTGTGAACTGGGGAAGGAATTCAGAGCGGGCTCTTGGCTCGGACGCGACATGTGTTGACCATTTGTATGCTGGGTGAAAATCTCTTGAATGCCTAACTGAGCTGCTGTTCTGCTGCCGCTGCCAGGTTCTGGTCTGCATGTGGTTCAGCAGGCCCTCTCATAGCGGTCTGTTTGATCCAGGCCCAGACCAGCCAGTGACGTTTTATGTACTGGCTTCGCTTCAGAGCTCTCACTGTGGTGCGCTCGTGTAAATGTGTGGCCTTTGCCATTTATAGCAGCTTCTTCATTTATTTTTCTTTCATTCCTTTGCCTGTTTGTGCTTGTGGTTTTCTGTTTTTGTTCTATGTTTCTTTTCAGGTGACTTCAGACTTGTCCAAAAGGCAGCTGTGAAGTTTACAAGGGCGTTGCAGCCTGCAGTGCAGTCATGTGCATATCCTAACCGGATATATATATCTGGTTAGTGAACATATACCCAAGCAAGCGGAGGGGAGGACAGCCGTCGATGTAGCTTAGTTGGAAGAGCACTGAACGCGACATTCGGAGGTCGTGGGTTCGACTCCCACCATCGGCGCGTTGTTTCTCCTTCCGCTTTGCATTTAATGCTCTTTATTCCAGTAATCAACACACGACAACATTCCTGTAAATGTCAACAGTGTGAATAATAATAAAAAAAATTTGCCTTGCACTCTGAGACTGTTCGCTCCTTTAAATGCTATATATATATATATATATATATGTGGTGATGAAGGAAGTTGTCAAGCAAATCGAGGACTGATATAGGTATATCTATATATATATAATATTGCATGCAAGCTAGACCATAAGCATTCATACAGCATATGTACACACATATACCGATTGTTATGTGGCGGTATATATAGTTACTGGCAAATAAGGAAATTATGTGCAGTTCACTACACACTGCGTGCTTCCTGCAGGATATGTTCTAGCTGCTGACCCAAATTTGCTCCACGGGGCTCATTGTGCTGCTGTATGAAAATGCTGGTGCGATTTACTGTCAGTCGAGAAGCATATATCTTTTATCACTTCCCACAGATAACAATATTAAATAAAACATCTCGTGTAATGTGTCTAACAGAAGCTAGAATGTTCTCTTAATGTTAACTAATGTACTTCAAAAAGAAGGTCTTAAAAATACTGTCATGTACCCCCCCTCTCTCTCTCTCCCTCACCATCTAGCCTATTAATTTTTATTTTTCTCCAGATAGCCCCCTTCTTACCCCAGATGGCTTCAATGCAAAGTCGCGCAGAACAGCGGGAGAGTTGTCCAGCGGAAGCGCGTTTTCTTCTCGGCGTGGAAAGGGCAGGGGACGAAAAAACCTTATGTGGTGACATGTTCAGCCTATCACATACAGAAGTTGTGCTCAGTCGTCTATCAAAGAAATATTTTTTTTAGGCATATAGATGCGTATATCCAGCAGGAAATAAAAACAAAGCAACAGAAAGGTATTCTTGAAGTGACAGCTGAAGAAGGATGCTGTGAAAGTTCAAGATGTAAACGAAAGGGCAACAAAAACAATGTAGTCTAGCCCGAACTGGCCCAGATACAGCCGGGAAAGGTAGCAAGATATGGAGAGGGATCTACAGGTGCATAGCCTCAAGTGTGAACAACTGCAAACTCTCTTTGTCCACCCCTCCCTCCCCCCTTTTCATGAGGACAAAAAGTACAATATGGAACAGAGGTGTGAAAAGGAAATTGGCAGACCCAAGGACACTACCTGAAGAGCTAGCACGCATGGGCAAACAGCTTATTCCCAACTGACTGATTACTTGGGTGCAGTTCATTTATGATACGTGCAAGCTAAAGCATCAGAATTTCAGCAATATGCATAGCAATTCCTATGTGGGAATAGAGGCTGGATAGTTGCCAAGGCTGGCAATTAAGGTATATTTACATCACATGCAGTTTGCCCCTGTTGTTGCTGCATATTTGTTCCACAGGGCATTTGTGCTGCTTTACGAAAGCACTAGTTGTTGTGTAAATGCTTTATTTTCTGCTGAGAAATTACTGTGCAACTAAACACATTATTTTAATTCAAGAATTGCAGAAACAAAATTAAAGCATATTGTGTAATGTGTTTAAAACAGAAGTTGGCATGACATTAACAGAACTAAAGGAGAGCCTTGGAGTGTTGTATACACCAGTTGTCCTAGCTTTCAAAAAAAGCTTGTGTGCCTATAGCTAGCCCACTAGCTAGGCGCACCAGCTGTGGCTGTTGAGGGTTACCTGGCTCGAGTTTCATTATGCAGCATTCATTATGAACCCTTTAATGATTAAGACTATACAATTACCATTTCAACCATTGGCTTCAAGAAAAACTAGCGTCAATAGAAAAGCAGTAAACTATCTTAAAAAAAAAAAAAAAAAGCTGACAGAAATGTGTGCACCCAGGCGCTATTTATTTTGCACTTTTTTTTTTCATGATCTTGAATGGGAACAAGCACAAAACGAAAACTTCTGCATAACAGCAATTCCACTTCAATGTCCCAATGATGTTTTTCATGTGCCCTGCGTGAAAGATATGCATGAGCAGCTAGTCAAATGATAGCTCTGGTTGGAGGTTAGTAAAGTTATGTAAATCGTACCTTGATGCAAACATTGCACGTAACTCTATTTCAAGACTACTTACAACTTTAGAATTGATGCTTTGTTCCTGAGGCGATAAGTAAAAATTGCAGACTATGTGTTTTTGCTAATAGGATAAATACGGCAAATGAAAAGCCACTGCAGGTATGGCAGACTAAAACCCCTCTATCCTTAATTAGGACAGACAACTAAACAGTTTTCAGTTGCTTTCACTAGCCTAGGCCACTCTGTCGTATTTAAAGGCTTGATTGTATTTAAGCTTTCCTCTCGGGGTCACCTTCAAGTGAAACGATCATGACACAGTGGTGGTCCTATGAGGCCGATATCCCTCCCCCCCCCCCTTCTCTCTTTTAAGAAGCATTTTGTAACAAGTAAAATTTCCTACTGGTTAGTTTCGAAATCGAGACAATGACCTTGGAAGCAGCGCAGCATCATTCAACCTGTAATATTTTAAGATAAATATAAAAATGATTACATATATGAATATCGCTCATGTATGTATAACAGTTGCACGAAAAGAATAAGTTAATGTAAAATATTTTTGTTGTTCACCATTTATTGTTTAAAAACAGAGCACGAGCATTTCACAGACAAAGGCAGTCTTTTCGCTCCCCCTAGAACCAAACCCTGTGGCTGCCGCTGCCGTGACATGTAAGAGATTGATTACTCACACATTTAAGATGTATGCATGACATGGACTATGTCATGCTTAGCCAGGTCATAGTGACTATAGCTTGAAGGTTACTGTGCAAAGCAAAAAGACATCAGCTTTAATCACACTGCACATTGGAAATGCATACAATAGCATGTAACAGTGCTCTGCTGAACAAAAAGGCACAAATTCTGCAACCTTTTTATCTACAAAGACAGAGCCTTTGCTTCCAGCATCTGCTTGCACTCTAGAGATGTGCCTAAAGAACTGGCCCCATGATTACTATTTAGTGTTTCACTAGTCAATATACCTTTTCATTGATATGTTGAAGAATATGTATTACATTTGTTAGTGCTGTTAGACAGATTCGCGAGCTGTGCCAGTTGTAATTTTATCTCTAGAAATCACCTGGACAAAATACATTGTCTTCAATATGAAGTGAAGTATCATTCTTGATTACCAATACATTCTTTACAGGTCAGGCTGTATTGAGACCTAGTACATAGACTGAGCCAGTATAAATAATGTCGGTGGCATATATGCAGTGCTCAAATCATAGTTCGACGACCGATGAGCACGATTGCTACTATAAACGAAGCCGTTTTGCTTTACTGTTTTGTGGGTGCAAGTCAGCCCAATAAAGAGCTATTAGTTGCAAAAGTAGCACGCACCGGTCCCATTGATGGCAAGGTATATGAGTGCAGTGAGGATAAAAGACAAGAATCTGCATTGGCGACATTCACCAGGCGTTAAAATCATGAATGCTGAAAGAAACATTCAAAAAGGAATGATATGACGGTTCGGGCATGTATACAATACAGAAAAGAGCTACAAAAAAAAAATCTAGTGGAGCCTGAACCAGCGCAACCCGGGAAAGATAACAATTATGGAAGAAGATCTACCAATGATTAGCCTCAAACCAATGCAAGCTCTCTTTTGCCTTCCACTACATTCCCCTAAAGGAAAATTAAAATGAAATATGTGACAGATGTGTGAAAAGGAAATGGCGACTCAAGGTGTTACCTAAAGAGAAAAACAGCTCACTCACAACTGATTGATTTCTTGGATGCAGTTCAGTGCTGTAACATGCAGGATTTCGGCATGAAACATGTATAGCTATTGGCAATTTCTATGTTAGAATAGAGCCAGGGTAATTAGTTCCCATGACGGCAATTAAAGTATTTACATTAGCTGCAGTTTTCCATGTTGTTATTACATGTTTGTTGCACAGGGCTCTCTTTGTGCTGCTGCTTTATGAAAGCATTGATGTTGGTTAAATGCAGTTTATTTTAATTTGAGAAATGTTTGTGCAATAAAACACATTATTTTAATCCTAGAGGTCCTGAAATCAATACATAGCATATTGTGTGGTTTACTTAAAACAGAAGGTGGCTGTGACATTAAAACAACTAAAAGAGAAAAAAAAACAAAAGACTATGCAGTGTGTTATATACCAGGTATCCTAGCTTTCAGAAAATCAATGTGCCCTAGCTCAGTGAAATAATCCAGCTGTGGGCTGTTGAAAGTTGCCTGGCCTAGGCTGGTGTTTCATTATTTAACCTTAAAATGATTAAGGCTATATAGTTAACATTTAAATTATTGGTTTCAAGAACAATTAGTATCAATAAGCAAGTAGAAAACTGTTTTCCAAAACAGCTGACAGAAATGTTCGCACCAAGGTGCCTTCTATTTTGCATAACTTTTTTTTTCTCTGTCTTGAACGGCAACAAACCCAATAAATAAAGTGTCTGCATGACAGCAATTCCTTTTCAATGTCCCGAAACGTGGCTCGGACAACAAAATTGGCTTTTGTCAGAAGTGCTCTCCATGGTGTGGCTTTGCATGATGTGGGTGAGAGATATGTGTGAGCAGCTAGTCATATGAAAGCTCGATTTGGAAGCCAGCTATGGAAATCATGCCATGAAGCAAACATTGCAGGCAGCTGCTTTTCAGCCCTATCTGCAACTTTAGAGCTGATGCTTTGCTCCTGGGGCCAATAAATAAGTCACTAATTAGTTTTTACTACCTGCAGAAAAACCATGGCAAATGGAAAGCCCCTGAAGACTAGGGCAATCAACTCTGAATAGTCCTCGGTTGGTTTCACTAGCCTAGACCAGTCTACCTAATTTAAGGTTTGATTAAATTTAGCCAGGATACTTGGTATGCATGGTTTGCTGGCATCTCTTGGGGTCAGCTTCAAGTGAAACGGTGATGACGCAGCTGTGGTCTTAACTGATATAGTGGAAGCTGTCCTGTAGTCTCTTATCAGATGCTTTGTATTGGAAGGGGGTGCATGCTTCTGGGATCATGATGAGAATAAGCAGCATTTTGAGGTCAATGGTTTGGTTTGTTTTGTGGGGTTTAACGTCCCAAAGCAACTCGGGCTATGAGAGACACCGTAAAGGAGGACTCCGGAAATTTCGACCACCTGGGTTTCTTTAATGTGCACTGATATCGCACAGCACACGGGTGCCTTGCTTTTCGCCTCCACCCAAAAGTGACCACCAACGCCAGGATTTGATCCCATACCCTTGGGAGCAGCAGTCGAGCGCGCCACCCCAGCGGGGACTTTGAGGCCAATGAGATGAAATGGCTAACTATAATGTGCATTACAAGTGCACATACACACTGCTTCCTGTACTTTCTTTTGTCGTGACTAAGTAAATTCTAAAGGGCTTGATCCCAGCACACTGTGGGGATAGCTAGTGGGAAAAGAAAAGAGGAAACTGCATGAAGAAAAAAGGAGAACAAGAATTGCTACATAGTACAATTGCATTTATACTTTCCTACTGTCCTTGTCCTTTAGCAGTGTTTTTGCCAGCTCCACAAGACCCATATTAATGCGTTGTGTAAAAGTTTTAAAAACAAGTTAAGCCGACATATTTCCACTGAACAAATTTTTGTTCCATGAAACACAGTGTTGTAATTAACTTGCACACTTTCCAAATAGAAATGTCCTTCTTGAGTCCCACAGCCTGGCTGTTTGTGTCATTACCATAACTAGAAAAGAAATAAGTTCACATATACAGCTCGTTAAAATGTATTTTTGTGACCCACGTAATTTTCATTAATAAGCACAGCAATACTTGCAAACAAAACTACCACTGTGGTACCGAGGTTTCTATTATAGTGTGTGAGGGCTTTTAAGGCTCTTTGTATTTGCGTAGAAAAGTAAAACAGACTGAATTGCATGGCTGTTACTCTGTGAAAAACTGCCATCATAATACCGTTCATTGCACTGTGTACAATGTTTTTGTGAATTCATGAATTGTGAGGCACACTGAGACCTTCAGCTCACACACTCCGCTTCCCAAATCACTTTTTCTTATGTTAAAATAGTTAGCAGTAAAGTCACCACTGCAAGGCTTGGCAGCTCATTTGCTAGTCATTGCACAAAATGAATTAGGCTGCCCGCTTAGATTGTAACCATTCTGTTATAACCTTATCCTGCAAAGCTAAGGTAACACTCTGCATAGGTGCAAAGCAGAGTAGTGAATCTGTGAATGCAAACAGCAAATCCAATCTAAGCAGAAAAGGAATGAATTCAGATTAAGTTACATGTGACCTTAGTGCCAACAAGTCAGGTGTTACATCCATCCCTCACAGCTTTCATAGTGGATCAACATCACCATTATAGAACCAATACCTATGTGATAATGCTCAACACATGATGAAAAGATAAGGTAATGAATCTTTGCAAATGTGGTATGAGACCATGCACAGTGGTGGCCATACAGCAAATGTAAACTGATATGTGAGAAAACCCAGTTGATCACTTTGCAAGGTGCAAAAAATTTAGGCGAGCAGCAAATGCAACAAAGACTAAAAAAATCAGTATTGCATTCTTCATTGTTGTAAGATTTGCACACGTACATCATCAATATCACTCAGTAGGCAAGTAATCATGGGCGTCACAGCGAAATGGAAGCAGCAAATAGGCACGGACATGAGCATCGACATCTGATTTTGATGGCATCGAAAATATCTCAATTGGTACCCCTTAGCAAAGAAATGCAGCTGAACAGCTACTCAATACCATTGAAACTGAGTTGGCATGCAGTCTGGCGAGAGTAGAGCTGTCAAAGCAACAACTATGGGATGTAATGTGTGCAACTCCATAACAGCATCATGTCAGTATAAAGCCTATATACATCATTTGTCTAAGCAGTTGTCCAATGAACTTAACTCATCCAAGTTATGCAGGAAGAAAGCAGATTGTAACCACAATAATTTCTTCAATTGTTTTCTTTCTTTTTAACGAAATATGTTTTCATGCTCAACATGCCTTAGGTACACCAAAGTGTCCATATCATGAGGCACAGTTGCATATGGTGTGCTTTTTTTTCATAAGCATAACCTCCCGCCATACTGTACTTTTTTTTTTGGGGGGGGGGGGCATCGCGTCTAAATGTTTTTCTTTTTTTTCTTTTTTTTACGACCTGATGTGGTAATAAAGTGTTTAGACCATCACATACAGAAGTATTCAGTCGACCGATTCATCGCACAGATACTTATTGCAGACATCGGTGCACCATAGCTAGCAGGAAATAAAAATAAACAGGAAGGTACTCACAAAGTGACAGCTGCCGTGAAAGTACACGATATTTTCACAGTTTGCACAGTGCTGTCGAGCACCCAATCAGCATAAAGCGCAAACCGCGGAATATAGTTACATATTAGCAGCCCGAAAGCCGTGCAGCTAACGTCGTCGAAGGGCTCGGCGCTCGCACGGGAAGGGCTCGGCAAGCGCAGCACATACACGGACCGCGATCAACACAGGCGATCGACACATCGAGGAAACAACATCGCCTGCTCGTTTCTGTTGCGGTCACTGCGACCAGCGGAACGGGTGCCAGACTAGCTGTCACCAAGTTAATTTCAGCATTAGGAAAACACAGTGTGTGACGAACTTTGCAAACATGGACAGTCCTCTTCTAGGTGGCAGTCGCTCAAGTCGTAAACACTTTCGCAACACATGCACGGGCACTTTTCGATACGCTGAGGAGCCGATTCGTGCGCATGAAAATCACCGTGAAACTGTTGCTGGCTGTCGGCCGTGAAGATTCTCGCGGCTAGCGATAATCACAAACACATCGTGACACCGGTGCGACCTAGTACACTTCGCCGGTTGGAAGATCACTGTCTTCAGCTCAGCGCAGATAACAGTGGCGCATATGATCCGACTTGAGGGGAAATCACAGTCGATAGGAACACTAGTAAGCAATGCGCGCAAAGTATATTGGTTTTTGCGGCAGAGCAACAACTACCATCCACGCTTCGCTCGTCGCTTCGCTATCACCGCTGGCGGCCATATTGCCTGGCAAGATCGGGGAGGAGGAGCCAGAGACGTCATGAGACGTCGCCTACAGCGCAACCAATAGCTGCAATCCGGTCACCTTGCTGATCAGCACGTGCGGGCAAAAAGTTGAGATTGAGTCAACTTTTCTGCGGACGACGGATGCGGGTGTGCGCTATTGTATGCCCCGCCGAACCGGTCGCCTCGGTGCGGCCGCATACGTGCGGAGCGGGTCAAAAAAGCAACCGTACAGCGGCCTTAAGGGAGCCATACCTGGCAAATATCATCTGTATGTTAGCATCAGTTTCTAGAAGGGAACGGTAGTTCAGACGGTAGGGTTTGATCTCGCAGTGTCCAGTAGAAAAAGCAGGGCAATCCCAGAGTAGATGCGATATGCCGCCACGCGTTAGAGTCGTACAGTGGGAGCACGTAATAATTTCCTCTGTATACTGACGCCAGCGGGCAATAATACGTGGCGTGTAGGCCGCATGGGCGGTGATCGTATTCAAGAAGACTTCTTGACTTCGGGTGAGGTGGGTTTTCGCGTAAAAGGTGGATCTGGTGTGGCCACCTGCATGCGATGCTGACTGAGGCTACGAAGACTGGTCTGTGTATATTGCATAAGGGCAAGAGAAGGGGTGTGTTGCACGCCCAAGGTCGAGTAAGGATGAAGCAAGGGGTGTGGGGAAGTAAATGTGGACATCCCACCTGCCAAGGCAGCCGCGGCGTGTGTCGCCGCATTTCCCCCTGATTCGTCCGAGTGACCTAGGGTCCATTGAATAACGACGGTTCTGTCACGAGCTGGTGGCATTTATGGAGGTGCTGTATGGCCGCAGCAATTGCATCTTGCGAACCCGGAGTAGCGATTTCCTTGTAAGCTTCATAGGGAATCAGTAAGAATACGTACTGAACCAGTTTCGGTACAAGACACTCCTGACAAGGCGCCCCAAATCGCGAGGCGTTCAGCATGAAGAGGGATACATTGAGGTAGGTGGCAGTCATAATCGCCTGAAGGGGAAGGGTTGTCATTGCATACCCAGCCCATAGATGAAAATTCACTTGTAATCGAAACGTCGGTGTATATGTCAGTCGCATCAGGGATTCGCTCTTGTCGGTGATGGGCAGCGAGGAGCTCTCGGGGGAACGACAAAACACCAGCCCTATATTTATCTCTTCGCCCCTTGGGAGATGCCAGTGGTCACACGCCTCCATCGCCGACCTATAAGCCGCGAACCACTTCGGGATATGAAGATTTAAGCTTTTCGGCTCTCCTACGCCATTGAGCAGCCGCTTTACTATTCTTCTCCACGGCTGACTGCTTACTGGCTGCTGCGCGCCGCTAGCCATATATATACAGCACAAACCATGTAGATGGCGATGGTCAATGCTACTGTGCGTCTGAAAGGGAGAGAGGGAGACTGTCGGCGAGGCGACAGAGAGGGCGTGGTGGCGGTCCTGACGCGCCAGCTGTGTGCCATGTGACGCCACCCGCTCCTCGCGCATGTGCAACTTGGCCTTTACAGAGCTCTGCGAAATGGCTTAGCGATTAGTGTAGTGTTGCTTTCGCAACAAAAACCTACAAGAGACGCTGAGTGAGCTGCGCTGTTGGATGATGATGAATCAGCATTTATTGAGCCCGAAATAAATCGTTGGTGCACGCAGGAACTGGAAGGGGTGGTTCCCTTGATGCAAGATTTATATGTTCACAGCAGCACCTGACCCCTGTCCGTCAGTGCGAGCTGAATCGATATGACGGGGCTGGATAAAAAGGTATCCCATTGCTCAAGGGGTTGTGGATTGGGGGTATTGGTGGGAGAAGGAAGGGGTCTTGGACCTATTTTAAGCCTTAGGCCAATCTCTCTCACCTAATGCTTGGGGAAGTTGTTCGAGCACGTAATCCTAAGCAGACTCTAAAATTACATGGAAAAAAACACCTCTTTCCCCCCACGATGCTGGGATTCAGAAGCCGTCTATCAACACAAGACGTAATTCTTCAAAGCTCAGAAGAAATCCTTCATCCCAGACACTGCAAACGCACACGAGCATTGCTATAGCTTTAGACCTCATCAAGGCGTTTGACAATGTCCAACATACGGCCATACTGGACGCCTTGTTCAATCTAGAAGTCGGGACTCGGACACATACCTACATAGCAGCTTTCCTACGAGACCGCACAGCGGAAATCAAACTAGGTCCTCTGGAGTCTTATCTATCTTATTTTAGCAGTCTTATCTACCTTACTCTTCAACATCACTCTCATTCCCATGGCTCGCAAGCTAGAGCGCATCCCAAACCTCTCCCACTCTTTAAGTACAGATGATATTGCCTTATGGACCATCGTGGGTAATGTCGGGACGATGGAAGAAACCTTTCAAGCAGGTGCAGACGCGGCATTGGAGTACGCAGCCTCTATATGCCTCGCGTGCTCCTCTGCCAAGTCTCCACCCGACCCCGAACCGCAACAGGAAAGAAAACCCCTCCATGCACATCGAGATAAATGGTCTACTAGTGCCAGAAGTTTAAAAGATACGCATCCTAAGCATGTTCTTACAGAACAATAGATAAAACTCGAAGACCATCTCTGAACTAATAATCACGACATATCAAACCACCCGACTGATTAGAAGAATAGCCAACAAGCACCGAGGCATGCGTGAACATGACCTGAGGCAGCTGGGGCAGGCATTTGTGATTAGTCGGATGGTTTACTAACTTCCCTACCTCTGCGTCACAAAGGCGAAAAAGGAGAATGTAGATGCACTAATAAGACAGGCATACAGGCAGCCTTTCTCCAACAACGAGCTCCCACCACCCAACTCCTACGCATGGGGGCACACAATTAATGCACTACAAGAACTAACTGAAGCTCACCGCACGGCTCAGATAGACAGGCTATCATCTACAGATACAGGTAGACACATTCTTGCCTCTCTAAAGATTCCGCCAAAAAGCCCACCCCCAACAACACCCACCCCATCCCAGCACACATCAGGGACAAGGTCATAGCTCATTCTCTGCCCAAAAATGTGCACCCAGTTCACAACCATGGCTAGACGCGAAGCTCGCGCCAAGGCATTACATAAAGCTCATGCAAACGACAAAGACGCGGTCTACGCGGACACGGCAGAGTACATCCACAGTTCGGCCTAAGCCATCAGTGTAGCATCGCATGACCTCAAACACATAGTTTCGTGCTCGATCAAAGCAACATCTTCACTTGAAGCTGAAGAAGCAGTCATATAGCAATTACCATTTCCTCCTCCGCTTCCACATTCATTCTGAGCGACTCTAAAACAGCAATCACTAATTTTGCAGGGGACAGACTCATTCTACCACACGAAAAATTCTCGATCCTTGCTCCACAGAACCCAGATCAGTTCAAATAGTTTGGCTAACAGTCCATGCAGGTAACCCCGGCAGCGAAGTGGCCCACTCTCTTGCTCGAGCGTACGTCAACCGAGCAGGGCACACCGTAGACCAGGGTAGCCTTAGGGACCGGCTCGTCACCATATCACAAAATAACGCTCCACTACAGGGAACCAAAACTTGTCTATACCCCACCACACACCTCCCTCTCGAAATAACAGCAAACTACCTAGAGACAGCTCCAGGCTCGCACACTCCCTTCACCGACTTTGTTAGCCCTTATCCACCCAGGCCATTACAAACCTGAATGCTTTCATTGTGGGAATCCGAGAGCCAACTTTGACCACATTTCATATCTATGCCGAGTATTTCGACCACCATCTCGCTGGAGCCTCACAGACAAAGAGGGTTGGGAGATCACTGTCTCCAGCTCCGAACCGGCCTCACAAAGGCGGCTGGTAGAGCGGGCTGGGCAGGTCGCCGCAAGTCATGGACTGTTGGCCACCACACGGGATCAAGAGCCAGACCAACCCTAGGACATAACTCCTTTAAGGCTCATCAGTAAAGTTTTTCCACCTGCCTACCTCTATCTTTTATCTGAAACCAGCCGTAGTTCTCTAGCGACGCTATTGAAAGTTGGGTTCCCTAACTACATTAAGTGTCCATGAGTCGACGCGACTCAGCCTTACCCGCTGATGAAATGCATCTTCATCCAATGTAACACTGCGGTGTGCATATGCAGAAAGGCTTTCTCATTTGCCTCAATTTAGCACGCCCACATCGGGCTCTTTCCGGACAAATGAAAACGTACAGCGATTTGATTTTTGTAGTTTTCCTTCTAGCTTTGAACAATATGCACAATTAAAGTATGTTATCGCAGTAATGGCAAAATAACTGCTCAGTTCTCTAAACGCACAAAGTTGCGCCTTTTAGCACAAGGAAAAAACTTTGAGGCCACCGGGTAAGTAACGTGTCGTATGAAATGAAAAGGAACAAAAAAGATTCAGGTATATTTATATATACAGCCAGGTGCCCACAGTTCGGTTCGTATGAAGAGCATTAGTTTAAATAAAATTTTCACTAGGCCACTTGTGTAAGCGATTACTTCATTGCAACCATGGCTTCAATTCAGTGTGAAGTTCTTACAATGCCAGCTTCCCAGACAGAGGGTGGTGGTGGTGAAAACGTTTATTTCATATTGGGAGGTTTGACGCGGAGCCTTAAGGGCTTCGGCCTTATAATACTGGTTGGAGACCCTAGTCAGGGACCCTATTGGCGGTTGCCGCCGCCCGCAAACACGCCGCGTTAAGGCCCTTTGGGCCTGTAGGTCGCAGCAGCCGAGCAGGGTCGCCTCCCAGTCCTCCCGGGAAGGGTTAGGGATGAGGGGAAGGGATGGGTTTTGTTGGCAGGCCCATACCATGTGGAAGGTGTCAGCTATCTCCCCACAGTACTGGCACTGTCCAGTGAATTGTGAGTCAAACACAGCATTGTGTTAGTGAAGAGGCGCAGGAGCAGCCTCTCGTTCGCTTTTCCTAACCCTTTGCAGGGGTTAGGGTATTTGCGATGCGAGTTTTGATAAAAAATGAGAATATCTTTGAATGTGTAGGCCGGATTGGAATCGATGTCCTCAGCCGATTCGAGTCCCGAAGAAACTGCCCGGAGAGAAAGCGCGCAGGCGGCTGCGTCAGCTGCCTCGTTCCCTGCAAGACCCTGGTGGCTAGGAGCCCAGACGAGATATCGGCACGCGGGGTCCGTGTCCCGACAGCAATTTTGAAATGTTCTATAAGCTAAGGGGGTGGTCCACTGTTGGGCGACGTTCCGGCAAGCCCCTCGTGAGTCGGTGATGATATATTTAGAAGTGTGGTCTGAGGCGGCGAGGGCAATTGCTACCTCTTCAGCGTGTGTTATAGATTTGGCCTTGAATGTAAGGCCATCGTCTGTGTTCCCGTTGTGAACGACAGCGGCCGTGTATCAGCCCCCCGAATGGGGGCCCGAGGCATCCACGTCAAACACAGCTGATTTGTTGCCATAGTGGCGGGCCAAGGCTTCCGCCCGCGCCAGGCGCCGCCTTTTCTGGTCTTCTCGTGACATGTTGGCAGGGAGAGACCGCACTCTGAGGGCGCGTCTCCAGAGTTCTGGGATGCGGAGCCTCTCGGCTGTGAACTGTTTATGTTGAATGTTCAGCCGGGCAAGAAGGCGGCGACCCGACACTGTCTGTGTGAGGCAGGTATATTGGTTCATCAAATGTGCTTCCCGAAGCTCCCTGAAAGTGTTCACCACCCCTAGGGCCATGAGCCGACTGTTGGAGGTGGAGATTGGGAGGTCGAGGGCACGTTTCATGATTTTTCGGAGGATCACCTCAAGGGTATCCTCCTCGTGCTTCCGCAAGTGGAGGTAATGAGTCGAATACAGGATTCGACTGTTTACGAAGGCGTTTGCCAGCCGCAAGGCATCCTTACTTCGCAACCCCCCGCGTTTGTTAGAAACCCGGCGGACCATAGGGCCCACCTGGTCCCCCACCTGGCGGAGCTTGGCTAGTGTTGTGTCAGGGCGTCTTTGGTGATGAATGAAGAGACCGAGTACTCTGATCTCTTTTGATTCATGAATTGGACCGCTCGCAAGCGACAGCGAGATTTGTGTACTGCATCTCCGAGAGGGGCGGAGATGTACAAACTGTGATTTCTGGGGGGAACATTGAAGACCACAGCGCCGGGCATAGCGGTCCACTATGCTCGCCGCTGTTTGCAGGCAGGTTTCAATGTCGCCCACACTGCCCTGCGTTGCCCATAGGGTGATGTCGTCGGCGTAGAGCGCGTGCTGCACGCCTTCGACCTCAGCCAGCTGGGCCGGCAGACGCATCATGGCAATGTTTAAAAGCAGCGGGGAGAGAACTGCGCCCTCAGGTGGTGTGCCCCGAGTGCCGAGCATAAATGGTCCGTGCTCCTTGTCTTGTATTTTGATGTATGATTGTCGGTCTGCAAGGAATTGTCTTATATAATTGAACGTATTGCTGCCACATTGTGTTTCACTTAGATGGGTGAGTATGACTTTGTGTGTGACGTTATCAAAAGCGCCTTTTAAGTCTAGGGCGAGTACAACCCGGTCATTGTGGGGGCGTTCGAATGGGTCGAGAATTTCTCTGTTAAGTTGGAGAAGGACATTCTGTGCGGATCTGTGTGGGCGAAATCCAAACATGGTGTCCGCGAAAGTGTGCCTGTGTTCAAGATACTCGGATAACCTATCGCGCACCATAGTCTCCATTAGTTTGCCCACAGAGTAGGTGGGAGAGATGGGGCGGAGGTTATCCGTGTCTATTGGTTTGCCAGCTTTCGGGATGAAAGTCACAAGTGCCGTTTTCCAATCGATGGGTAAGGGGGTTTCCCCTGTCTAGATTGCGTTAATGTGTTCGAGTAGGCACTGGTACGTCGAGTCAGGCAGGTTCGCCAAAAGCTTGACGGTGACCTTGTCCCGACCAGGCGCGGTGCCTCTCTTCATTTTGACTAGACTGGCCCGAAGATCGTGAAGCTGGAAAGGTTTGTCCAGCTCTGAGTTCTCCTTGCCTGCGTAGGAGTAGACCGATCCTCGGGGGTCTTGAGCTGTGCACAAGTAGCGGTCCCGGAGCGATTGTGCCAGCTGCATAGTGTTGCCTTTAAAGGAGTGGATTGCTCGGTGTAAATGTTTTTGGGTTTCGGTGCGGGTCTGCGTAGGATTGATGAGAGCTCGAAAGAGCATGTATTACGGCTAGACATTTGTCGGGCCGCTGTATTGCAACGATCCACCCAGTTCGAGTCAGCGAGCTGGGCCGCGTACTCAGCGGCTCGGTGGGTGATATCGGCAATACGTTCTTTTAGTTTGCGGTTGTGTTTCTGGCGACGCCAGCGGCGTGTAAGACTGCGGCGAGCTTCCCAGAGGTGAATGAGGTGATTATCCACGTCCGTTATTGCCTCTGTGAGCTGGATCTGCGTTTCATGTGTGCGAATGTGTGACATTAGTGACCGGGACCAGTTGGTGTACCCTTGCTCTGCTATGGCAATGTTGGTAGTGGCGGGAAAATTTTGTCGGAAGGTAGTCCAATTAGGGATGTGGGCCTGTGTGGTAAGACGCTTGAGGGGGCGTGTGTAGATCGTGGTATTAAGAAGGCAGTGGTTGCTGCGGAGGGTTTCCTCGGTGTTAACCCAGTCTGCGTGTCGTATGTTGCGAGTGAAGGTAAGATCCGGACACGTGTCCCGCGTCACGGAGTTACCTACGCGTGTTGCGTAAACAGGGTCGGTGTGGAGGGTGAGGCCCAGTGTGGACACAAGCTCCGCCACTTTGCGTCCTCGCACCTCCTCTTTACGGTACCCTCACAGCTGACTGGGGGTATTAAAGTCACCCAATATCAGGAGGGGGTCTCGACCCGCTGTCTTCAGCGCATGGCTAAAGATGTCTGCGAACGTCACTCGCTTTAGTCTGGGGGAGCAGTATATGTTCAGTATGTGCATGCGAGGATCTGAGCGGCGGAGGGGTAAAATCGCTACCATGACATACGAATAGGGAAGTGTTAGGTCTAGATCCACTTCTGTGGCCGTGTATGATTTGTGTACGAACAGACAGGACGAGGGGTCTCGCTGGAACGTCGTGTAGTTTGTTAATTTGGCAGCCGCTCCTGGCTCCTGGAGGGCGACCAGACAGAGGAGCTTGAGTTAATTCATGCTGTTGGATTCGTTTCAGCCTTTTCTGGAAAACTACGCAATAGGAATGCACTAAAGATTGCAGAAACATAGTCAAATTTCCTAACATCGCTAATTATATTCCGGCTTCTCCGGCTGTTTTGGTCACTGAGTAAGATGATTAAATCCGGTTTTGCGTCGATTACCGTAGGCTAAACAAGATCACGCGCAAAGACATCTATCCTCTGCCACGAATCGACGAGGCCTTAGACTGTTTATAGGGAGTCGAGTATTTCTCCTCTTTGGATTTGCGCTCTGGCTGCTGGCAGGTGCCGATGGCTGACGATTACCGCTCGAAAACTGCCTTTATAACACCTGATGACTTAACGAGTTCAACGTTATGCCCTTTGGCCTTTGCAATGCCCCTGCTACATTCGAGCGCCTGATGGACACTCTTCGTCGTGGACTCAAGTGGCAGACCTGTCTTTGTTATCTGGATGACATCGTAGTTTTTTCTACCGAGTTTTCTTCTCACCTTCTCTTCCTAAAGCATGTCCTCACGTGTCTCGCCGACGCTGGGCTTCAGTTGAATTTGAAGAAGTGCCACTTTGCCGCTCGAAAACTCATAATTTTAGGCCACGTAGTTTCTAAGGACGGCATTCTTCCCGACGCCACCAAACTTCGCGCAGTTGCAGAGTTTCCGAAGCCAGCCTCCCTGAAGCAGCTCCGGAGCTTTATTGGCCTCTGCTCCTACTTTCGACGTTTTATCTTGAACTTCGCCTCTACCATCGCTCCTGACCCAGCTCTTTGCCGGCAGCTCCGACCTTTCCGCCTGGACTCCGGCCTGCGATAAAACCTTCGACACTCTACGCCGTCTTTTGGTTTCGCCTCCCATTCTACGCCACTTTGATCCGACTGCGCCTACGGAGATTCACACGGACGCCAGCGGTATTGGGCTTGGTGCCGTCCTTATGCGACGTAAGCGTTGTTTCAGCGAGTATGTTGTGTCATACGCGAGCCGAACATTGACGAAAGCAGAGTCTAGTTATTCAGTAACAGAAAGAGAATGTGTTGCGTTCTGCCGGCCAAAGGCCGGCAGCTACGCGATGAAAACCAGGCAGATTCACAGAGCGAAAAGACGACGCTTTATTTCCGGCTCGGAAATATATAGAGAAGGAAAGAAAGGAGGGGAAGAAGGAAAGAGGGACTATCTACGCATGCGCTGGTTATCTGCAGCATTGTTGTTAGCAGCATTTTCTTCCCCTAATAGCCATAGCACTCCACTGGCTTTCTAGTTCTTGTGGACCGGCGTAGCTCAGGAACAGGCCCTTCGGGAAGGTCGTGAGCCTCGTCTGTCGGGGCCCCTAAGGTCGCAGGAGGCGATGCTGCAGGACTTGATACTTCTCTGCTTCCGTCGGTGTCTGATGAGCGTTTTCGGATCTGGTCGACATGGCGTCGAACGACTCCGTCCTCAGCAGCCACAGTGACTAGACGGGCACCACTCGTCGATTTAACTTTGCCTGGTGTCCACTTTTCTCCTACGCCGTAGTTGCGCACGTAGACTGCGTCTCCCGGGGTGAAGTACCAACTGGCGGAATCAGTCTCTGAATGCTTGGGCATTTCGTAGTTCCTGGGAGGAAAACGCATATCTAATTTTGTACGCAAACGGTATCCCAGAAGAAGTTCGGACGGAGTAGAGCCTGAAGCTTGTGGCGAATGTCTGTAGTTACAAAGAATTCTCGCCAGAGCAGTTAACTTCACGCCCGGCATTTTCTTCAAGCCCTCCTTGACTGTTCTTACGGCCCGTTCCGCAAGACCATTGCTCTGGGGGTGATAAGGCGGGGTACGAATATGCTCGATTCCATTTTTCTGTAGGAATACCGCAAACTCTAACCCAGTAAAGGGTGTACCGTTGTCGGTAACTATGGTGCGGGGCAATCCAAACCTGCTAAACAAGGTTCTCATGCAATTGGCAGTGGCTTTAGCGGTTGCTCGAGATACTGGAATGGCTTCTATCCAATTGCTGAGTGCATCGACAATTGCCAACAACATTTTGTTTCCAATAGGCCCTGCATAGTCTGCATGCAGCCGTGACCACCTCTCTCTTGAAATCGGCCAGCTGACAGGATTCCTAGGGGGCATGGGCAAAGCCTGCACACAGCTTCGACAATTCGAGACCAATCTACAAATATCTTGATCTAAACCGGGCCACCAAAACTTAGCCCTCGCCCTTGTCTTCATGGTTGACGCACCCTGATGAGACTCGTGTAGCATCGTCAACAGTTTCTCACGCGCCGCACTTGGTATCACCACACGATGCCCCCAGTACAACAGCCCCTTCTCCACAGACAACTCATGTCTCCTTTTCCGGAATTCCGCCACTTCCCTGCTGTCACCTTCTACGACGGAGGGCCATCCGTTAGTCCCGTACCTGCATATCTCTTGCAAAAGCCCGTCAGCTGCTGTGAGCGCTTGAATCTCTTGGTGGGAAACCGCTGGTTGGTCCCATTCGTCGACTATAAGCACCATTTCCGACAGACCTTCTGTTTCTGCTTGCGGCTCCTGCAGCGATTGACGCAAACGGCTTAGAGCGTCAGAAATTAGCATCTGTTTTCCAGGTTTACAAATGAGCTTGTACTT
The DNA here is from genome assembly GCF_055883805.1 of Amblyomma maculatum. Classification (NCBI taxonomy): domain Eukaryota; kingdom Metazoa; phylum Arthropoda; class Arachnida; order Ixodida; family Ixodidae; genus Amblyomma; species Amblyomma maculatum. Next base: position 213,873,514 of record NC_139345.1, read on the forward strand.
GTATGCCCCTAGCAAAATAGCCCAGTGCTGAATTCGGGCGGCAGCCATGACAGAAGTTTGACGATCCTGTCGGAGTAGACCTAATAAGGGGCGGTGGTCCGTTACAAGCGTGAACTCCCGACCCAACAGGTAATCGCGAAACCGTGTCACGCCAAACACCAGGGCTAAAGCCTCTCGCTCAATTTGGGAGTAGTTTCTCTCAGTTGAGGTGAGCGTCCGTGATCGGAAGCCAATTGGCCTGTCTTCACCATTTATTTATTTATACATACTGCAGCCTCGATGAGGCTATGGCAGGAGTGGGCAAACAAAGCAAACTGTACCAAGCAAATACAAACATATATACACACACATATATATATACACATACATATATATATATATATATATATATATATATATATATATATGCCGCTGCCAAGTTCCGCCCGTACCTTTATGGCCGACCGTTTCGCGTCATCACTGACCATCACTCGTTGTGTTGGCTGAAAAACTTAAAGGATCCTTGTGGCCGCTTAGCACGTTGGGCATTGCGCCTGCAGGAGTTCGATTTCGATGTTATTTATAAGTCTGGCCGGAAGCACACCGATGCCGATAGCCTGTCTCGCGCGCCCGTCGGCCCTCCTTCGTCAGATACCACCGACGACGATAGCTTCCTCGGAGCAGTCACTACGTCCGATCTCGCCTCCAAACAGCGTGCCGACGACGAGCTGCGACTGATTATTGGCCATCTTGAAGGTGGGCATCCTACAATACCCCGGTATCTTGCTCGGTGGTTGTCATCGTGGTGCCTCCTCAATGGGGTGCTTTATAAGAAGAATTCTACGTCGAGTGCGAAAACATACCTGCTAGTCAAACCGGCTGATCTAAGGCACCAAATCCTCCTGGCCTGCCACGACGAACCAACTTCAGGGCATCTTGGCTTTACACGCACCCTAAACCGAGTCCGGCAGAACTATTACTGGCCACATCTTTCTCCGAGCTTTAGACGTTACGTACAGACTTGTCGACAATGCCAGCGGCGAAAAAAACCCACGCTCAAGCCATCCGGTATGTTACAATCTATTGACCCACCCCTCACACCCTTCGAGCAAGTGGGCATGGACCTTTTAGGCCCATTTCCTTTATCCTCGAACGGACACAAGTGGATCGTAGTCGCCACAGACTACTCAACACGCTACGCTGAAACGAAGGCCCTTGCCCGAGGTACTGCCGGCGAAGTTGCTCGATTCTTTATGAACGACATTGTGCTCAGACACGGTGCACCGTCTACCATCATTACTGACCGAGGAAAGGCGTTTACAGCTCGGCTACTGCGGGACACCTTAACTCTCAGCCATACCGAGCATCGCACAACAACAGCGTATCACCCTCAGACAAATGGATTAACGGAACGACTAAACAAAACTTTGGCCGACATGATCTCAATGTACATCGACGTTGAGCATAAAATGTGGGACGAGATCCTGCCGTATGTCACCTTCGCCTACAATACGGCGCCGCAGGAAACCACGAAGTTTACGCCGTTCCGTCTCGTATATGGCAGAGAGGCCCGCACGATGTTGGATGCGATGCTCCCGTGCGGGGAAGAAGCGGTCGAACCCGACGCCGCGCATTTCGCAGAACAGGCCGAGCAAGCCCGTCAGCTGGCCCGCTTGCACATCAAGGAGCAGCATGTCACCGACGCTCGATACTATAACCTTCGGCACAGGGAGGCCCACTACGAACCAGGGGACCAAGTGTGGGTGTGGACCCCCGTGCGTCACAAAGGCTTGAGCGAGAAACTACTCCACCGCTATTTCGGACCCTATAAAGTCCTGCGCCGCTTAAACAACGTTAATTACGAAGTGATTCCAGATGGAATTGTGACCGTCAGTGTTCGACGCCAGCGGCCTGAAATTGTGCATGTGGTGCGCTTAAAGCCGTACTTTTCGCGTGACTGAGCGTTCCCTGCAAGTGAAACCTTGCGTCATTGTACAGCTCACCTCACGCCTAATTTTTTTCTTTCCTCCTCTCACCTTGTCATCGGGACGATGTTTTCTTTCACGGGGGGGGGGGGGGGGGAATAATGCCACGTGCCTAGCGCCGCGCGACAGCCGTGTTTGGTGCCGACGACAACGAAGCGGTGGTTGGCACGAGCGGCGCGCTGGTGCTGGACGCTGTGACTCTGTGTTCGAAACGAGAAGCCGACCTTATTCTCGGGTCCTTGACTACGTGTACTTTCACGGCTCCCTCTGACTTCAGTCGTGACAATATATATATATATATAGTGAAAGGGGGTGTTTACTGTCCTTTAAAAGGGGTAATAGCCCTCTCCAAGTTTCACAGAGAACCACACAAGAGCACAGCCAGTCTAGGCCTCCACAAGCGAGTTCGAGCAGCGCAGCGGCACTTCGTCGTTCTTCTCCTTGTGATCGTGATATCCTCGCCTGGTTCATCTTCGTCTTCATAATATTTTCGCAGAGTTCACTACAATATATATATATATATATATATATATATATATATATATATATATATATATATATATATATATATACATATACATACACATATATGTACAGCCTTTGTCAAAAAACTTAAGGCCGCTGCGAACAGCCCGGGAGCGGTTGCTCTCCGCTATCGCGGCGCTGCCACCGCCGGCGCGCTTCGCCGCTCGCTGGCGCCTAGGATAAAGAGGGCGAGGGAAGCACCTCTCTCGCTCTCAAGCATCCTTTGATAACAGCGCTCAGGAAAAACTAGTGCGGCGTTCGTTCTGCCCGCTGCGAGCTCTTCTTGCGGCCGCCGTGATACGGCGCTTCGTGCAAGTAAATGCGGTGGCCTGAGCGAGATTCCAGGTTTCTATGCAGCGCATTAAAGACCATTTGCAAACCTCTGGAAGTAAGCTTCTCTGCGCAGCGAGGACCCCTTTAACATGACGGCCGAACCTATTTTGGGGGCAGAATTTTGGAGCAGCGTTGGAGACGTCTTTTTGCCGCTTTTCGATGGAGGCGAAAAGCAAGGCGCCTGTGTGCTGTGTGATGTCAGTGCACGTTGAAGAAACCCAGGTGGTCGAAATTTCCACAGCCCTCCACTACGGCGCCTCTCATAACCTGAGTCGCTTTGGGACATTAAAAACCCATAAACCAAACCCAACCAAACTTCTGCCCGATTGATAGGCCGCGCCGCAAGAGTAAAGGGGATTTCGCTACTCAGGAAAGGTGACTTTCGATGTTTTGCAAATTGTCTATTATGTAAAAATTATCCTAATCCGTGCAATTTCCGTGCAATTACCCTACACATTCCAGGGCGAGAGTGCTCACATTATGCTTTTAGATCTGCATTTTGAATACGCTTCCTTCACAAAAAAATGAATCAAAGTAGACGAGCAGAATACAAAAATAAAAGAAAAATTGCCCCTCCTCTCCGCCCTTTCCTGCTATATTGCGTTGTATCAAATTTCACGGCTGCTCAGGAAGCATCTCGCCCAGGCCATCGCATTTACTCGCTACAACCGCCGTATCACGGCGGCCGCAAGAAGAGCTCGCAGCGGGCAGAACGAACGCCGCACTAGTTTTTCCTGAGCGCTGTTATCAAAGGATGCTTGAGAGCGAGAGAGATGCTTCCCTCGCCCTCTTTATCCTAGGCGCCAGCGAGCGCCGAAGCGCGCCGGCGGTGGCAGCGCCGCGATAGCGGAGAGCAACCGCTCCCGGGCTGTTCGCAGCGGCCTTAAGTTTTTTGACCAAGGCTGTACACATACAGACATACACACTGTAGGGCTCGTGGCGCGCCGCGCATTCGAAGGCCGCGCCACTTCCCAATGCTCCCTGCGCGCGTGCCTGTTTCCCTCTCCCCGCTCGCGCGGGGATAACCGGTCCCGCGCGAGGGGGCTATAAAAGAAGGCACGCGCCGCCGTCTCGCCCTCTCTTGGTCCACCAACCAACCCTGCCTCCTCGTTCCTGCTTGGCTCCGAACGACCCGCAGCCACCCGGACGACGACACCGACTTCGACGATCCCCGATCCCTGTGAGATTAAAGATGTTTATCATACGGCCTACTGTGTGTTTGTCGTACGCATCCCTCGGGCAGAGGAATCGCCCACAACACATACACATATACATACTTATATATAAAAAGGCATTAGGAAGCAATGGCTGTCAAGAATTGTTCAATTGGTAGCGAGCGGACGTGTCCAGGCAGCGAATTCCAGAGTTCAATGGTGAGAGGAAAGAAGCTATGTTTGAATGTCTCAGTGCGGGAAAAGAAAGGGATGAGATTTAGGCTATGGGAACTTCTAGTTATGGAAGGCTGGCTAATGTTCAAATAATTATTTAGTGATGGAAGGCGCTGAGAGTGAACCAATATGTGCAAAAACTTCAAACATTCTATTTGACGGCGAGATGATAGGGTTGTGAGACGTAAATCTGTATTATGGGAAGAAGGGAAAAATCGCGGCCGTAGTTGTGAAAGATGAAGCGTACTGATTTCTTTTGAACTGATTCTAATTTTTTTATATTGGATTTCTTATAAGGGTTCCATACGATACAGGCATAATCAAGAATGGGGCGGATAAGCGTTTTATAGGTGAGCAGTTTGGTATCCTTTGGGGCTTTACGCAGTGTACGATGGAGGTATCCGAAACGTTTAAAAGCTTTATTACATATGATGTCAATGTGTTTAGACCATGAGATGTCATGAGAGAAATGAAGGCCGAGGTATTTATACTCGGTGACTCGTTCTAAATCCTGGCCGTGAAAACTGTAGGTGAAATGTGAAGGAGATGGGCATCTAGAAAAGGTCATGGAAACAGTTTTAGAGAAATTAATATTCATTTGCCATTCCTTGCACCATTTACAAAAATTAGAAAATGAGTCGTTAAGTATTTCATGGTCAAGTGGTGTATTAATCTCGTGATATAAGACGCAGTCATCAGCGTAAAGACGAATTTTTACAGATACACAACATGGCAGGTCGTTAATATATAATAAGAAAAGAAGCGGGCCTAAAACGGAACCTTGCGGAACGCCGGATGAAACACTAACAGGAGTGGAAATAGATGAATTAAAGCATACAGACTGCGAACGCTGATTTAAGAAACTGGATATCCAACCAACCAGGGAAGGGTCTTTTAGAACAGAGTTAATTTTGTGTAGGAGTTTAGGGTGTGGGACAGTGTCGAAAGCTTTCACTACAAAAGTGCTGTCGACCTGTCTACCTAGATCTAATGACTGAGAAATGTCGTGCGCAAATTCAATTAGTTGGGTAGTGGTGCTCAGGCCTTGATGGAAACCATGCTGGTAAATGTTTAGGATGTTGTGGGTTTCAAGAAATTCAATGATATGTTTGAAAATAACATGTTCGAGTAACTTGCATGAATGGGCTGTTAAGGAGATAGGTCTGTAGTTCTGCAGTAGTTGAGTACTACCGGATTTGAACAATGGAATGACCTTGGCAAGCTTCCAGGAGTGGGGAACAGTGCTGGTGGATAATGATTTACGGAAGATTGTGGTGAGATATCGGCTTGTCCAAAGTGAGTAGCGCACAAGGAAGGAGTTAGGTATGTCATCTGGGCCACAGCTCTTTTTAGTATCTAATTGGAGGATCATTATGAGAACACCGGTACCAGAGACGACGACATATTCGATGGGAGGGTAAGAGTCACAGCTAAAAGAAGGAACGATAGAGTTATCCAGTGTGAATACAGAATGAAAATAGGAATTGAAAGCAGAAGCAATTGTCAGTGAATCTGAAACAGGAACGCCGTTAACTATAAAACTGTTGCAAGTACTGTTGCTGGGTAGTATCGATTTCCAGAATTTGCGAGGGTTCGTTTTCATTCATTTTGGCAATGTAACGGAATAGTAAAAATCCTTGGCAGACTTTAACCTGACGCGTAGCTCCTCCTTGGCATCATTGAACTCTGCAATTTTGACAGGATTGCCATTTCTTTTCGACTTACGCAATCTTGCAACACGACGCGATAAATGCAGTAGGTTTCTTGTTATCCATGGCAAATCTCTATTTTTCTTTTTTGTTTTCAGCGGAACAAAGTGATTAATACATGTTTTAGCAATATGTTCAAAAAACCCCACAACAGCATCAACATCACTGGTCAGAGAGAATTCTTCGAACATTTCAAAGGATTCACGTAATGTGTCAATTATAGCAAACATCATTGGCCTGGTTGAAGTCACGAAAACTGCTGTACTCAAACCGGGCTCTGGGAACAGTGCAGCTGATTGAGAATAATACAGCCTTATGGTCCGATATGCCGTCAGTAACACAGCACTGGAAACCATTCTCGAATAGATTAGAGCTGAGAAAAACTAGATCTAGGACTGCCGCTTGCGTGGTGTTCGCATGAACAATTTGTTTGAGGCGAAGTGATAAGGAAAGGTGTAACAATTTTCTTGACAAAGAGACATCATGGCCGGTATTGCTAAGAGAAGGCCAGTGAAAACCTGGCACATTAAAATCTCCCATAAGTATTATATTTGTCGGATTCAAATCATGCAAAAGTTTACTTAGAAGAAATAATTGATTATCATCAGAGCCAGGAGGCCGATAAAACACTCCAATTAATGTGAATGTGTTTTCCAAATAAACTTTACACAAAAGCAATTCAATTTCACATGGAGATTCAAGGACAGAAAACTTCAAATGTGACTGTATATAGAGGGCGACACCACCGCCTCTACCATTCGGTCTGTCAGCTCTCAGCAACGTGAATCCACTTAACGCAACTTCAGAGTCGTATATGCTACCATGTAACCAAGTTTCAGTAACACCAATAATGTGAGGGGAATGAGCAGTTACCAAGGAGTTAAGGTCGGTAAATTTATTAAGCAGGCTTCTAGCGTTTAAATTTAACACACGGAGGTTATTGCTGTGATGAGGTAGTCAAGGCGAAGTGGCTACTGCATTAGTAGCATTACTTAGTGACGCATTACGGGATGCTTTTTCCAGTGAATTAGAAGAACTGTTCCAGTTATACCGAACTTTATCAATAAATACATGATCAAACCGTATTCGGACCGTGCATCCATTGCTTCTGAAACTTTCAGTCGCTTCCCAAAGCTTTTTCCGGATATTGCGGACACGTATTGAAAAATCCTCCGATATACGGTAATCGGATTCCTTAAGCTTGTGGCCATTTTTTAACACTGAAGCTTTCTCCCGAAAGTCCAGAAGCTTCATGATCACGGGACGGGGACGGTCCTGTGAAGGCCTCCCAAGACGATGGCACCTCTCTATTTGAGGGCAGCTCATATTGAGTTCTTCCTCAAACCATTTTGCAATGTCAGATGAGAGACGTTCATTATTTTCATCAGAGGATTCGGGCAGACCATGCAATATTAAGTTGTTCCTACGTGCACGGTTTTCCAACTCATCGTTTTTATTTGAAAGACTGTGAAGTTCGGAACTTAGACGTGCAACTTCACTGTTGAGACTGCCACTGTCGGCGGCGGGCTTTTGTAACGAGGACTCCAGAGCAGCCACGCGCGACTCAATTGTCTCAAAACGTGAATTAATAGATTCATGAAAAGATTTAATTTCAGCAATATCCTGAACTAATTTTCGCTGTCCGCTCAAAAGCTCAGCAAACATATCGGACACCGACGGTTGACCGGTGGCGGCTTCCGAATTTGAAGGGCTCACATTACTTTGAGAGCGAGTAACCATCGCTGATGGCGGAGGACCAGGATTACTTTCAACATCCCCACTCCTCAGAAGTCTACTAATACAAGCCGCAATTTGCGAGTACAGCGAAACATAAGCAAAGCACTTGCGAGAGTGGTGTGGGCAAGGAAACAGCAGTAGAAATCGATCATAAGAGCGAATACAAGGGGCATTCTGAAGATAACATACCTGCGTAAGAAACAGGCAGCGAGTAAGCATGGTGCTCGCACTGCTGCCACCTCGCTCACTGATGAAGGAACGGTCCAGCACGCAATTTATAGGCAGGTCCTTGAACGTCCCGTGACTGGGCTTGATGAGGTATGGATGACGTAGAGTGACGGTCACTTTGCACTGATTGCATACACGTGTGGTGACAGTGAGATCATGACTATGGTCCGTAAGAGAGATAGGACAGTTCGTATAGTGGCCAGCTGACTCATCCAAGAACATCGGCGATGGCGGCGAGTGCACATGAGTTGTGACGTCAGGAGCCATGAACGAAGCATAGTCGAAGTGGCAACAAACGAGGAAGGCAATCTGCGTAAGAAACAGGCAGCGAGTAAGCATGGTGCTCGCACTGCTGCCACCTCGCCCTGCCACCTGCCACCTCGGAAAAGGGCAGCACCGACACCGTAAGGTGAAGCATCGCATTCCAACATCAACTCCAGCTGCGGATTAAAGTACGTTAGCACTGGGGCTGAACACAAAGCATCCTTGGCCTTCTTAAATGCCGCGTCTTCTTTTTCGTGCCAAACCCATTTTGCACCTTTTTCAAGAAGGCTGTACAGGGGTGCAAGCATAGTGGAAAGATTTGGCAAAAACTTGTTGTAAAATGTAACCATTCCCACAAAGGATCGCAACTCAGCAACATTTCGTTGTAAAGGGGCTAGCCTGATTGCATCCACGTGCTTCTCGAGGGGGTGTAGCTCTTCAACATCAATACGATGACCAAGATACGTCACCGATTGTTCGCCAAACTTGCACTTGTCATAACGAAGTTTGATACCGTTCTCGCCGAAACGCTGTAGCACCGCTTGCAGATTTGCGTTATCAGCATCGCTACTCTCGGCTACCAGGACATCGTCTAGATAAGCCTGAGTCCCTTTTAGTCCTTGCAGCACCGATTTAATCTTTCGTTGGAATATAGCTGGCGCTGATGCGATGCCAAACGGTAACCTGTTGTAGCAAAAGAGCCCCTTGTGTGTGTTTATCACTGCTAATTTCTGCGAGTCTTCATCTAGCTCAACCTGATTGTAAGCATCGCGAAGGTCTAAAGTACTGAATTTTTTTCCTCCACATAGATTTGCAAAACTGTCGTCTATGTCTATGACAGGCAAGGAGTACTGCTCAACCTCGCACACAGGGTTTAGTGTAATCTTAATGTCCCCGCAAATGCGCACTGTTCCGTCCTTCTTCAAGACTGGCACGATAGGCGTTGCCCATTCAGAATGAGGAACTGGTGATATTATGCCAGCCGAGACTAATCTGTCAAGCTCTTTAGACACTTTATCACGAAGTGCAAAAGGAATTTTCCTTGCTTCAAAGAACTTGGGGTTTGCTCCGGCCTTGATGTGCAGTCGAGCTGGCGGACCTTTCATGAGACCAGCGCCTTCAGTGAACAGGTCGCAGTTTTGTTGGAGCAGCATCGGCACGTCCTCCCTGGCTTGCTTTGATACGGAAGGCTTCGAATACATGGTCAGCACCTGAAAGCGTTCGTCTGTCAATTTTTTCAGCAGGTCCCGACCGCAAAGACTGGGGCCATTGCAGTCTAAAACCGTCAGACTGCATTGTACTGTGGTACCTTCATAGGAAACTGGCATGGTCAGTGTACCGATTAGTGGCAACTTTCCGAGATAGCTTGAAAGCTGTACTTCCGACTTTTGCAGCTGCGGCCATTGATGGGAGTGCACTTGGTAAATGCTTTTGGGAATGACGCAAACAGGGGAGCCGGTATCAATATCCATCATTATTTCGATGCCATTCCATGCAAACGATTTTCCGATGGGGGGTATAAGAGAGCGCGTGGTGGTCAAGGACCAGATTTGGGACGCGCTACTATAACTCTCTTCGGTTTCTGGCGTCTGTGCTGTTAGTGCTAGCGTCCTGCTTGTCTCATTTGCCGCACACATTCGCGCTAAATGCCCTGGCCGTGCACACTTAAAACATTTGTGCTTGATTAGTCGACAAGCCTTTGTATTATGACCATGCTTACCGCAACATTTGCATTGTTGCACGCCCTGTGACTTCGTGCGCGATTCGTATTGGCCAGAGAGCTTTAGCAATCTCGCTTGTTCTTGGTCAGTAACAATCCCTTGCGAATCGCGTTCAGCGTTCTCCGCGGCGAGGGCAAGAGCCTCGGCTTCTTCGAGATTCAGATTTTTCTTCGCTAACAGCTGCTTCTGCAGATTCTTGGATCTGACACCACACACAATACGGTCCCTTGTCATTCTGTCTAGCATCGTTCTAAATTTGCAGTTGGGGGCCATCTGCCGTATTGCCACAATGAATGCATGTACAGATTCCCCTTCTTGCTGGCAGCGATAGAAGAACTTGAAACTTTCAGAGATTTCATTCGGTACCGGGTCGTAGTAGCTGCTTAGCGTCTCTACAACTTCTTTGTAGGTACTGTCGTTAGGCTTTCGCGGTGCTACCTTCGCGTTCAAAATTTCTATTGTCCTTGTTCCAAGCGCCTCTACCAGCAGGTCTCTTTTCTTAGCATCGTCTATCAGATCATTCGCTTCGAAATAAGCTTGAACCTTGACATGGTACGGCTGCCACTTACCTTTTTCGTCTTCGAATTCCGGTACCCTGTGTGCCATGGCTGATCCTTGGCGGTGGGTTCCTTCTGCGTGACTGTCGTGCTTGGGCGTATTGCTGGTTTCCTTGCTGCAGCAGAATCCTCGTCGCCACTGTTGCGTTCTACCCGCCAAAGGCCGGCAGCTACGCGATGAAAACCAGGCAGATTCACAGAGCGAAAAGACGACGCTTTATTTCCGGCTCGGAAATATATAGAGAAGGAAAGAAAGGAGGGGAAGAAGGAAAGAGGGACTATCTACGCATGCGCTGGTTATCTGCAGCATTGTTGTCAGCAGCCCAACATTGACGAAAGCAGAGTCTAGTTATTCAGTAACAGAAAGAGAATGTTTGGCTATTATTTGGGAGATCGGAAAATTTCGTCCCTATGTGTATGGCCGACCGTCTTATCTCGTGATCGATCACCACGCTTTATGCTGGCTGGCCTCTGAAAGACACATCGGGTCGCCTTTCTCGCTGGGCTCTCCGTCTCCAGGAGTATGATATTCATGTCATTTATCGATCAGGTCTGAAGCATACGGACGCGGATGCTCTTTCTCGCTCGCCATTGCCTAGTGATACCTCGTCTGACCACGTCTGTGCTTACGATTTGTTGATTCTTTACACTGTCGACATGGTTACCGAGCAGCCGAATGACCCGTGCATCAGTGCAATTTTGCATTTTCTTTCTAGTCCTACTGCCGGTAATTCATCCAAAGCGCTCGTGCGGCAAGCCCACCACTTGTCCATTCGTGACGGTCTTCTGTATCGCCGCAATTATTTGCTTGATGGACGGAAGTGGCCTCTAGTCATGCCGCGTCATCTCCGTGCCGACATTTGTGCTGCGTACCATGGTGACCCACAGTGTGCCCAAGGTAGCGTATTGAAAACCTATACGCGCCTACAACATAGAGAATGCGGAGGAAGTTGCGATAGCGCTAGCTTGCGTAGGAACGGAAGCCAAGTTCATAATTATCGACAGCAAAGCTGTCATCCAAAATTTCGGAAAGGGGAGGATATCACCGGAGGCAACCAAAATCCTCACCCAAAGAACGCTTAATAGGAAAATTCAGTTAATTTGGGCACCCGCTCACGCTGCCGTCCCTGATAACCAGGCGGCCGGCTCACGAGCTATACTCGGGTATAGTGCCTAGAATATTAACTCGGGGACATTTTTTCTTGGCAATGGGCGCAAATGTAGGGAGGCGGGGCCTTTAAACGTGTCGCTCCGCCATGTAGTTCGACTACGCGGCTTTCGGCCTGCATAGACGTTCCAGATCATTTCTTTCGTTTGCTTCGACAGCCAACGTCTCTTGAACTTGACTCGAATCTTGTCTGGTGAAAACGCTTCAAGTCGTTGCGGATTGAACGAACCAGAACCGGAACGACCCGAAGAGGCGGCAGTCGCAATCTTGTCTGCAAAGTCGGGGCGTCTCTAAAACTCGCGACAGACATCACAGAAGAAAACCTGGTGGAACCAAGACAAGTGTTTTAGGCATAACAGCTTCATTTCGGAAAATCAGTTCTGTTATATAAAATATACCGTAAATAACTAGCGCTATGATTTCAATTTGTTTTTGCAGAAACTACTCATGTAACTAGGGACTATATTCAGCTGCGTATGAAGATGGTACGTTTTGGCTCTGTAGCTTTAACTCCATTGCCAAGAAAAAGTGTCCCCGAGTTGAGCCCGAGCTCTCTACTTCCGGGTAGTCGTCGAGCCCCCCCCAACACTGGGCATACGACGAGCGTCTGCAAAATTACGGGGAAATCATCGACCATTATAAATTGGGACGTAGACTGGTACCCCCGCCAGATGTTAGCCTAAATAATAGAGAAGCTGTCGCGTGGAGGCGGCTACAAACTAATACGTTCATGAACCCGGACTGGGCGTTTCACGCGCTACCAGACCATAGGGACAATGATCTGTGCAAACACTGTGGGGCGAGAGGGACCCTCGATTAGATAATTTTGGAGTGCCCGCAATTTACAGGGATAGGACAAAATATTACAAGCCTGGGATACCCTGCTGCGAAGCGCGGACACTGCGATCCAGCACCGCACCGTCCATCTGGCGGAAGAGGCCGCAACAAAGGCCTACCTGCCAGCCTCTAATATAGTGCCTAGTATATTCTAGGCACTATACCTCTAATCCACGGGCGCACGACTACACGTCTTCCCCAGCACGCGTGCCGTGGGCGGGGAAGAGGACGCTCATTTCCGATGGAAATAAATGTTGTGCAACCAACCAACCAACTGACCACATAACATTGGGTTGCGGTAATATCTCACCATTCCTTTGGTTGGTTGGTTGGTTCACAGGAAGTGAAATGCGCAGTATCTGTCACACTTGCTCTATGGACACCTGAACCGCGCCGTAAGGGAAGGGAGAAAGGTGGGAGTGAAAGTGGAAATAGAGAAAGGGAGCCGTAGTGGAGGACTACGGAGTAATTTCGACCACCTGGGGATCTTTAACGTGCGCTGAGATCGCACAGCACACGGACGCCACTTCGTTTCGCCTCCATCGAAACGCAGCCGCCGCGGTCGGGTTCGAACCCGGGAACTCCGACACAGTAGTCGGGCGTCTTACCACTGCACCACCCCGGCGCTGTTGTGGCGGCGCGCGTCTTTATATCTCTCTTCTTTTTCCTTTCTTCGTTATTTTCTCTCCTTTCCGCACGAGGCAGCGGAGGCAGCCCCGCCGGGGTGGTGCAGTGGTATGACGCCCGACTACTGTGCCGGAGTACCCGGGTTCGAACCTGACCTCGGGGGCTGCGTTTCGATGGAGGCGAAACGAAGAGGCGTCCGTGTGCTGTGCGATGTCAACGCACGTTAAAGATCCCCAGGTGGTCGAAATTACACCGAAGCCCTCCACTATGGCTCCTCTTTCTCTCTTTTCACTTTCACTCCTACCTTCCTCCCTTCCCTTACGGCGCGGTTGAGGTGTCCACAAAAACAAGTGAGACAGTTACCGCGCCTTTCCCTTCCTATAAATCAATCAAAGGCAGCGGTGGCGGCTCAGCTGCGTATTGCTATAGTGCCTAGAATATAGTATTGCCATTCCCCGAAAACTCCAGCAGCGGAAGTGCCGGGTGGCGTCACTAAAAAATAAATCACAACAAAAAGTCAATAAAGCTATATTGTTTTTTAGTATTCATTGCGGTGCATAAACTAAAATGCATGCGCAATAAAATACTTTGCTGAATTAAAATTGCTTGCAAAAATCCTCTGATCATACCAGTTGCGTCCGTGGCGCCATCTTTAGTACGTTGAATCAAAACGAATAAGAGCGCATTTAAAAACCGCATTACCCGTCACTTCTGTAGGTGGTGGTGGTGGTGAAAAACTATATTTGGGAGCCTTAAGGGATTACATGCTAATGACGGGTCGGCTCTTGGCTGCGTGTTGTGGCCGGAAGCTGGTGCTTCCCAGCGACACCCAAAGCCCATAATGTCAGCCGCTTTTGAACAGCCGGGTCAGAGCTGTACACCGCAGCCTCCCATCGCTCGAGGTCGGAGAGTTGCCAAGTGGCTGGAGGGTGGAATTCCGAGCATTTGACCATGATGTGATCAAAATCAGCTTTAGGTGCCCCACACAGGGTGCACTGCGGCGAGAACAGTCCTGGATGGATCAAAGATAAGAAAGCAGGGGATGGGAATGTACGGGACTGAAGCTGGCGCCACGTCACCTGTTGTAAGCTTAGTCATAGATTTATGAGGAGGAGGGTAGATGGTTCGCTGTCCGAGGCTTGCTTCAGGTTGGGGTAGAGCTTGTTCCAGGCCCGCACCGCACGGGTCCAACGAGGATCGTTATGAAATTCCTCTGGTGAAATATCTTCTCCTTCTACACCAACTTCCATCTTGAAAGATGAAGCAGTAAAGGAGTTTGGGCTTCTGTGGCGCAACGAATTCACACCACGTACCTGCTTGTAAGACATGTGTTCGTCTCCTGCAGGTACATTTTATTTTATTTTAAAATTCACAACGTCCAATCAAGTTACTACCATATTTCTTAGGGTGTGTTCCCCTTAGGTTGCATATTGCGATATTTTTTTTATTCTTCATAGCAGAAAAACTTGCCGCGAACGCAGCCACGATGTGACGGTGTGATAACGGTTACACTTTTCAATTAACTTCACTGTAATCAATTCCTGCCTCTGTGAGTGTACGTTACCTTTAGGTTCCCTTCAGAGACAGCTCTCCGCAACAATCGCCTTTTAAGACGCTGTAAACTCTTTTTACGGATTTACGCCGCGCCGATTTATCAAATTATTCAACATATCAAAGATAACGCGACGAACGCCATCGATATAATATGATCTTTACAGTAAGTAATTTTATTCCAGAAAACTATTTTATTATTAGTGCATTTCACTTTCAGTACTGCGCTTCATGCATGAACAAAACAATAAGGTTGTGTTGTATTTTTTAGTGATGCAACCGGCACTTTCGTTGCTGGAGTTTTCGGGGAACGGCAATACGCGGCTCAGCTACAAAGCAGGCCCGTGCATTTTCTTTTCTTTCTTCCTACAGCCACAACAGGCAGCGGAGGTGGCTCAGCAACAGAGCCAGTCGCAGGCCCGTGCATTTTCTTTTTCTTCCTGCGGTCGCAGCAACAAGATATCCCTATGGTTTAATTTTTAGAGCGCCCTATTTGACCTTTACATATCACAATGCATTTACACGCCTGCTAGATTCTCCGCTAGGGGGCCAACGGAGGCGCATGTGCTTCGTGTGGGCTCCGCGTTTCGAGCACCTGCTACAAGGGAAAACACCCGGATACGTCGACTGCGACACACGTACAAGAACCGTGAGTGTACAAGGCACCTTTCAAGACCTTATTTACGCAGATCGGAGCTCGGGAGACCGAGCTCCGACTGTCTAAATCCAGCGTCGCTCCGGCGCCCTTGCTTACCCGAACGCCAGGCTTAGTGCGGCGCGAACGCCACGGCGGAAGTCATGGAGTACGCCGTAGTTGGGACGAACGCTTCCCCAGTCGAATTCGAAACACCAGATTGGAAGACAATTGTTTCTTACCGTACCAAGAACCCCAAAGCTGAGTCATTAACACCTCAGAAGAAAAATGAGCAGTCCGAGAAAACGAAGGCAAAACCTCTCCCTCCGCTACATCCCAAGAAACCGCTACCCCGACTCCCGGAGAAGGACTATAAAATCATCTACAGACCAACGGGTGGCGTAGACATCACGCGCTACACCGAAAAATATATCAGACAAGCGATCGCAACAGCGAGCGGTGTCACCGCGTCCGCGGCCGAAAACGACCAATCTAGAACCAACTCTGCAAAAAATGTGATCACCATATCGACGCCGGTGCAGGCAAACGCACTACGCTACGTCGCAGTCAAGAAAATCAAAATAGAAGGCAAAGACATTGTTATGACGTCGTACATCGCCCCTCCAGACAGGGCCCTGCAGGGCATTATCTATAGGGCTTACGATGGCGAAACGCACCAAGAAATGATGACCGAATTCCGAAAAAGAAACCCTAACATCGTTCAAGCACGCACCATGGGAAGAACATCAAAGTCCCTCCTGCTTCACTTCGACGCGGACGAACTCCCAGATAGCATCGTCTACTTCGGAGTCCTGTACCCAGTTTACCCCTTAATTCCTAAAGTAGAGGCGTGCACAAACTGCAGAAGAGTCGGCCACAGAAGAGACGTATGTCCGGAGCCACCGCAACAACGGTGCCCGTACTGCGGCAACCAACACCTGAAAGAAGAAGTCTGCGACCCGGTCGGCATTATCTGCGGAGGAGGGCACCGCACAGGCGATAACAGCTGCAAGAAGCGATTTCAACGACACCAAACGAAAAAGTCGGAGCACCAATCAAGACCCAAATCACAGACATGTGACGACCCAACATCTACCGAAAGGAAGGACCGCTCGAGCTCCTTCCCGTCCTTGGACAGCGGACGCAGCAGCAGCCGTAGCGGACGGAGCAGCAGCGGCGGACGCAACGGAAGCAGCAGCAATGGAGGAGGCGCCAGCACTAGCAGCCGGACTCAGAGCCCCGGGCCGAAACAGGTGAGCTGGGCAGGAGTGGCCTCTCATGGGAAGGGTATGGAGCTGCAGACATTACAGTCTAAACTAGATCAGGCACTCCACCACATTCAAATTCTCACGGATCGAATCAAACACTTGGAGGAGGAAAATAGTAAACTAAAAGCACCTGCCATATCTAAGGACCCACCTCCGAAACCACTCCCATTGCCGGAAGTCACAGAAATGGAAACTACTGTGACCGCCTCAGTCGAAACCCCAGTAAGCGTAGTTAGCAAGGAAGAAACACCTCGCAAAAAACGAGCAGTAGCAGCTGACGTAAGAAATACCTCAGTGGAGGATAGAGTCCCAAAACTCGAACAAAAAGTGGAGGAGCACAGCCAGAAACTCGATAGTCTAACCCAAAGAGTTGATAATTTAACACAAAGACTCGAACAACACATACAGGATGTAAATCACATGTTCGGAGTAATTGACACCGTTTTACAGGAAATTTTACACCGGCTTCCCCCTTCAGCTCAAGGGGCGCCAATCGATCTATCCCAGCAGAGTGGCTAATCCTAAAACCGTAACAATTTGGCAGTGGAACTGCAGGTCTATGCGCAACAAAAAAACAAATCTGCGGTTACACGTTCAATCGCAATCTGAAAAACCTGACGTTATAGCGATTCATGAACCCAGAATGTCTCGACTAAAGCTGCCAGGGTACCGGGCGGTTCTGCCATGTCACATCAAAGAACAGCCTTTAACCACTACGTGGGTACATAGAAATCTTACCGTGGTTAACCACGAGATTGAAAACGTAGAGCTCGATTGTATATTAATTCAAATTCTGCCTAGCAGAAGAAACTCCTCTTCTCTGTTCGTACTAAACGCATACAGCCACCCCAGGGCACCGGCGGGACCAGCGAAAGCCGCTATACTCAAAACCCTCCAAATCGCAGGCCAACACCCAACCTTAATTGTGGGCGACTTCAACGCTCAACACGTGCAATGGGGACATGCAACTATATCCAGGAAAGGAACGGCCCTAATGAATTTTATCCAGCAAAGAGGGCTCACCCAATACACGAACCCCATGCAACCCACTAGGATAGGCAACAGCGTGACCAGGGACACGTGCCCGGATCTAACGATGGGCAAAAATCTCCCAGACTTAAGCTGGAGCAACACCAGACAAAATCTGGGAAGGGACCATTATATCATAATGTCTAAAATCTCCATTGCCAATCTCAAACCCCAACCCAGAAAAAACAAAATCACCGACTGGGACAAACTTAGGACTATCCGCGACCAAAATAACGAACCAATCATAGACTTAGAACACTGGACACAGACCCTCCTATCGGATGTGGAAAAGGCCACTAAGGAACTAGTACATGACTTAGGCGTAAATACGGTTGACAGCCGACTTACGCACATGTGGGAGGCAAGGCAGGGCCTAGAAAAAATGGCTTAAGCAAAAATATAACAAAAAGCTTAGAAACAGGATCGTCACACTCACGAAAGAAATTCAACACCACACCGCAGAACTAGCGAGACAGCAGTGGAACCATATCTGTGAAAATGTGAATGGCAATCTAGGCACGAGGGAGACGTGGAATCTTCTGCGGTATCTCCTTGATCCGGAATCCAACAAGGCTACCACTCAAAAGGAAATCACCAAAATTTTAAACATAGACCCAGGCACGGATCAAGATATTATAGACACGCTACAGCAGAAATACTTCTGCACAACCCGTGAGACGAAGTCCCTGCCCGATTATAACGGAGAGCCTAACTCCATCCTGGATGCTGACATAACAATGGCGGAAATAAGAGCAGCCCTCTTTAAGGTACGTACAACATCCGCTCCAGGAGAGGACGGCATTAACAATAAGACACTCAGAAATCCAGACGACGCTTCTTCACAGCCCTCGCGGACTCTGCGAACGAGTGTTGGAGGGAGGGAAAACTCCCAGCGTCTTGGAAACATGCCATCGTTAAATTCATCCGAAAACCTGCCAAAAAACTCGCACTCGAAAACCTCAGACCTATTTCGCTTACTTCTTGCATAGGAAAACTGATAGAGCCCGTCATACTAGACAGACTGCAATCCCACATGCAAAAAGAATTTATGTCCAAACACTATGGTTGGCTTTAGACCACATTTATCAACACAAGATACGATGCTAAGACTAGCAAACGAAGTCCTATCTCATGAGCAAGAAAGGAGTACCAGGGCAATCCTAGCCCTAGATTTAACCAAAGCCTTTGATAATGTTAAACACAAAGCAATCCTAGAATCTCTTTCACTGCTGAATGTAGGCGCAAGAACGTTTAACTACATCAAGGACTTCCTCTCCGATAGGACGGCTAAAATTCAAATTGGCGCTATCAAATCCGACACCTTCACTTTAGGAGATAGAGGAACTCCGCAAGGATTGGTCCTCTCCCCCTTTTTATTCAATATAACCCTAATAAAAATGGCACACGAACTCGCAAGAATCCCAGACCTAGAACACTCTTTGTACGCGGACGATATCACCCTTTGGACCACCAAGGGGAGTATTGGCACGATACAAGATACGCTACAACAAGCGGTAGACGTAGTCGTAGAGGAGGCGCAAGCCGCAGTACTCGCGTGTTCCCCCCAGAAATCTGAATTACTCATTCTACACCCAAAGCGTCAAAGAAAGAATAAAGCGCCTGCGATCAAAATCTACGCGGAAGGCGCAGCCATCCAAGAAGTGGAAACACTAAGAATCTTGGGAATGCTCATACAGTGAAACCAAAAAAAACGACACACTAATTAAGAAACTGAAAAACACCGTCAACCAAATTTCCCTCCTCCTCAGATGAATCGCGAATAGGCGTGGAGGAGTTAAAGAAGCTGAGACCTGGAAACTAGTAAAAGCCTTCGTTCTTAGCAAAGTTATCTACTCTACACCATACGTCACCCTCACAGTTAGAGAAAGAGACGACCTGGATTCACTAATTAGGCAGTCCTATAAAATTGCGCTTAACCTCCCTCGTCATACCCTAAATGAAACACTACTAAAGTTAGGAATTCATAACACCTTAGCGGAAATGATGGGAGCACACCTCACCGCACAATACGAACGATTATCAAGCACTGAAACGGGATGTTTCATCCTAAAAAAAGCAGGAATACAATATGAAGGGACACGGGCCCACACTTTGCCGATTCCAAGACATGTGCGCGAGCAATTAATAGTCCGTCCTCTGCCTAAAACATGCATCCAGAATACGATACGGACAGAAGGGCTAGGGCACAAAAATTACACGAAAGATTTTCAGTACAGAAAGACACGGCGCACGTGGACGTGGCAGAACATGCGGACAGAGATGCCTTTTCCCTGGCAGTTGTCGATCATCGAGGTTCTCCCCTCGCATCGGCGACAATCAATAAAACAAAATTTCCGGAGGAGGCCGAAGAGGCTGCCATAGCTTTAGCCATTACCTCCACCACTGCCAAATACATCCTTAGCGACTCTAAAACCGCAATTCGAAATTTTGCAAAAGGAAGGGCCCACTCCGCAGCCATCAAAATCTCACAAAAAATCTCCCATACCCGCCTTATCACATTGATCTGGGTCCCTGCCCATTGGGACCATCTTGGGAACGAGGCAGCGCACCAATTTGCCCGAGGATTCGTAGTTAACCGGGAGGTGCGCTGCCCTGAACCCAGGCCGGCCAGGGAGCGGATGACAACCTACAAAGAAATTACTACCCACTTCAAGAAAGACAAATCTTCCCAGAACCACATCGATCTCTAAGTAAAACACAAGTCATCTGGCGGCAGCTTCAAACAGACACTTTCTTTAATCCGTACATGTACTCCATATGGTTCCCAGAGCAGTTCAGCCCTGTCTGTTCTCTCTGTGGACATCAAAAGGCTGACACACCGCACATCCTATACTCATGTAATCAAGACAAGCCATCACAGAGTCTGCAGCTCTCTACCCAATCTCAGTGGGAGGCCGCGCTGCTCAGCTCCGACCCGGAGGTTCAACTGCCAGTCACGGAGCGGGCTAAAGAGGTCGCCGAACGACATCGTCGGTCGGCCACCTGGCGTCCGGCCTAGAAGAGGAGCCCAACGTGGGGACGGGAACGTCAACCCACCCCGCGCCTACGACCTCTTCTTTAAATAAAGTTTACCTGCTCCTCCTCCTCCTTACACGCCTGCTAATGTTCGCCAGGATTTCAGTGTAACTCTGTGCACAGACAGGCAGACAAGTTGTTTGGTAATACTCCAACTTTTTTATTTTCAGTTTTGTTTCTGATTCAAACGATTGAAATGGGAATTGAGCCCCATTTCAAGTTGCCCTACTTTGTGCAGGTCGTGCCCATGTATTTGTAACGATCTTATTGATGTTTCCATGTCAGTATTTATAGCAGCAGGCCTACGCTTGACCAAAATGTATTGCATGGGTGCTGAGACAGACACCGACTATGACAAGCTCAAACCGCCGTAAAGACCAAACCAAGTGGGCTGCGATAGAAAGGTTTGATGTGTTTCTGCTTGCTTCTGCTAAAAATGGGACCAAATTTTTTTGCAATCTTTGAAACGGATCCTGATGATCATGTCATGTAAATTGTGTTTTAGAGCGCACCTCTTTGGAGCCCGTTGGTGGGTTTCGCTTCGCCGTCGTCGGCGGCCGCGTCGGCCTCGTAACCGGCTGCGCCCCCCTTTCATCCCCCCGTTCGAGCCGGCGCTTCGGCAAACGGAGCCTCGCAGGAAGAGGAGGGGGCGGGGGTACACACAACGGCGAACAATGGGAGCAGGGGCGCGCGCAGCAACCGAAGAACACAAATAAAGATTGGGGAGGGGGGGGGGGGGGTCGCCGGAGGCAGCGCTAGCAGCTACTAGAGAGTTTTAGTACTGCGTACGTAAGCATACGCAAAACCCTTGCGTACGTAGGCGGCCTGCGTGCTGCTTACTGCGCATGCGTCATACGGCATCACGATTCTTGTGTACTTCGTATACGTTGCTCGTGTACGCAGAAATCCCTACCTCTGCGTGCGTTCGCTGAACAGTCTGTGCGCGTTGCTGTCGCGTATGAGAAAGCTCGACAGACACGTTTGGCTATATGGCCGCGCATGATAACTAGGAAACACGCAGCGCGTGTTCGTTTCTTTTCTTTTCATTGCAGGCGATTTGACGTTTCGCAAGAAGTAAAATCTTTTTATTCATTTTTCTGCTCCGCAGTAGAAGGCGCGGATTGCCTTATGCGACGCACAAATCGTTTTCTATGAATGCGCTGCGCGAACGCTCGAACTTCTAGCTGGTGTATTTCGTCGCCAGGATCTCTGAAACTTGAAGCAGTAAGTACCAAGTTTCCCGTGGGCTTTACACCTATAGACAAACGCCGTATTCACAAACAAATGGAGCGCTCGCGACCCCGCCGCAGACTGGGGGTGAAAAGTATAGGCTTGCCACCCATGAGAATATGTGGAAGCGAAAGATTTCAAAGCCGTTTTATGTCTTCACGGGGGCACCTATGATTTTGTTTTTGGTATAGAGCAACTACAAAAATCCTAGAACAGACTGTGAAAATATGAAATGCCATTTCAAAGGCGGAGTATCTATATAACGCTGCGTGACTTATAGGGGTACGAGCTGGTAGGGCCCTTAGAAAACATGTAAACACAACTTACCGCAGTATCTTTCTTGTTTAGTACAGTACCAATGAAGGCTGCTTATCATTAAATGTTGGCGAGTGCTTTGAATAAATGTGTGACAAAGTATTCTGAGTCATTCCGCGGGTAATCTATTTATAAACGCCGCTAAAATATGTGCTGTGAAGCCGTACATACCGCACACACGCTCGATATGCGCTGGGTGCTTCTCCCAATCGCGGAGCTTCTCGTACACAGCTGCCGTATGTACTAAATTTTCTTAATACCTTTTATTGAAAGTAAGCAGCCCATAGACAAAACTACATTCAAAAGGCATTCTTAAACTTCGGAAGGGAACGGTCCATTGTAGCAGATGGCGGCGCAGCCGACGATCTATTCGATCGCAGACGACGCCGGCGTCCGCGAATGACATTCGTGTTAGCGGACGGACTGTTCGTCGTCTGCTGTTGTGCACGGTTCGTTTTTCGTGCCGAGCGATGACTACTTTTAGCCTAAAAGCTTGTATAATTTGAGCGGCCGCTTTTAAGAGGGAACGTTGAAACTTTCGGAAGAGCAGACAGCTAAATTTCAGGCGTATGTAGGTTTTTACAACGCAGATTCATCGAGGCGCGTTAAATATTGTTTGGCTCCAAAAAAGCCGTAGAATATTTTGTCATACTTTTTCTTCAAAATATTCGCTAACTTTTAACCATCTGCCGGGTTCATTGGGGCTGGCCTAAACCAGAAAATTATTTTGGTAAGTTTTCTTTGCTTATGGGCCATGGTGTCGACTTTTACGGCATACGTTTCGTGGCATTACTCCACCTCTCTAATGAGACTTCGTATAGTTTCGCAGTGTTCATAGTTACTTTGCACTGAATGATGACATCATAGGCGCACTGTAAACTCGGAAAACTGCTTTGCCATGACATTGTTTCTTTCTGAAAAACGGTTTGCTTCTTCGGATTTAAAATTTGCACGGGGTTGTATTAATTTTCGTTTTCTACTACGTTTGCTGGGGGTAGTGCTCCGATTCGGTTAAGGTTATTAATTATATCCTCATCCTCAGTAACAACGACGAAGCAAATCAGCACCTTTGCAGCATGGGTTCGATCTCTCGCCTGTCGGGAAAACAAAGAAGCAGGAGTTCCTGCGCTGGAAAATTCAGTTTTTGAATGGCTGCGAGATGGCACTGCACAGGCCACGGCGCTTGCCGCGTTAGCTTTCAGACCTCTGCGTACGTATACGCTTCAGCCCTACTAAAAGACTTTCTGTGGCATGTACGCGATCGTGGCATAGCGTTCCGCAAAGTACGTGGGCTGTGCGTACGTAGCGCTCACTACGCAGTACTAAAACTCTCTACTGACTGATGCCGCCGACGCAGCTAGCGAGTCAAGGCAACGTTACTGCATAGAGCACCGTCGCTGCCATGCAGAAAGAGGAGGAGGGGTCCCCCCCCTCTTTCTGCGTGGGGGCGAGGGTGCTCTCCGGTTACCGAAACGCCGGCTGATCACGGTGCGTGCATCCTGTTCCCAGTCGCTTCACTCGCAAGCGGCGTCAGCGGCATCAGTCAGTCGCAGCAATAGGCCGATTTCACAAGGCCAACTGCGCAAGCGCGGGAATTCCGGAAGTTGCTCTGCCGCCATGTTTGTTGTGGTACCGCAGACGATTTCCCGGCGTCGCCGTCGTTTCCACGCGTGCTACCGCGGCTGAGGCTGACCCATATTCTGCATTGTGTGTCCTACTACACCGAAGCTTCCCATCGTCAGCAGTGCCTCTCATGTGAGTATAGCAACCTACCTGCCATGTTCTGATATAGGACTTCGGAGACTTGCAAGGAAACAGTTTCATTCGCAATGGCCTCTGTTCCTGTGCTCGCGGCTTTTTCGATGCAATCTTGCTCTTGGTTTCCTTATTAGCGCTTTGAAAAAAAGAGAAAAAGCTGCACAACTGTGCTGCAGCTTCTCAGAAGTTCCATTTAGCCATGATATGATACGAGTGTCGATACAGTTCGTTCAGGGAAAATAGCGACGGAAATATTGAAGGACCTCTCGCAAACGGAAAGCATGCTCACAAAGCTGTGTCAACACGTTTGAGTAAACTGCACAGTAATAGTGCCTGGAGGTGATCGCGAAACCTGACTTGCTTGATTTTGTGCACTGCTGTCACTCGATCATAAACGGAATAAGCTTAGAAGTGATTCACGTTTTAGATCGACGAAAAAAAGTGCGAAGGCTCGATTTGTTCTTTTTGCGCCCGTATTAGCACCGACAGAGCGGCGTTTGTTGCAAAAACTGCTACTTGCTCGGAATGCCCCAGTGAAAATTACGACCCTTAATATGAGCATGTGCGACAGTGAATGCCTGGTCAAAAAGTATTTTGCGTGTCGTCAGGAAGGGCATGCCAGCTTTCGAGCGTGATTGCGGACTCTAGCTGTTGCGCGTATAGAGGTGTGCATTTTTATCTCAGACGTTCATGACAACTGTGGGGACCCTTGAACTGTGCAAAAACATGTGGCAGGTTTGTGGGTTCAATCACTTTTCTCTGCAGGCCGTCGTGAAACCAAATATGGCTAGACTCGGCGAGTGCAATCAGCAGGGGTGGACTCGCGAAACCAGATCACTGAACCCGTTTTTTGCGAAGGAGCACATATACAGGTAAGAAAATCATGACTGAGAGACCCTAAGACGACTTAGACGTTGCGCTCAAGCATCTCCGATTTGTTAAAAAAAAAAAAATCCCAGTGTGCGTCATCCAAGCCTAAAATATTTTTGCCGCAAAAATTTATTTTTGAGCTGAGCGCAGTTTGAACCTTCGGAAAACAGAGAGAAACCAAACGCCGCTCAATAATTAATAAAAATTCAAATTTTTAGGAAAAAAAAATAACGTCATTTACACAGCTTGTGGCTTTCGGTGTGGTTCAAAGCAAACTGTGCACACCTCACGAATATATATATGTGTGTGTGTATGTGTGTGTATGTTTTGCAAAAATATTTTAGGCTTTGATTATGCACATTAAGTATCCACAATTTTTTTTTTTTAACAAATTGGAGGTGGTCGAACGCAACGTGTATGGCGTTTGGTGTGGAATGATCCTTTAAGCACATGGCAAAATAAATAAACAAAATTATACAACAAAGCTCAAATTATTGTTTGTTTACTAAACAAAGCAGCATGATAACATTACAGAATAAATTATAGCTTTTTAATCGAGTGGTTTGGTCAAACCATAATGGGTAGGGAGCCTAATGCTTTAATGCTTTGCATCTTAATTTAGTAAGGAACTCTTGTTACTCATATAAGAGGCAGTAGTTATTTGGGCAATTGTGACTCCTAACACTTCTTCATAGTGTCAAAAGAGTGGCTGTTTGATGCATCCTTACTGCTATTTTTCTCACGCAGGTACATCGAAAACAAAGGAGCAAGGAAGCACAGAGAAGACGGCCTGCGCCTGTTTACATCTGGCCATCTTCAAAAACTTGAGTTTTCTACCAGGGAATCCCCAGAAACTATTGTCCGTGCTGAAGTGCTGGCATCTATGTCAACACGAACAGTCTACAAAGTCGGTGCTGAAGTCTCGAAGTGTGATGGTGAGGTAATCACTGGCCACTGCTCATGTGTTGCAGGGAAGGGGGGGGTGTGCAAACATCTCTGTTGTGTGCTCTATGGACTTATGTATATTGCTCAGCATGATCTCAGTTGTGTACCAGATTCAGTTTCTTGTACAGAGAAAGAACGCCAGTGGTACCAGCCAAGGAACCCAAGGGCAGTAAGCGAGGAGGTTAACAGCCTAATTTTCTGCAAGGACACATCACAAAGGATTAGTCCTGCAATAACTCACCACAAAAGGCGAGTGGAATATTCAGCACTCGGGCGTGAAAACTTAAATGTTCGCACCCCACAACTGGTGTACCTACACGGAAAACTTAAGGAAAGTGGCCTTCAGTGCTTTGCCGATGTGTTGGAAGCAAATGATTTTTTGCCCGTCCAAACAAAGAAAGCTGTGGAGCCAGATACAGCCAGCGATTGTAAACTGCCTTCCCGGTGGTTGGAACGGGTGAAAGAGAAGTGTCCTTCAAAACTGTATACGCATGAGGAGGTCACGGTCATTGAGGCAGCCACACGCCTGCAAAGTGCAAGTTCCTTGTGGCACTCTTACAGGGAAGGGTTAATCACAGCCTCAATTGCACACAGGGTTTATACATGGGTGCACACATGTAGGACAAAAATGGGGCCCCATGATGCACGGTCTCTCATTAGTGCAGTAATGGGCAAAAAAATTTGTCCGACATATGCAATGAAAAGAGGGCTGCTGCTTGAAGCCGAGGCACGAGCAGCTTTCATCAGTAAGAACGAGAGCCATGTTGACGTTCATGTCAGAGAATGTGGCCTTTTTCTCTCATGCCTCAAGCCATTTCTGGGTGCAAGTCCTGATGGTATTGTTTCATGCAGTTGCTGTGAGGCTCGCCTTCTTGAGATCAAAATTCCAATGAATGTGGAAGTGTTTGCAAAGGGGGAGCTACGCAATGGTAACCTGAAGCTCAGTAGCAAGTACTACACGCAAGTGCAAATGCAAATGGGTGTGGCTGAGATGAAGTCGTGTGTGCTGTTTGTTTACAGTAAAGAGAAGTGCTTGCAGGTTACAGTGCTGTTCAATGAATCGTTCTTCATTGAATTAGTGGACCGCTGCACATTTTTTATTAATGCTTACTTGCTGCCATTTATTTCAAACAAAAACTGAAGCAAGTGTTTTGAAAGAATGGCATTGATGTGCATGTTATTAATGTGCCTAATACAAGGAGGAACCATAGTTCTTGAAAGTAGGACTAATTTAAAGGGAAAAGAGCACATGTATATGTTAATCTGGTTTGAAAAATTGTAATTGCTGGGTTTAATGTTGCAAAGGGACACATGGACATCAGGTTCTGTATTAGGGGAGCCAAGTTTCACCGCAGTGCACCCCCCTCCCTGTCTTTACAGCCAAAACATAGTGCCCAGATAAGGAATGGTTATAAAGCATTTATTTTGAGGTGATGAAATAGCAACACATATAAAATACTCTGCGCTTAAGGAACAAATCAAGCTTTGCCAAGGATTCAGAGTTGAAACCTACTCGACGACGCATTTCTCACAATGGTTTCTTAATTGAGTTCCTGGCTTTCCGGAGGAAAGGTGACTTGGAACGCTAAAGTATGAGGCCTCGGCCACCAATATAGTAAAAAACGACGGCACAGGTCCGACAGAGGGAGGCATAAGGGTGAACTTGGCACCCCCTTAGAGTAATTGAAAAGGGGGGGGGGGTATTTTTCTAGGTGAAATATGCGCTCCCTTAGAGGAATCGGGAGGGGGGGGGGAGAGCTATTCCTCTAAGGGCGCGCCAAGTTCACCCCTATACCTCTCTCTGTAAGACCTGTGCCATCGTTTTTAAAAGTATGGGGCTATGTCCATGCAGGCATTTACTATACTAATGGCCGAGGACTCGTACTTTTGTTCCAAGTCACCTTTCCTCTGTGCACCTCTATGTACAGGTGTGTTTTTTATTTCGACCCCATAGATACACTGCCACTATAGCTGGGATTAAACCCAAGTCTACCTGGTCTGCAGCTTAACACTTTAACCACTGATTAATTTTCTGCAATGTGTTTTGTGCAAGCTATGAAAGAAACTTCCTAGAGTTTTCATGTGATGATATGTGAACTTCCTGCAGATGTGTACAGTACCAACTTCGGTGTGTTCAGCCGTGTAAAGGCTCCTCTCTGACACTCAAAAATCTCTGTAGGTGACTGCTGGAGATTACCTAAATTTAGTCTTGTTGGAGTCCATTCTCAGCTCCTGATCACCGTGAAGAGAAATGTTAAGTCAAC
This sequence comes from Amblyomma maculatum, assembly GCF_055883805.1. Taxonomy (NCBI): domain Eukaryota; kingdom Metazoa; phylum Arthropoda; class Arachnida; order Ixodida; family Ixodidae; genus Amblyomma; species Amblyomma maculatum. The sequence continues at coordinate 213,901,472 of NC_139345.1, forward strand.
GTTTGAACTGTATTAACATATTGTCCTTTGCTTGTTGATAACAGTGCTTACAATTTATGTAATGTTCTAGTCATTTTCGTACTTTCAGTTGCATGTTTCAATAGATCTGTGATGACCGGGTGCATAAAGAGCAATAAATTTTGTTATTTGTTCAAGTGTTGCTCAAAGAACTGTTGTACGACTATGCAAACAGCTTATGATACATAAAGTTCTGGCTTTTCCGTGAACAGTATTTTCAGAGCAGATCTGTGATATGTATGCAAAGAATTGCAAGAAGCAGCTATGATTCTTCACTAAGATGCATCATTTACGACACGAATGTCTATTCTCTTTGCAATGCATTAGTTATATATGCAAGAAAGAATGTATCACCAGGAAAATAAAATTCGCTGCTATATCTTGTGCACTTTACTGCTTTTTTTTTGTTTCATTCTGAAATTGTCTAAAACATGCATTGAAAACACAGGACTATTAGTCTTTATGAAGTGTTTGAAAATGAAACAGTGCATGATTAATGCAGCTGTTGATGCACATCCAATATATTTCCAAAGCTTTCTTCAATAAGAATCTATAAAGATCACAAAGCCACAGTTAGACAGTTTTGTGAATTCAACTCCATGTCTTTTGGTTATTTATTTCAATACCTTTAGGGCCATATGGCCTTGAAGAGGGGAGCAGTTAAACATAGCATTGCAATAAACATAACAATAAGAGCATAATCTTAGAAGATGTTGCTAGCTACATAATTTTATCTAATTCATTCATGGTATAAGCGTTTTGTTGTCATTGGTTAGTGCCAGTGATCCAGGAAGGAGATTCCACTTACGGGGTATGGGGTAAAAACAAATGAAAGCAGGTTTTTGTTCTGCAGAAATATACATCAAATTTGTGAGGGTGATCCGTCCGTGGTAATACGTACTGTGGCAGTGAAATAAATTCTTCTCGCAGGTGAGAATGGTGAAAAATTTCATAGAAAATGCGAAGACAAAGTTTTCTACGACGAGGTGCAAGGGATGGCAGGCCGCGGCTGTCCTTCGTACTTGATATGCTTGCAGTTTTAAGTGGAGGATGAACCATACAAAATTATTTTGAACCATTTCCAATAAGTGTGCTAAGTTCTGCTGGTAAGGACCCCATACTGATGCTGCATATTCAAGTTTAGGTAATATGAGTAATTTATAGAGTAAAATTTTCAGAAAAGAAGGTGGATTGCAAAAACTACGATGAAGATATCCAAGCATTTTGCTGGCATTGTTACATGCATAAAATAAACAGTCCAGGTTATGTTGTTGGAGATGTGAGCACCAAGGTATTTATATGACAGCACTGAATCTAAAAGCATGCCATTAGTGTGATACGAGGATAAATTATTATTCATTCTACACACATGCAGGAATTTGCAATTGTGAGCATTAAGGTCCATTAGCCATGATTTGCACCATGCCGAGATAGAATCGAGGTAAGATTGAAGTTAGTATGTCGCCATCACATTTTCTTTCTCTGAATATTACACAGTCATCGGCAAACAGGTGATTATTAGAAGAAATTTGGGAAGGTAAATCGTTAATATAGATAAGGAAAAGAAGCGGACCAAGCACAGAACCTTGAAGAACACCGTTATGAATCATGCTTGGATCTGATGCGAGGTCACTAATCGAAACAAACTGATGGTAACTTGTAAGAAAATCTTCTAGCCAGGTTAGAATCTTTTGAGTCCAGGTTAAGCTTTTGTAACTTGTATAGTAGTAAGCTATGGCAGCTTTATCAAACGTTTTGGCAAAATCTATGAATACGTAGTTGGCTAGTGAGCTACGATGAAGAATAGCGTGTAACTTGTTATAAAAGATGCAAGTTGGGTTTTACATGAGCACGATTTTTGAAAACAGTGTTCAAATTGGGAGAAGAAAGAGTTTGATTCTAAGAAATTAGGTGAGGAAACAGGATGTATTCAAGAAGTTTACAAGAAAAGCTGGTGAACGAAATTGGTCGGGAATTTAGTGGAGAATTTGTTACCTCATTTGTGCAACGGAATCACCTTCCCGACCTTCCATGTGGCAGGTAGCGAACCCTAGTCCAGTGACTGCTGGAAAAGTTTTGTTAATATAATGGAGGAGTAAGCACTTCTAAAATTTAGGAACTTGGTGCTGATCAGATTGGAACCCAAAGCAGCGAATATTTCTAGTGAGTTAATCAATTTCAGAATGCTGTGAAGGTTAATTGTGACTGGTTACATGGGCATATATAACAAAGACTCGACACTTGGAGGAGGGGGATTTGTGAAGATAGAAAATTGCCATTGAAAACATCAGGAGGGGGGGGGGGAGAGCATAATTCATTATGTTTGTTAAGGATGCTACTGATGTTGGAAAACAGAATTTGTGTGTTAAATAGGTGTGTGTTTGTGTGTTGTGTTGGGTTTTATGGCACTTAAGCAACTAAGGCTATCATGCGCCAAGAGAAAGGTTAATGTATGTTTTGGTTGCAAAAGAGGAAATGGATATGTTAAATCTATAGTTTGTTTAAAAAGTTTCCTTCTTCTAGGAAACTGAGAACAGATGCTAGGTTTACAAGTGCTCTTTCTCCTAAAAGCAAGGTGGGATGGAATGGGATGGTACAATTGTAAAATATAATAAAATGTTTTCTCTGTAGTGCCTCAAGTTTTGAGCACGTAATTAGAATGTGGTTTACAGTGAGTATCTCGTCGCATTCTGCACAGGTCGGTTTGTTATGTTTCATTAGCAGAAAGTTATGTGTAAGATGTGTATGTCCAATACGAAGACGGCATACGAAGACGGCATACTATCACTTCCATAAAACGTTGTCGATGTGTGCTCGATTTCCATTCTCCTAGTACAGGCTTTATGAGGCGCAACTTACTATTTTCTTGGTTGTTCCATCTGGACTGCCATTTATTCATCTGTTGATGTTTTATTAATTTCAAGCAATCACTATGTGGTATGTTTACTTTCTGAATCAATTTGTTGTGGGCAAGTGCAGCACATTTGTCTGCTCTTTCATTACCGTCAATGCCTACGTGACTAGGGACCCAACAGAACACTATGTTATGTCCTTGTGTCGTGATCATTTTTACATTATGTATTATGTCACCAATTAGAGGCATGACAGCATTTCTGTGATTTAAAGCCATCAGTACACTCAACGAATCGGTGTAGATGACACTGTTCCCAATGCCTTCATTTACTATTTTTTCTACAGCTGTCAGGATAGCATGTTAAATAGGTGTGCTCCATTTCTCCTTCTCTTCTAGCTTTCATCTTGTGAAGATTGTCTTTCATGGCAGGTATTAGTTTTCTGTGGTGTGTCTATATCTGTATAGTGCTGTCAGCAGATGCATCGCATACATAGTTGTTTATTCACTGTTAGAAAAGTGAACATATGATAGCTACAAAATGTCTTTACAACTACGAAGAACTTTCTTCCCTGCAAGTGGGCAGTGGACTGTAAGAGTGTTGCAACCAAAGACACAACAAAAGTGGATAACAAAAACAGGAAATACACATGTCGGCAGTGTATGCACACATTGCAACACTATTTTTTCATGACGGTTCGGCACACGTTGGCAAGGGTATTTAACTTTTGCTCGCTATAGTACTTGGTTCACGTACATTACTTGAGCAATGGCTCATCAACAAAGTTTGTTAAAAGTGCACACACATGCCAGACCTTGTTGAGCTGATCAATCATGCTGTTGGCAAACACTTGAGAGAGGATTCTGAAGTTCTTCACCCTTCCTATTACTCTTTCAACATGTATTCGAAGGCTTGCTATGCGTCTTGTCTCTGTTTCGTCGTCTTCTGATAATTGTGAGCGCCCATTCATGAATGGTGGGATGTTCAAGTGTAGCGAACGTTGCTTGCATTCTTCAGCTATGGTGAATCCTCTGTCTGCCATTATACTGCGCCCAGGTGAGAACTTGTCAAGGACACCACAAGAAAGTGTTAAGGCCTTATCGGAGAGCCTTCCAGGTGCAAGATCTGAAACAAACATGATGAACCTGTTGGGACTGCATACTATCAGGCCTTTGGCGGTGTTATGTTTCTTGTAGAGTGAGTATGTTTCACTCTGAACTCTGAAGAATGACGGGGTCTCTATAAATATTTCAGTACAATCCATGATGCCATCAACTGTGTCGTATCCCTTTTCAGAGAACACTTCAGGTCGGTACTTATCACAGATGGCAGGTGGCATCCATGTTGGAACCTGCATAAAAAGTTGAAATTTGATGATTGCAGCCTTTCGATTTAAACATCATTTGACCATCTGCTAGAAATATTGTGCATTTTCCTCTTACCTGACACAGCCTGTTGTTCAGGAAATCCAGCCAGGTGACCCATATCCGTGACACTGTTGTCTGTGAAACACCAAACCTATTAAAGAATTTAATTTTTATGAGCGTATTTTGCAGTATGGATTACACCAAGACATTTTCTTGTAATACGGCATATACGATCAAAAGAACTCTACTTGATTATTTGTATTCATTCACAAGACAACTTTGTGTGTAGGTGGTAGCACCTGCTTATTTCAATAGAGTAAATGGCATTTTAACAGTGCTAGTAATAACACAAGACCAACTTGACCAAATCTTAATTCTCAGGTGATAGCACCTGCTTATTTCAATAGAATAAATTGCATTTTAACAGTGCTAGTAATAACACAAGACCAACTTGACCAAATCTTAATGCTCCTGAGTCATAGCTGCTCCTTAAGATTGTCTGCTACCCAAAATCGCAATCTACCTATATTTCCTTTTCCTCACTCCATCAGAGCAAGAATCGTTTTAACTAGGAACATTCAGCTCAGTTTTTGTTACTGCACAATAGTTTTACCTTAATACACTACTTATCTGAGCTGCTGACGGGCAAAGTAAGAACCTTTTGTGCCATGGAGAGCATGAACTTTGATTTGAAATCATAAATGTCCCAGGTGCCGCTCCACACCACTGTTTGTGTATAATGCTCCTTTTGTTATACTTGGGAGCAAGAAATGTGGTGCCAAAAGGCAGAAGTGCACACTGCTTACCTATAAGCTGGGTCAGTTCCATCAAGGCCTAGTCGCAGACGCATCAGCACCAGGATCAACTGGGTCTTCAAAGGCAAAATAAACTTCCTGTTTTCACCTTCTGCATTTGACATATGACAGAAGAGTAGTCTTGGCTTCCGGCTCAAGGAAAAACCAAAATGCCTCAAGACGTTCACGTGAGGTGAAGGCCGTGTAGTACTTCAGCTTTTTCTGGTCTTGAATCAACACCTCAAATGCAAATTCATTTTTTTGGCTTTAGCTTTCATGTCTTTGGCTTCATTGTGTAGCACTGATAATTCAATCTTTAGTAACCTGTTCTTCTGCTGCAATCGACTGCACAATTTTTTTGTTTCGGCTTGTTCTTGGTGCAATTTCGCTAGCTGTTTCTTGACTGTTTCCATCTCTGCCTTTGTGCTGTCCAGTTCATCTTGAAGCATTGAGATTATCTCCTTTTGTGCAGCAATTTTGTCAAGGGCACTTCGGTCGCTTTCTTTAAAAAAACTGTAGTTATGATCTTCGGTTGCACTGTGTGAAGGTGTACCATCAATGGTGGTGTTGTCAGCTTCATCTGTACCACTTGCACCACTTGCACCGGGCACCATTTGCATTGCACAGTTGTCTTGAGTGGGCTAGTTGAAGCAAGGAGAAAAACATATCATTTATTTACAAAATAGTGTGGTTTTAGGAGCCAAAGTAAGCACAATAAAAGTCAATATAGCAAAAATGAATGGCAGAAATGCGTAAGAATAAGCCAAAACCTATGTACTACATATCACACATCTAATGCGTGACTACCTGATGGTCCTATTTCTAAAATAAGGACCAAGTATTTTTGTTGAAAAAGTTTGTTCACAATCAGCACATGGGATCTGCAGCAGTACCTGTTACATAAGAGATTCATGCTATGACTAATTTGCAACTCAATACTAAGCACTTAGATACATTAACCTGCAGCTGACAGAAATATGTACACTATATAAATTTGAATGACAAGTTTCTCGGCTTAGAGTTAGTTGCTATACCTTTCGTATCAGGGGACGTCTCTCCGTCACCTTTTGCGGCTTTAGGGGAAAGACAGTGGGAACTCGAACCATGTAGGTTTTTTTGCCTCCTTCGAAGTGGGCTCCACAGACCCTGTGGCCTGATGTTGGAATGAACCGGGAAAATCTGTAAACAGAATGATCATACAGTTCCATAACATTTTGATGTGTTCACTATGACCATTTCTAAACAAGACTCGACTCATACCAATCATGCTGTAAGTAGGCCCTTTTTTTTTGGGGGGGGGGGGGCTTTCCGCTTGGAAGCAGCACATCAGGATTAATTAAGTCACCTGGGGGTTTCCTATAGTGCGTCAAGCACATTACCATTTTTGTGTTTCGCCTCTATCAAAAATACAGCTGCCGCGTTCAGGACGGAACCCGCGACCTTGAGATCAGCAACCAAATGTAAATGTCATCGCGCCACCGCGGCGGTTCGCAAGTAGACTTTCTCCCAACAGCTGAATAAGGAAGCCAGGAATGCACAGTTTTAGCGAAGATTCGTATTTGCAGGTACGTCTGAGTAAAAACACCAGCCGACTTAGCAGCAGCACTATTGTGAGTCCATACAGACATGACATGAGAATGTGACAAGGTTTCCGGCATTGCTGTCGTCGGCCTGCGCATCACTGAACTGAAAGCAACCGACATCTCTAATGCAGCTCGCGACATGGCACCCGCGCTCTGCTCGGGAAAAAATACGGGCTTAAAAGTAAAAAAAAAAAAAAAAGACATGCGCCAGCTAATGACAAGTTATGAAGCGGTATGAGTGCCGGCGGCGTCTCCTTTAAGCAGCTAGTCTGTTACGCGCGGACCACATTCCGTATAGAGCCTCCTTGACACATAATATATATCCCTCTTGCAAACATGCAGATATTCCCGCGTTATTTACCGCACAAAAGGCTAAGCGCACCGCTATTAACTTACCTCCCAGTCTGTCCGGCTCTGTTGACCTTTGCGATCCATTGCTCTCGGAGCTTCTTTTCCTTGGGAAAAACGTAAAATCCCAGGCCTTTATGCTTCCTGCTGTTGTTGTAGCAACCCGGCACACAACAAGTGTATCCCACCATCGCGAAACACCGCGTATTTGCTTCGTACGCCGTGTAGCAGTGCGCTAGCCGCACGCAAGTTCCGCGCCAAAATCCGGCCGCAGTACCACAACTACCAGAATGCATCACGGCAGCGGTGGCGTAGCGCAACTCCTTGTGAAATCGGTCTATTGGTTTGTCGCGCAACATTCCTATGGCACCCTCGCGCTGCCTCCCGCAACCTCCTGATAACTTAATTGCTCTCTTCATTTCTCCGACCAGTTTCTTCCATGACAGCCAAGTAATGTTAGTGGAGCGTTTCTTGAAGGAATACGTGTGAAAAATTAAAAAATTGGAGGCTTATCAAGGTCAAGCCCAGTGGATGCGAAGCATGTTAAGCAGCTGCCTCAGTGTGGATGGGGCTAAGTAACGGAGACGTGGTTTTAGGTTAATCGTCGTACTTTATTCTTCGCAGCCCGACAAACACACTCTTATGGTCCGGAAATGCATGACTATTGGTTTGCACGTCACTTACGCATACACGCCCGGCGCAAAGACGCTGGCGCGGTTGCGGGCACAGAGACTGACGCGACGGCGGGCGCGCGCCGCTTCATCCCTGGCGTGACATCACATATCAAGTGATGCAGCGATGGTGGCGCCGCCGCTGCGTCGCGCGCGACGGCGCGAACCGAAGCGTGGAGGCCTCCGCCAGGCGACGTCCGACGGCGCGATATGAGGCCTCATCTGCAGCCGGTGTGACGTCATCACGTGACGTCACGTCATGTGATCTCACTTCAAGGTCAGTGGTGGCCACCGCCGGGAGGCGACCGACGGCCCGAAACCTACATTAATATGCTTCGCATAAAAAAAAAGTTGTATGTAATTCATTCGTGTCTTGGTCGAAATATTTACCTGAGGCGAAACCAAGAGGCGTCCGTGTGCTGTGCGATGTCAGCGCACGTTAAAGATCCCCAGGTGGTCGAAATTACTCCGTAGCCCTCCACTACGGCTCCTCTTTCTCTCTTTCCACTTTCATTCCCACCTTCCTCCCTTCCCTTACGGCCTTACGGTGCGGTTCAGGTGTCCACAGAGCAAGTGTGACAGATACTGTGCCTTTCCCTTCCTCTGAACCAATTAATAATAATTAATAATCTATCGAGAAGGTGAAACAGCTGATGAGCTGCGCTGAAATATTGCATTAGGAACTAACGTAATCGTCGGCAATTTTTTTTTGTTTTGAACATAAGTGTACTGTATCCGCTTTTCTTGTTTTCTGTTGATGTGTTGTGAATTTCATTTTTATTTCACGAAGGAATGTGTTCGTCTTCGCGTGCTGCAGACAACTTGCTTGCTATTTATTTTTTATGTGGACCCGACACTGGCTGTTGGCTATGTGTCCAAAATCTTAGTGCATATTGCACTGTTGTAAAGGTATTGTTCCAAATAAAAAATAGCACAAAAATGACCAAATTCAAGTGAGAGCAAATCTAAAATCCCCAAACCCTATCTTAAGCCCTCCACTACGGCTCCTCTTTCTTTCCGTCCACTTTCACTCCTCCCTTCCTCCCTTTCCTTAAGGCGCGAATCAGGTGTCCACGGAAGCAGGTGAGAGAAATACTTTACCTTTTATTTCCCGTAATCAATTATTATTATTATTTGAAGAGGTAGCCCGATGTCCGCGCTAAAGTTAAGTTAAATTAGTTCACAGGAAGGGAAAGGCGCAGTAACTGTCACACTTGCTCTGTGGATACCCGAACCGCGCCGTAAGGGAAGGGAGGAAGGTGGGAATGAAAGTGTAAAGAGAGAAAGAGGAGCCGCAGTGGAGGGCTACGGAGTAATTTCGACCACCTGGGGATCTTTAACGTGCGCTGACATCGCACAGCACACGGACGCCGCTTCGTTTGGCCTCCATCGAAACGCAGCCGACGCGGTCGGGTTCGAACCCGGGAACTCCGGCACAGTAGTCGGGCGTCTTACCCTGCACCACCCTGCACGGTAAAGGCCCAGAGGTGGCGAAGTTACTGCGTAGTCTTTCTTCCACTCTCGTCTTCCTTCTCTCAAGTCTGGCAGATACAGCGCCTTTCATTTCTTATAAACCAATGTACAATATACAAGGAAAATGAAAACATGATATTTTACTCGGTTAAGTGTAGGTTTCCACAATTTCGCGGCGCCCACTCAAAAGTATCATCCTTTACAAATGAGTATCATCATGTACAATATACAAGGAAAATGAAAACATGATATTGACTCTGTTAAGTGCATGTGTCCACAATTTCGTGGCGTTAACTAATTTAAATAAAAATTGTGAAAAACTGCGGACTTAAAAGTGAGTGTTAAAGAGGCTATCACTGCAAAACTCTCAGCGTTCATTCTATCCCTAGGTTTAAGGCAGGCATGAACCCCCAGAAAGTTTTCAACATTTACCATGTCGTGTAGATCTTTTTCTTTCCTTCTCTTCCCAATTCTTTTCTCCGTGCAGAGTAGCACCTCAGCCGGATTTCAAAGCAGGCCATATCTGTTTTTCGTTAAACATTTCTTTCTTTTTTAAGTGCCACCGGACATAACTGCTGTCAGTGCTGCGTCTACGCATGAATACGAGACCACATGGCTGCTAGAAGTTTGTACCTCAGTGCCCGGCCGCTTGATGGAAACGCTCTAGTGCGCTTCCAGCAAGCGGCTGTACTCAGCTTCCTTGAAGCAAAACATGCGCTAGGCGTAGATACAATGGTCTCAAACGACTAATAAAACGTACATGTGTTCAGTCCACATGTCGAACCAAAGCTCCAGTGCCGAGACCTGACGAATTGACCTCTATCTCAGTGGTGTCAAGGCGGGCCACCCGCACGTGGGGCATGCCTATAAGGGAGTATATTTATCCTGTAATTTCAAGCTGTGTTCCACGTGTGTGACTCGAGTGTTTCCGTTCCATCGATGTGTCCTTCTGTTCAACGCACGTCCATTTTGAACGTCTCGGTTCTTTGCGAACAACCTGTAAACTTGCCGCAATGTGTGTATGTGTGTGTAATGGAGGGGGGGGGGGGGGGGGGGGGAGAGAGGTGACGCCGAGCATGAGAACAAGCTCGCTACGCTGCGCAGTCTTCATCTTGATAACTTCAATGGTTTAACCGGTTTCCTCTACCGGTTAACCTCCCTGCCTTTGCTACTCTTCCTCTCAACATTTAGATGAAGTGGTCGTACAATAAATTACAGCCGCGCAACAGCAGCTGGCAAAAAGGTTTGAGATGATCGCAGGCCAGCGATGGTATCGAAGTGCTTCACTGCTACTCAACCAATAATTCATCAACAAACTGCCGTTATCGAGTGTAGCGTTATAATTATGAAGACAGCACGCAGGAAGTAATCCTAAATGTAATTTATTGACGTTTGTTCTCACACAGCTTCGCAGACGCTGATTCCCTCGCCTTTCTCTTTGCATATAAACTCTGAAAAGAAAATGTATAAATAATTATCAGGCGGATAGTGTCTAAACAGCTTAAGGATAGATCGCGTGTCACGTGTCAAAATAAAGTTCATGCAAAATCACAATTACGGGCTCACAGCCGATAAAGATGATTTAGCATGAACTAACCTTATTTTGACACACCCATGACGCCATATAGAAGGGCAGCAACTTAATATTCACATATACGGTTCGTTAGCGTGCACTGGTATCGCACAGCTTAAGGTCGTTTTTAGTGCGTAGCACTACAAGCCGCAATCACGGATTTCGCCCATCTCTGTTCGAAGCTAATCACTCTCTCTCTCTCTGCATGAACTTCACGTGCAGAAAGAGATGGCGACGCGCGTCACGAGACATACCAGTGATATAGTGCCTTATTCTAGGCACTATACCAGTGAGGAAGCAGAGCAACCGCGGAGCTGCAACCGAAGCCACCGCAACCAAATAATAATAATAATAATAATAATAATAATAATAATAATAATAATAATAATAATAATAATAATAATAATAATAATAATAATAATAATAATGCTATTATTATTATTATTATTGGTTCGCAGGAAAGATAAGGCGCAGTATCTGTCAGAGTTGTTCTGTGGACACCTTAACCGGGCAGTAGAGGAAGAGAGGAATATAATAATATAATAATCATATTATTATTATTATTATTATTATTATTATTATTATTATTATTATTATTATTATTATTATTATTATTATTATTATTATCCTAGTCAGTTCTGGCGTTACGTTTGCAAGCATTCCATTAAATCAGATTTGAGTATCAGCTTAGTTGACTCTCAGGGGTCGGAAATTCAGGATGTTGCCGACAGTTTTGCCCAACATTTTTCCTCCGTTTACAAACATACACATTGTGATTCCGTTTGCCTCCCATCTGGTGCACTGTCTAATTCCGTTCTCTTTGACGAGGAGTTGATAACTGAGAGTCTTAAGCGTCTGAGACCATCTTTGTCTCCTGAACCTGATGGCATTCCAGCCGCCATAATAAAAGCCTTCAGTTATATCTTTGTACCACTACTGACTGCCATATTTAATAACTGTTTAAAAAATGCTGCCTTTCCTCGCGTGTGAAAAATGGCACGCGTGTTTCCTGTTTTCAAGTCTGGAAACGAATCTGATGTTTCCAATTATCGTCCGATTTTTCTTCTATGTACAACCTCTAAGCTTTTCGAATTAGCTTTGCACAACGTGCTTTCCTTCCATCTCAAACATATCATAGTACCGAATCAACATGGCTTCATGTCGGGTCGCTCTACTTCTACCAACCTAGTCACGTTTATGACGTATGCCTCTGCAGCAGTCCTTCAGAGGGGCCAGGTTGACACTGTGCTGTGATATGAGCAAAGCTTTCGACGTTGTTACTCACTCACTACTTCTTGAAAAGCTTCTACTCTCTGGCGTCGAAGTCTCACTCGTAGCCCTCCTACGCAACTATCTCCTTGATCGCTTCTGCTTTGTCAGTGCCAATGGACAGACCTCTTTCGTTTACCCTGCTACAAGTGGAGTTCCTCAAGGTTCAGTACTAGGCCCGCTTCTCTTCACCGTTTTTATTAATGATGTTTCCTCGGCGATAAAGAACTCCTCGTTTCTTCTTTATGCTGATGATATAAAAATATTCAAGGTAATACATTCTTTTCAAGATTGCTTGTTGTTGCAATCGGACATATCTTCTTTTTCTGATTGGTGTGCGAAGAATCGACTTACCCTCAATTCTTCCAAAACTAGGGTTGTCTCATTTACCCGTAAAACACATAGCTTTCTCTACCATTATTCTGCGAATTCTGTGCTATTGGACAGGGTTGATGAAATTAATGACCTTGGTGTACTTTTTGACCGCACCCTCAGCTTCTCCTCTCATACTAAACGCATTGCTCAGCAGGCTATGCGCACACTCGGATTCGTTTGCAGACTTTCGAGAGAGTTCCGTACTCCACTTCCGTTCTTAAAACTGTATCTGTCCATATGCTTGCCGCTCTTGGAGTACGCGTCGGTTGTTTGGAATGGCACTTGAAAATCGAACTTGGACAAGGTGGACAGAGTACAAAATTTTTTTTTTACGGATATTTAATTATCGCTTTCCTTGCGCAACTTCCTCCTCTCGCTCCACCAGGAGCGCCCAATTGAATCTTCCTTCTCTTCACTGCCGTCGTATCAGAGTTGATATCACTTTTATGTACAAACTCCTTCATGGCCACATTATGTGCCCTCAGCTCTTTGAGTACATCCTACTGCGCGTTCCGCGAAAGAGCATGACGGAATTCAGACCATTTCAAGTTTCTCCGTCTCTTCATTCCCATTCCCCTCTGGACAGAATGCAGTGGTTATTTAACCCTTTTTGTCCTCACCTTGACATCTTCTAAAACTCGCTCTGTTCATTTATATTGCATGTTCGTAGCGTTGTATTCTAATTAGTACTTTAGCACATATAACTCCCACTTTCTAGCCTAAAACATTGTATTTACTTCACTTTTTGCTTTTTCTCCTGTTCAATGCTGTCTGTATATTGAACTGCGTGTTATCCGTTTCTTACTTATATTTCAACTTTTAACTTTATATACGAATCTTACTGTCCCGTGTTCAATTCTATTTCTTTATTGTATTATTCTGTATTTCTAGCCTGTGTTTTAAGTACCACGCACTTGTTGCGCCTGTAATGGTTATTTATTTTATGTATAATTCTATATCACTATAACCGATGTCAGGGGAAATTAGGGTGCTCGTTATAATACTTGAAGGAAAGAAGATGTCAGTTCGTTGTTGTTTTTTTCTCTCTATCTACCGTTCTTTTTTATTTTCTTTCGTGATGTGCTCAACAATTCTCTGACCATGTATATAAGTGACGCTACTCATTGCTTGCTTTCTTTCCGCGATAATTTTCGTCTCAATTTCGATTCATGTGTTATTTATTTCTTCTTTATGTTCTCTCTGTGTGTGTAAACATGTTTGTGCATTTTTATTTTTGTTTCTTTTTTTATTTGTGCTGCAACACGAAGACCACATGGTTGTTCCTGCGCACAATAAATAAAGATTGATTGATTGATTATTGGAAAGGAATGGCGCAATATCTGAAACCTCCGTACACACTTGAACCGCGCCGTAACCGATCGAAGGAAGGTGGGAGTAGAAGCGGAAAAAAGAGAAATAGGTGAAAAAGGTGTCGTAGTGGAGGGGTACGGGACAATTTCGGCCGCCTGGGGACCTTTGACGTGCACTGACATAGTACAGCAATCAAAATGATGACCCAAATGTTTTTTCTGTATTGCCTGGTCTTGACGCATTGCATTTCACAACAACAAGATCAACAAAAATCACGCAAATACTACTTACATACGCTATTTACATATGACACACTTAAATTCACGCACACGCAACAAATGCTCTAGCCTTGAGAGCCACTAGGGAGGTTCTGCTGTAGCTTTCTGGATTGCCAAAAACCTGTCCACGCTTTCCCGAAAATAAATTCTGGCAGGCCATGCATCTTTATCGCAATGGTAACCCGCCATTCTTGAGCGCCTCACACAGTGGAGGCTCATAAGCAAAATTTAATCAAATGGTACCCCATCCTCACTTTCTACGCATAAATAAGTACCGAATGCCATGCGGGTCTAGCGGAAAGTTTTTCACAAGCGTCTTTGCAATGCATCCCAAAAATATACTCCTTCCCACAGTGCAAAAAAAAATATAAAATAACATGGTCTATTGTTTCTGGCTTCCTGCATATTAAACAGTGTGATCCCCAGAGTATAAATAATCCCTTTTCCTCCAAAAATGTTTTGACCAGGTGTTCAATTTAAAAAAGGTTTTTGCTCCTGGCGTCACCTGCATTCTTTTTATCCTTTTTTAACACATCTGCACCTGGGCCCTCTGGTACAAGGCCCTGTACAAAGGCACAGGAAATATAATGCCACACAATGCACGGTACAATTCCTTACGTTTTACTGTTGACAAATAATCACTTGAATGCCACGCCGAAAGGAACCGAACACTTGCTACGACTTCTCTGTAAACGCCCTTAATTTACCCTACGCAAAAACTACAAATAATGATTGATGACCTAGACAGGAAAAGTAGAAAGATAGGCTTGAAAATAAATATGCAGAAGACTAAGGTAATGTTCAACAGCCTCGGGAAGGAACAGCAGTTTACATCAGGTAGCGAAGTACTGGAATTAGTAGGCGATTATGTCTACTTAGAACAGGTAGTAACCTCAGATCCGGACTATGAAAAGGAAATAACAAGAAGAATAAGATTGGGATGGAGCGCATTTGGCAAGCACTCGCAGATTATGACTAGCATCTTACCGGTATCGCTCAGGAGGAAAGTATACAACAGTTGCATCTTACCTGTACTCACCTATGGGGCTGAAACGTGGAGGCTAACCAAGAAAGTTCTACTTAAGTTGAGGACAACCCAGAGGGCTATGGAGCGCAAAATGGTAGGGGTAACATTAAGAGATAGAAAGCGTGCAGAGTGGTTCAAAGAAATAACTAAAGTTACCGACATTCTAGTGGAAATTAAGAAGAAGAAATGGGCATGGGCGGGACATGTAGTGCGAAGAGAGGATAACCGATGGTCACTTAGGGTAACAAACTGGATTCCAGGAGAAGGAAAGCGTAGCAGGGGGCGGCAGAAAGTTAGGTGGGCGGATGAGATTAAGAAGTTCGCAGGGGTCAAGTGGATGCAGCTAGCACAGAACCGGGTTAAGTGGAGAAATATGGGAGAGGCCTTCGCCCTGCAGTGGGTATAATCAGGCTGATGATGATGATGGAATATTTCGGATTAAGTGCGAGCTACTTCGGATTAAGTTCAGTTAAGGTAGGCTACAAGGAATTATGTTAATTAAGGCTGTATTTTGGTGGACTGCTGCTGACAAAAGTTAACGCTCTGTCCTGCAAACACAGTATATATGTCATCCTTTTGCGCCTTCCGTGCTCTTATTAGCATCTACCGCTCCGTATAAGAACGTCATCCATGCGTTATGTCGATTGTGATTTTTAAAGGGCATCTCCGGTGTCTTAAATAAGTGCGGGTATTTCTTCCACGTCCTGAAATTTTACTGAAAACATTGAAGGTACATTCTTCCCAGCTGTTAGGGCAATAAATTTCGCAGCTGTTTTTTTTTTCCTGCGCTAATAAATTTGCCGCTTTCTCAATTTTGTGCCCTCACTAGAGATTTCAGCGGGAAACATTGGGCTAATAACGTCAATGGATGCCCGGCCATCTATATTGTTCTTCGACAACTTACTCCTGTCGCTTTCAGTAGTCAGTTTAGCCCCTAAACGCACACACGGGCATGCCCGTCATATCATGGGTGGCATGTCGTGACGTCGTAGGTTGGGGAAACCTACTTTCGAGGTCTCTTGGTCTTGTACCATGCTTCCACTTTGTAACATAAAAAAACAGTGTTTGAAAAACGGTAATATGAAAAACGAGCACAAAATATTCAAGAAACTGTAGTTGCTTTTTAAAGCCCTCTTATGTGGTAACTGAGTGCGTCTTTACATAAGTTGGACTATTTTTGTTTTGCCTGGCTGCTAACGTGAGACAAAAGTGACTTCATCTTAACGATAAAAGAAATTTAACAACAAAAATGACTAGCGTTACTTTCTTTAAGTCATAGAAGTGCATCATAGAAGTGCATAAACATCTTTACACCATATCTATTGCATTAGTATATTTAAGCGTCGCATGGGATTTTTACCTCTCTTCTAAAATCTAAATGTGAATAATTCCACCGAATTATCCAGAACCTAGCTTTCTCATTTATACGAAGGTCTCTTGTGAGATCATAGGTTTTTATGCCTCGTTATCGCTTCTTTTTCATGAATGAAGAACACGCTGTAGTTTTAGTCGTGTGAACAAGCGCGATAGATAGGCTCGCTACATTCCCTTTTTGCGAGTGCGTTAGTGTAGTAAATGGTTGTTGACTTTTGAGAGTATTATGTTCCTCGCGTGAGTATCGATGCTGTAACTTTCAGCACTCTGGTTGAGAGGAATGTTATTCAGTGGGCCTTGATGAGGGTAGTTATTAAAAAGTTCGCTTAGAAGTTGAACTTAGAAGTCCACTGGAGTGCTCAGTCATGAAATTTTGGTAGGTCTCTCACAAGAGGTCCGCGTGCGGGAGCATTACCACCATATATTCCGAATTTAAACACAGCAAAGCCCGAAAGATGAAATGCCAACACTAGAGCTGTTTTAAGCTGAGAAAAGAGAAGCATGAGAAAAGCACGAGAAAAGAACCCTGGCCGCCCCACGTTGGGGGCGGCCAGGGTTCTTTTCTCATGCGGGGCCAAGTCACGATGCCACCCAACTTTTCATATGTTTTCTTGCCAGGTCCGCACAGTTTGGAATAAAGTGGCGGTAGAAACCGACAATGCCCAAGAATCGCTGCAGGCTCTTGACGTTTGTTGGTGATGGCAGCTGCAATATGGCCTGCAGTTTTTTTTTTTTTTTGCGAAGTTGATTGCCTCAGGGCATAAGAGGAATGTCATGATGGATGAAGGGTGTGGTCAAATAAATGAAAAAAGGTTGGCTGATGCAATGAAATCGAGGAGTGAACGATGATGCGGTCCCAGTGTCCAAACAGCATATGACTGCGGATTATGGGGGGAGAGGCCAGCTGCCACCAGGTGCCGGATCCGCGTTGGCTTCAACGCTGGACAATCCCACAGTAGGTGATGGATGTCAGCTTCTATATTTCTTGACTTGCAGATGGGGCACCCAGGGTGTGGATATAAATACCGAAATTGTGGCCACTTTCGGATCACTGCTGGTGTTAGGGCCACCCCAACTCGAATCCTCCGAAGCGCCACCTCCTCTGCACGGGTTAGACCGCGGGGGAGGCTTACCGTACACGGAGGTATAAGAGCACGTGTACGGCGCCGGAGGTGCTCCTTTCTTGTTAAAAGCAGGGTGGCATTGTCCAATTTTGGGAGGTTTGGCGTTGTCGATGTTGAGTTGGAAAGGCGGGTAGCAGAATCTACTTGGCTTCGAGCACTTAAAAGGTCACGTGGGGTCCATTCAATACGAATTGGATTTGGTATGCGAGCAGCTAGACTGTGTATGTTCTGGCAGATTTCCGGGCTACTACTAACTCGTCTAAGTAGCTTTGTCACCTGGAGAGCATCTGTACGTATGATAATATGGGCCGTGGGAAGCATGGGAATGGCGGTCACAGAGCGAAGCGCTTCTTGCACTGCAAGCAGTTCCGCACGAAAAGAAGATGGTGGTTCCGGTAATTGAAATGTTGACGTCTTGTTCAATGAAGATTTGCTAGGACAGTAAACTGCTGTTATCACTTCACAGGCTTTGATGCTTGCGTCGACGTAAATTATAATGGAACCATGTGGCAAGCGGGCGTCTTGTTCCATAATTCGGTCGCGAAGTGACGACGCCGTTTCCTGTGTTCTTGGTCGGCGTAAATCAGTTGGCTTGTTATTGCTCAGCTGTACTAAACGCCAAGGAGGAAGAACTGGCAGTGGCGGTGGTAGTATTGAATGTTTCGAAGCATAAGCCTTCAGAGCGCACGTTGCGTGAGAGAGTGTGGCCTTAAGCTTGCGTGCATCACGTCGTTGTTGCACCAGTTCATCTATTGTGTTTAGTTGTGCGTTTTCTTGGAGCGCCACGACTGGTGTTATGCGAGGGAGGCAGGTGATGACCCTCATTGCCTCTCGATTTATAGCCTCAAGTCGATCCCATTGTGCCCTTGTCAAATGCTGAAATTGGGCTTGATAAACAAGGCGCGGTTGCACAACTGCCCTCACCAACTGTCTCGCAACATCTGAGCGAGCGCCGCCCATTTTTGGAGCAATGCGTCTAATTAAACCCAGTGTGTGTAACGCCTGTTTTTTAGCGCCAGACAGCCATGTAGTTCCAGTTCCTGACTCATGAATTGTTAAGCCCAATATTTTTACTGTTGGACTTTCCTGAAGTGGGGTTCCGGATAGATGTAGACGAATAGGAGCTGCCGATAGTTTACGGCGGCCCCAGCGGTTGGCGACTGATATGAACGTAGTTTTACTGGCGGAAAGTTCAAGGCCAGTGGAAGATGCATATGTGCACGTAATATCTAAAGCTGATTGCAGGGCCGATGATTGAGACAGTAGGTCGTTGTGTGTGCTCCACACCGTGATGTCAACAGCGTATATTAAGAATTTAACATCAGAAATTTCATGTAACCGCCATGCAAGTGAGATAAACGCAATATTAAATAATGTTGGTGACAACACCGATCCCTGAGGCACGCCGCGAAGAGGGACAAATGATCCTATGGCCTCGTTATTGAGGCGTATTGCAAATTGTCTACTTTCAAGGAAAGATTTTACAAAATTGCGTACTCTAAGTGGTAAATGAAGCATGTCAATTGAATCCAGAATGGCAGCATGACTGATATTATCGTAAGCCTTTTCTACATCCATGGCGAGGACGGTGCGTACATTGTGGCTGCGTGTTGATGATAATACGGATGACGCCAATACAGCCAATCCGTCTTCTGTGCCTATAGATGGTCGAAAGCCAATCTGGGCCGGGTGGTAGAAACCGTGATGTTCAAGCAACCACGAGATTCGTGTGGCGAGCATTTTCTCAGCAATCTTGCAAATTGTTACCGTTAAGGAAATAGGTCGAAAGTTGCTTAGGTTTGTTGGGGCTTTCCCCGGCTTTGGAATAGGGATCACAATAGCCGATTTCCAGCTGTCTGGTACATCGCCGTCTAGCCATACCTTGTTAATGGTGTCAAGGAGTTGAGGAAGTGCATCACCACTGAGGTTCTTGTAAACCTCGTACGTAATGGAGTCCGGACCGGGCGCTGTCTTTCGGTTGGCTTCATCTATAGCTGCAAGCAATTCGGGCATAGAGAATGGGCTCGCGAGTCCCTCGGTGTCAGCAGTAGATGGCAGCTTATCGACATGGGCTGGCATGCCCCACAAGTGAGGTCTTGTAACTGGTGCAGGCAACACGTCGTACTTGGGAAAAACTTGCGTTCTGCTTGTCTTGCGAAATCATTCGGAGACAAGTTTGCTGCAAAGCATGCTGTGGCCGCTGCATCAGGACGACGACAACCGTGCTCCATGGCATGGAAAGTTCGCCAAAGATGGGCATTCGATGACTGTGTGGAGAACTGCTCGCACCACAGGTACCATTGTCGTCGTGAGAGATCACGCTCATACCTTCGAGCCTTAGCAGTAATGTAATTTAGTCTTGCACGTGCATGCGCAGAAGTTGGGTCTCTGGTTGCAGTCAATTCCGCTTGTCGACGAGCAGCCCACAAGTTGAGCAGAGGCACATCCGGTGTTGGTCGACCAACCTCCACCCAGGTAATGGTTGTAGCCTCATTTAGTGCTCTTTTTATGCGGTCTAGAAGCGATGGTGCCGACTCCACAGAGTGGTTTTGAAGAATGGCGCGGAAATTGTCCCAATGGACAACTGTACACTTGCGGCGTAATCGTCGGGCCTGTGATGGATAGAGACCGATGACAATAGGATGATGGTCACTGCCCCAGCAGTCCGGCTCTAAGTGCCACGAGGAGGTGCCGGTTCCTGACCACCACGTAAGATCTGGAGCGTATGTTCCACTCTTAGTACGAAGCACAGTCCTTGTTGGTGTATCTGGATGGTTCAGGAGAATAAACAGCGCATCCGTAAAGGCGTCTCGCACTCGCCTGCCGCGAGGACTTAAGGTGGGGTATCCCCAGTCCGGGTGAGGCGCATTGAAGTCACCCCCAAATAAACCGGACATCCCGGGTATTGTTGCCTAACATTCAGTAACCATCCCAGGTTTATGCGGGAGGGAGAGCCACCACCAGGTCTTACATAGACTGACACAACTACAACAGTGGCCTTACCGAATTTGACTGCCACTGCAACAACCTCCTGATATGAAGTACACCAATTTTCCAGAGCAAGGCGTACCTGAGGGAACCGTGTGTCAACATACACAGCCACCTTTCCCGGAGGAGTATCCGTGTGCACACGTCGGTCGTCCATGGAAGGAGACACGTATCCACTGAAACCAGGAATGGGTGGCAACGCGTTCGTCTCCTGCAGTAGCATGGCCCATACATGAAGTTTGTTCATGCGAAGACGGGATTTGAGCTCTCCAACCTTTGTGGAGAGCCCTCTACAGTTCCACTGAAGCACACCGCGATATCTTGTAGTCGCCATCTTGATTATGAGTCCAGATGTCGCAAAAGCACAGATGTCAGGTTAGATAATTGAGTGACCATAAACCTCAGTAACGATTTCGAAGAGTTATCAGGCAGGGCAGCAGAAGACTTTTGGGAATCAGTGAACGGCATGGGAGTGTGGGACATAATCGTTGGCGAGGCAGCCTTGATATTCGCGGTCAGAGATTCCGTTGCTCGCCTACGACGAGCAAGCAGTTCACGATGTTTGCGGAGCTTATAGACCTCCGCTAAAAGCCTTTCAATTTGGTCGTCAACTGCTGTCACATCGTCCTGCGGAGGTTCCGGCATGTCCTTCCCGTTTGTACTCTGTTTGTGACGACGTTGTGCACTCACATTAGCGCTGTAAGCATGTGGTGTAAAGATTGCCGGTGGCTCTGTCTCAGATAGCTGTGGCCATTCATCGTCATCCAACTGGAGAGCCTCGAATCTGTTGAATGTCTGAATCGGTGGTGAAGTACCCTGTTGAGACCCTTGCCTTTGTATTCCACGACGGACCTTTTGAGTTGCTTTCTGCTTTGTTGGGCAAGCTGGAGAAGTGATGTCATGGTCATCAGCTTTGCAAAGTCCGCATCGGTAAGATACTGTTTCTTCTGGCATAGCGTCATCTGGTGTTGTAAAAGGACAGGACCTATGCATATGTCCAGGTCGAAAACAGGTATAACAGTAGACGACACTTGGTTTATAAGGTCGAGGGCGTAGAATGCAGCCATAATAGTATAGGCGAGTTGGGGGAGTCACGGGGCCTTGCAAGGTGACGATGCAAGAGCGCCCCTGTCCCATGCGACGAGCTTGAATCACACGATGAGTAGGGCAGTAGAGCTCACGCTGAAGTGTAGCCTGGTCCTCGTCAACGTCTACGTTGTAGACAATGCAGCGTTGTAGATCGGAACCATCAACAAGGTAAACCTGGACTGGAACCGAGACTTCGCTTGTTACTGAAATACATTTAAGTGTTTGAAGACACTCAACAGCAGCCAAACTCGGGAGCCACACAGCAATTGTATTCGACTTCTTCCTGGCCGTGAAACCACGGAAACCCTTGGTTTCAAGACATGCGTCCAGATTCGCCTGAATAACTCTGTTCGGTATCTCAGTAAGGCACTTGGTTGTCAGAGCCTTAATGGTCACTTTATAGCATGGTGATCCGGGTGTTGAAAATACCGGGTGATCAGTTGTTGTATAGGAACGCTTGCCTTGTGAACTGTTGTTTGCGGTAGATGATCCCGGTGCAATGTCTTCTGAAGGACGCTTCTGAGCACCACGCTGTGCCGCCCGTCCAGAAGGTAGCGCTGAAGACACGTCCATTGGCGTGCTCGGCTGCTCACTCACATTGGTGGAAACTCCATCACCAAGTGGAAGCTGGTTAGCCATTCCCGACCTCCGCCCTCGGGACAGATCACTCACGGGCTGATGTGCATTTTGAGACGGCATGATATGTGCTGCAGCCGATGGACCAGGAGCAGGAACCAGGAGTTGGGACCAAGGCTCGGATGTCAATTGTGCGGTCGGTAATGCCGTCGAGACAGGCGGCGCCGACGAAGGTACCTCCGCCAGCGTGCCACAGACGGCACTAGGCCTAGTCCCAGAGCGCAGTTCAGCTGCAGGAATTACGTGATGAATGCCACTCTACCAGATGATACATGAGCGGTCGGAACCTCCTCGGACTCTGAGAAGTCAATTCTCTCGATGTAAGGATCGTATTTACGCGAAAGGTAAGGTTTTCACTCAAGCGATGAGCAGCCACCTCAGCAGAGACACTTCGTCGTGCCCTGTTCAACAATGAAACCAAGCAGGTTGATTCTGCGCGAAACCAACTGCACTTTGCGTGGATTAATGGTGATGCAGGCGTCCTTCATCTGTTGCAAAACAGTGGTTAAATGGATCAGATGCTCATCTAGGCTTTCTGAAAACACCACGACGTCGTCCAAGTATGCCATTGCATAGTTGAATTTCGCGTCTCCGAGCACTATATCCATCACGCGCTGAAAGGTAGCAGGTGAATTGCATAAACCGAAAGGCAGTCGAACAAACTCGAATAAGCCCCGATGGCAAGTGAATGCAGTTTTTTCGATGTCACTCTGGGCAATCGGTATCTGCAGAAAACCCCTGCTACAGTCTAGAGTAGTGAAGAATTTCGCTGATCCAAGTGTATACATAACAGAGTCGACTGACGGAGAAGGGTACGAATCTCTGACTGTTACAGCGTTCAGCCGCCGATAGTCGACACATAAGCGTGCTGTGTCGTCTTTCTTAGGCGCAAGAACAACGGGAAAAGCCCAAGGGCTCTTTGAGGGTCTTACTGCACCGATAGCCACCATTTCATTCAGAGCGGCATCCAGGAGTCCTCGCTTGTGGACGCTCAGTGGCCTGGGGTTGAAACGGATCGGGCGGGAGCTGCCGGTGTCAATCCTGTGCGTCAGCACGTTAGCTTTTCCAGGAGCCTCCGTGAACATAGTAGCGAAGGGCTCAAGTGTCGCCTGGATTCTGGATCTTTCCGTTTGTGACCCTGTGAACGACTGCAGGACAGTGAGAACACCACTTTCTGCCACTCCGACTGAGGGGGGATCCGCGACCAGAAGATTTGAGTGACGCTCTGTAATCTTTGTAATGAACTTTAGTGGTTGTGCATTGTTGCCGTATCGGTAGCTGCCTGAATGTAGGTCGACAATGATCCCTGCCTTCGAGATGAAGTTACGGCCCAAAATTACCGGACAAGAAAGTCCGCGAAGATGCAGGAAGCGCTGCCTTATTTTGCGACCATTCACGGTACTGTTAGGCGTGCTGCAGAGGTTGCTGACGCTATCTGTGGCGACGCCATTCGAAGCTTTGTAGTCACTTCTCGTAACTGCAAATGTCTTGAATCGCATGCTTGCTTAACCTTATCGCCAAAAACAGAAACAGTGGAACCAGTGTCCAGCAGAGCGGGAACTTCTATCCCCGCTATTTTAACAGCCACCAATGGTGCATTGTCAGGGAGGGCATCCTGGAGGCGGAAAGTGGACGGCAAATCGCTTACCGTTTGGTCCTTGATGTCCTGGGGCCGTGATTCACGTTCCAAGGGGCCGCCAATCACCTCTGGTGCCGGGGCTGTCTGGGCCAGAGGAGACGACTTCTTTCCTCGTCCCTTACGTCGCTTAGGCTGACGTCTGCAGCAGCCCCATACCCTGGCAGCCGGGTGATGAGATGACCAAAACACCAGGCTCTGTGTTGGCCACGCTCCTTCGCCCGCATTGTAGCAGGCGGCAGCCAGGAGAGGCCCGGCCCGGCCTGCCACAGCCGGCAGTCTGCCAGTCACTGGAGGAGGCCTGGTCCGGCCTGCCACCCCTTGCGCTCGGTAACTCACCGGAGGAGGCCCAGTCCGGCCTGCCACCCCTTGCGCTCGGTCACTCATCGGAGGAGGCCCAGTCCGGCCTGCCACCCCTTGCGCTCGGCCACTCATCGGAGGAGGCCCAGTCCGGCCTGCCACCCCTTGCGCTCGGTCACTCATCGGAGGAGGCCCAGTCCGGCCTGCCACCCCTTGCGCTCGGTCACTCATCAGAGGTGGCCCAGTCCGGCCTGCCACCCCTTGCGCTCGGTCAATCACCGGAGGAGGCCCAGTCCGCCCTGCCACCCCTTGCGCTCGGTCAATCACCGGAGGAGGCCCAGTCCGGCCTGCCACCCCTTGCGCTCGGTCAATCACCGGAAGAGGCCCAGTCCGGCCTGCCACCCCTTGCGCTCGGTCAATCACCGGAGGAGGCCCAGTCCGACCTGCCACCCCTTGCGCTCGGTCAATCACCGGAGGAGGCCCAGCTCGGCCTGCCACCCCCTGCAGGCGGCCAGTCACTGGAGGAGGCCCAGTCCGGCCTGCCACCCCCTGCAGACGGCCAGTCATCGGAGGAGGCGCACCAGGGATTGCGACCTCGTGGAAGTCGCCTGCCCCCATACGGCAGCTGGGGGTCATCACGCTGCGGGCTGCCAATGATTCGAGCCAAGCGCAGGACGGCTCGAGGCAGGTCTCCGCTGGGGGAGGTGGCTTGTAGTTGAGCTCCGCCAGAAAAGATGCCTCGATGCGGGAGGCCTCCCTGGCCATGTCCTCAAAGTCCATGAACTGGCAGCGCCGGAGGTATGGCTGGTACCTCGGATGGCACCGATGTATGGCATGAGCCACCTTCTCTGGTTCCGGAGCTCCAGGATCTGCCCGCTCGTGCAGCTCTTGAAAACTGCGCAAAAACTCGAGCAAACCCTCGTGTTCGCCTTGCGTCCTGGCACAAAGCTCATCTTTGATGCGAATGACGTAGTCAGGCGGCAAAAACTCTTCCCGAAAACGCTGAACAAAGTCCTGTTTTGTTGTAAATGGCCGCTGTCTAAGCCTCCAGGTTGCTGCGGAACCTACTAAAGCTACAGGAATCACAAATGTGACCAGAGCACTGTCCGAAATTGCCATTGCCATATGATAGTCATCGAGTTCAAGAAGAAAATCGCAAACAGATTTCTTGTCGGCGTATCCTTCAAACCTCGGCACGGGCAAATTTAGCTGCAGATGGTTATCGCGATACAAGGGAGTGGGCGTTAACGAAACTGGCTCGTTTCCCATCACTTCTCTAAATTGTGCCTTTGACGCAAGTAGCTGAGACAGTAGGCCAATAATTCCGCTTTGAAAATCCGATGGTTCACTTTTCTGGTCTCCTAATTGCTCATGCATAGAACCCGCATGGGTGGGAGGTGGAACTTCAGCTTTCAACTGGGCGCTTGCGCCATGTAAGTTGAGATTACCCGCCATAGCTACGCATGAAAACATGGAATGTTCTCACTAAAGTTGCGACACTCGCGGGGCGAACCAAAGCTCGAGCAAAAATCACGTTGGGCGCCAGATGAAGGCCTCGCCTTCAAAAAACGGGTCCGCGAGCCATGGTCTCGCCCGACGAGTGACAAATCCAGTCTCTTAAAAAACACCGGTTTATTCCGGATAAACAAAAAAAGCAAAACAGAGAAACATAAGGCGCTACTGCGCTGAGAACAGGCTGTTCATGCGCGCGACAATAGAACAACGGAAAGCGGCAAGAATGTCAGGGCCTTACCGCGGCGAAACAACGCACACTGCGGAGCGAATAAAACGAGCAATGGGGCCAAAGCGCTAACGGCGACACAAGAAAGATTGCCCCTTGCGGCACAGCAACTCACAGAAATACGCCTAGGCTGTTCCGGCAGGCATTGCTTCCATCTTCGCGTCGGCGATCTTCTTTCGGTCGTCCGTGCACACCCTGCTGGCCCATGACGGTCGCCGGTTGCCCCGCGCCGGCATTTCCGCCGGCGCAAAAAGCCCCGCGCCTCGCTTCTGACGCGCTTATCTACCCTCGTCTGTCGCCGCTAACATCACGCCCCCCAAGATTATCTGCTTGCTCATGTGCACTCGCGCTGCACATGCAAACAATACAAATACAAAGACGCGCGCGCGGTTTGAAACACCTAAAGGGGCTGCGGAGCCCCACAGTAGTTATGCCGTCTTTTTTATGATATCTCCAAAATATCTCAGTAAACCACATCCCCCCATGTAATTCACATCGGACAACATACGACCTGAAGGCTAAAGTCACTCTAGTCACTATAGTAACAAGAGAGAGCATTGCTAACGGACGGAAGAAAGTGGCATACCTCTTTCTATTACTTCATTTAATTTATTCTACATATTTTATCGTTAAAGGCTCTGAGGAATTACACAAGGAGAGGCTACGATCGGTCTAAACATATTCACAAATTCGATGCAAAGTTGGCAAAACCTCCGGTCAGCAATGGATTGGTCAAATTAGAAATTATTTCCCTATTTCTTTCGGCATCTTTGTTTTCGCAATCTACACGCGTTAATCTATGACTCGTCATAAACAGTAGAGGGAATTTATTGTCTTCCACACACATAGGTACTTGTATATACACAAACACGCACTGTAGTACATACATGGGATGACAACGCAAGGTGCGATAATCTCCCTAACTAGCAACAATCACATATTAATAGTCATTCCGTGTTCATCAATACCCACAGAACACAAGCTCAAAAGGAGTTGCAATGAGAAACTTAATGACAGATGATCAAATCTTATATGGCAATACACTTCCTCATGATTAGAGGTACGTAACAAAGTGGGGAAGGGTTAGTATGACAAAGCTGGCATAACAAGGCTGCCGACCCGAACGACGAAAAAACGGGTGTGCCAGCACTGCAGAAACCACGCCGCCTCTCCATCTCTGTCCAGTTGACCAGAGAGATACTTCCACAATAGAAGGCGCAGTTTCTGCAGCGCTGGGTACTGTTGTGCCCGAGCGGTGGTTCGGGATCGAAGCTGCAAGGAGTTGGGCCTTCCGTGCGCTGCCTTCCTCGAGTTCCCAGGCAGCGCACGGAAGGCCGAGCTCCTTGCAGCTTCGATCCCGAACCACCGCTCCGGCACAAGAGTACATGGCCCTGGCTGGTTGTCTACAGACTTCAGCAATGCAATGCCTCTTCCACAGCACAAAATATAAACAGGCGATTATTAGCCGCGCAAAACATCCGCCTGGTGGCCTGGCGCCAGAGCCACCGTGCACGAAGAACATCCTTCTCACCAAGCGCCACATGACCAGCGCGACTGGGCATTCAAAGAATGCGTGCCTCATGGTTTCCGTGCGGCCGCAGTTTGGGCATTGGTCATTCGGCACGACATGCCACATGGCGAGGCGTTCTCGCGTGGGTAACACGCCCCATCGCCGGCGCCACTTGAAATCGCGGACCTCGGAAGGCACACGGCTGACCGGTCACCGCCCACCGACGCCACTTGTTGACGGCCGTGCGGAGCTGGACGTCGCGGTTTAGACGCGAGGAGGCAATCATCTCGCTGACTTGCATTGCGGGCACCTAAAAAATATTGAGGTCAGGCAGGTTGCTGTCGACCTCTGCTTTAGAGCCTGGTACCGTTTGGTAGAACCTGTGAGGCCTTTCGGCCTGTGGGCCCAGGTGCCGGTCTGCAGTTATGGCGCGGCGAGCTGTGCTCAGTCAATACTGTAACAGGGAGCGCCCCGGGTACAGCGGATCATTGAGCAGCGTGGCGACCAGTTTGGACGCGAGCACTCGGCCCACCGTGTTGACGCATGGCAGCCTGATGCCTCCCCTTTCTTGCGGGAGGTGAAAGAAACGGCGCGCGACAAGAGCCGTCCCGCCATCCCAGATAAACACCCTAGCCAGGGAGGCGAGGCGACCTGCCGTTCGACGCGGAATCACCGCAACGCGCGAAACAGAGTGAGTAGGCGTACGCCTTAGTCTTTACGACCGCGACTTTTGTCTGCACGGAAAGTGCAAAGTGGGCGGCCTCCGACATCGCACTTGTGGCACGCGCTACCACATCCTGCCACGTCCGCGGTGATACGCCGCTCGCATCGAAAAAGACGCCCAGCACACGAACCGCGTCGAAAAATGGAACACAAACTGGGAGAGGGTCCGCGAAAGAGCCAAATCGCAGCGCGCGGCTCTTTCTGGCGTTCAACTGCGCTCCAGACAAATTGGAATATGTGTCAAAAAAAGCAAGAAAGGCGCCGAATCTGCGGCCATCGCGTAAGAAAAGGGACAGATCGTCAGCCTAAGCTGACGCCACGACCATTTCCTGCCCCGTCAGCGGAAAGCCCCGGATGTGCCGATCACAGGCAACTCTTCTCAAGAGCGGATCCGATGACAGTGCAAAAAGTGCAGGCGACAAGGTGCAACCCTGGCGAACTCCCCTTGTTACGGCGAAATGAGGGGTTAGTGACCCGTTCAGAACAAGGGCACTACTTAAGTTGCTGTACAAAGCTCGTATCCTGTCGATAAATACCGGAGGCAGGCCGAAGCAGCGGAGGTCAGCAAACAAGTAGCCGTGCTCGATTCTTTCAAATGCCTTCGACTGATCTAAGGAGAGAAAGACCTCGTCTACTGCCTTCTTATTTGCATAAGCGAACACATCTCGTGTCAGCGTGAGTGACGCAAAGACGGAACGACCCGGAACTGCACATGATTGATACTCGCTGACAAGAAATGGTAGGACGGGGCGCAGGCGTTTGACCAAAAGGGAGACAACCAACTTGTAATCTGTGTTAAGTAGCGTAATCGGGCGCCACGCGTCCGATTCCGATAACGTCGCATCATGCTTCGGCACTAGCACGATCCGGCTTGAAGAAAAGGATGCTGGCTTTTTATCCTCTTCGAGGAAAATGCTCACAAGGCGCGTCAGATACCTTCCAATGACATCAAAGAAAGTGCAATAGAACCCCGTAACCAATCCAACTGCTCCGGGTGCCGAAGCTTGGTGCATGCTTTCGCAACACGCTTACAATTTCCTCACCCGTCGCTGGGGCGCACAGCGTCTTAATCATGTCATCCGGTGGGTGGGGTAATGTTCCGCAGAAGTCTGCAGTCGCTCTCTCAAAACCTTCGCGTTCGCGGAGGCCTTCTGACGCGAAGATCGCTTTGAAGTAGCCTCTAAAAACGCGTTCGATATCTGCAGGCTCCATGGACGTTGCCCCGTTTTGCATGCGGACTTCCTCGATTCGGGCAGGTCTGTCATTTTTGTGTCGACAGCTGCGTGCTTACATTAAGTCGTCCGTATCCTAAGCATGCAGACGCAGGTCCGCAGCGATGCGCGAGGCTCGCGATCCCTCTTCTAGAATCTGATAATACCGCATGCGAAGAATTTCCAGATACTCACGCATCGCGAACGTCAACTAGTGAGGGTTTCCAACGATTCTCATGCGGCGCAGCACGTCGTTCAATGCTGCAGTGTTGCGCGCCCGCCCACCAAAATATCACGCCATTCAAGCTTCAACGAATCCCACACCTCAGGACTGAAATATACACTCTTACCAACTGAGCTGATCAAGACGCGGCGGATGTCGCGGACACGGACGAGATCATGATGGACGGGAACATCCATGCGCCAAGTTCCAGACGAGTCCGGACGACCCGACGCACTCCTCAACGACACAACCACCGGGAGGTGGTCGCTGAGGTACCCGACACCAACAGGTGGAGTAACCACTTCGCAGGCGACTGCGAGTTTAGGGGTGCGGCGAGAAGTATTCTGTGGATGAAGGAGGACGAAAGTGACGATGTTTTCAGGAACGGCTAGGAGGACGTTAACCGTTGGCACGTTTTGTGATAGGGACGGTTCACGTTCGAACATCGTTGAGCTTAAGAAAAACCGACGTAAAGAACGACACGAAACACAAGAGCACAAACTATCAACTGAAACTTTATTGTGGTGAACACACATATATAGCATTACCCATAAAACCATCACAAAAATTGACAAGTCAGCGAAGTAGCTATCGTATCAAGGGTGAACGCGATATCTCTGTCACTAAAAAACCATTTGTCTCCTTTTTTATATTCCCAAGAATACCTTTCCGTCCTTCAATAGGGTGACGGAAAGGTCGCTTAAGGCTGTTTCACATGATGCGACGCGCACGAAAAATTTCGGTACAGTCGCAGCGTCGTTGCGGCGCAAATCGCAACAGCCCTTTCACATGTTTGCGGCACCAGTGATTTCTGTCGGTGGTGGTGGTGGTTAAAAACTTTATATTTGGGAGTCTTAAGGGAATACATGCTAATGATGGCTCGGCTCTTGGCTGCGTGTTGTGGCCGAAAGCTGGTGCTTCCCAGCGACACCCAAAGCCCAGTCTGTCAGCCGCTTTTGAACGGCCGGGTCAGAGCTGGACACCGCAGCCTCCCATCGCTCGAGGTCGGAGAGTTGCCAAGTGGCTGGAGGGTGGAATTCCGAGCATTTGACCATGATGTGATCAAAATCAGCTTTAGGTGCCCCACACAGGGTGCACTGCGGCGAGAACATGTTGTAGCTTAGTCATAGATTTATGAGGAGGAGGGTAGATGGTTCGTTGATCACGGTAATGGAGAGAGATTTCGTGATAGGATACCATGCGCTCGCGAGCATCTCCCCAGACAGTGGCAGTCCCTGCTCGGCTGACGTATCATCGAGCAAAAGAGTGAGCTGCTTCGTTGCCTGGGTGACCCGTGTGAGCGGGCACCCATATTAGTTGAATAGGGTGTTCGGGTGGGGAGAGGGAGGCGAGGAACCGGAAGGCTGGTGTAGAGATCCGACCGCGGGCGAAGTTCCGTACGGCGGATTTAGAATCGCTAAAGATGGTTGTGGCTCAGGTGGTAGCTATGGCGAGGGCAACCGCCGCCTCCTCCACCTCCAGGGAAGTGGAGCAAAAGTTGTACCGGCCGCGACCAGTTGCAAAGAGTTGGAAACAGCGCTGAGGGCGAACGCTGGGCGGGAGGGGTATGAGGCAGCGTCTACGTAAACGGTCTCTGGCTGGAAGCCATAGTGCTTGCGAAGAGCTTCTGCGCATGCCTTGCGGCGAGTGACATGGTGCTCTGGGTACATATTCTTTGGCAGGGGATGCACCTTAAGAACGCGGTGTATCGCAGGGGGAAGTGTATGTTGTGTAGAGCAGTGACCGGGAGGTGAGAGATGGATGCGAGCAAGGATGTTCCGGCCGGTTAGGGTAGATGATAATCGCTCCAACTGGGCTGAGCGGTGGGCTTCCGTGAGCTCAGTTAGGGAGTTATGGATGCCCATGTGAAGAAGGCGTTCATTGGAAGTGTAGCGGGGTATGTTGAGGGCGGCCTTGTACGCCTGTTGGATAAGGGCGTTAACCTTGTCTTCCTCCACCCGCGTGAGGAAAAGATAGGGGAGCGAGTACACAACACGGCTCAGGACAAATGCCTGTACCAGGCGTCTGAGGTCATGCTCGCGCATGCCGCGATGGCGATTGGCTATGCGGCGAATGAGGCGGATTGTTTGATGAACCATCACCGTCAGCTTAGTGATGGTTGCGGTATTCTTGCCATTGTTTTGTATCAGAATACCAAGAATCCTGATGTTGTCCACTTCTGGTATCCGGGTGTTGTCAATTGTCAAGAAGATGGGGGGAGGAGGGCCTTTGTCTGTACGACACCTAGAAGGTCGGAGTATGAGAAGCTCCGATTTGGTAGGGGAACAAGCCAAGCCGACATTTGCGGCAAAAGATACTACAATGTCTGCTCCGGCCTGTAATGTATCTTCCATGGCGCCAATGCTACCTGTGATGGTCCATAGTGTAATATCATCGGCGTATAAGGAGTGGGACAGGGCAGGGATTTGGTTGAGGGCGTGTGCCATGGGGATAAGGGTAATATTAAAAAGCAGTGGAGAGAGGACAGAACCCTGTGGGGTGCCAATGCTATCGAGTTTGAAAGATGGAGATGAGAGCGAGCCGATAGTGATTTCTGCTGTGCGATGACTAAGAAAGGCGGATATGTACTGGTGGACACGCGAGCCGACTTGAAGCGATGAGAGAGCATCTAAAATGGCTGCGCGACGGACATTATCAAAGGCCTTTGTGAGATCTAGGGCGAGAATTGCTCGGGTGCGCTTTGCGTGGCGGGGGTGAAGGACATCTTCTGACAGTTGCAGCATAACATCCTGCGTGGAAAGATGTGGCCGGAAGCCGACCATTGTGTCAGGGAAGAGGTTGCAGTTATCTATGTGGTTCTGGAGGCGTGCCAGCACAACATGTTCAAAGAGTTTGCCAAGACAGCAAGTTAGAGATATGGGTCGGAGATTCTTGATGTCGAGTGGTTTGCCGGGTTTAGGGATAAATGTGATATGGGCGTGTGTCCATGGGCCGGAAGGGTTCCCGTGCGCCAGCATTGGTTGAAGAGGTCCGTGACCGCATCGACAGACGGGTCATTCAAGTTACGAAGCGTCTTATTTGTGACTCGGTCCGTTCCCGGAGCTGATGTCGTCCTGAGGCGGTTCATCGCCGCCCTGACTTCAGCTGAAGAGATTTCCTCATCAAGGGTAGGGTTGGGAGAACCCACCATATTTCGCAAACAATAAAGGCAGAACACGTGTAAAATTAAATTTAGTATTTAATTTATGTTTTTTATCAAAATATAAAACACTTTATGCAAAATAGACATTTTTACCTTTTTCGTTTTGTACGCAACTACGTACTACAGTCACATCAGGCTGAATTTCACTGCCTGGCGACTATAGTACGGTGGCTAGAATGGGAGGTGAGAGTTTCGCAGCGGGCCGCGCATGCATGCATGTGTCATAGTGATTCATGCTGTTGACAGGTGGCGCGCGGGTAGCGTCTTAGATGCCTCTTTTCGCTGGGGGACGTTTGTCAGGTGCATGCGCGTCTGTGCTGTTGTGCGTTTTAACGCGGTAGCGTTAAGGAGCTCGTGTCGCAGAAAAGCCGGTGTAGTCGGCGGCGTTGGCCGTGAGCGATAAATCCCGGCATGCACTTCATAAACGGCAAACACAGAAGAACCCCTCCTCGCAATGTGCGGCGCTGCCCCTACACGTGGCGCGCCACTCGCCCTGACGTTTCGCCGTGCACCCTCACGTGTTGTAAAATCAAGCGTCTTTCCTTTCTTTAGATCACTATCTTACTCACCCGCTTCTCCCCTTCGGGCCGCGCGGGTACCGGTGCGAGGATGCCCCAATACCCTTGCGTTTAATGAGTTTTCTCGCTCTCTCCCCTTCCAACATCCAGCGTGCGTAACTCGAACAGTGGTGTTTAGGCGACGCGCCTCCTCTTTCCGCTCACAGCGCGATTGCTAGGTGCAGCGTCTGATGCCGGATGCCTCTGACATGATCGCTGTGCCGTAGCGCTTCTGCTGGGAAAGCGTCCCCTGCGATGTGTGCCGAGCTGCTTCCGATGAATCATGCTTCTGCATGCTGCTCCCAAGCGAGATAGAGGACGATCCCATCAAGGCGTCAGCCCCATGATCGCGTCCGCCTTCATGGCGCGTCGCTGCCCGGCTTTCTCCCTCCGAGACACCGAGTTCTTTGCTTCGTTCCGCTTGCTCAGGCGCACGTTTCGTTGTCGCGCCGAACGCTGCGTTGCTCGGCGCTCACCGCGTGATTCGTGAGTGCAAAGTCTGACGCGGGGCGCCTCATCAGTGATTGCTGCGCCGTAGCGCATTGTCTTACACTCCTTGGCAGGTCGACGGGTGTTGTATTGCAGGGCCTTGCGCGCTCGGTCTTGAGACGCGTGTGATGGAAACGGCGCCGTCTACCAGTGCCGGTAGCGCTACAGCGTCTTGCTCATCAGTGTCTCCCTCGCCGGCGAGCACTGATGGACCATCTCCGTCAACTGGTGTTCGACCACGAGGAAGGCCACGCAAGACGGAGGCACAGAAGGCGGAGACCAAAGCTAGCTATGCTGAGGCCATGCGACGAAAGTGGCGTGGGAATGCCGAGCTGCGGGAACAAGAGGTTCAGGCGAAACGGCAACGGCGGACCGTGAGCCCGGAATTCAGGGCAAGGGAGGCCGAGGCAATGCGTCTTAAACGTGCCGAAGATACATGCCGAACGGCAACGAAAGCCGCAGCCAGACGGGCAGCAACGACAATCAAACGCCGCGCTGAGAGCCAGGGAGGCTGAGATCAAACGCCAGCGCCGTGACATTAATCCCAAAATACGAGCGCGGGAAGCTGAGGTCAGGCGACAACAGCGGCAGGAAAACTCGGAGATGCGGACAAATGAGGCCCAAGCCAGACGACAACAGCGGCAAGACTGTCCAGAAATTCGAGCCAGGGAAGCCGAGGCCAAGAGACTAAGGCGACAAGCGGAGGCAGAACAACGAGCGCGGGAAAGGTTAAGCCAGCACGCGAGTGCGACAAACATGTTTCGCAAACGTTTCACACAGAATCCATTTGGCTACTCTTGCTCTGTGTGCGATCGGCTTTGGCACAAGAACGACCTAAAGCCTCTTCCAGAAGCGC
Source organism: Amblyomma maculatum (assembly GCF_055883805.1). Taxonomy (NCBI): domain Eukaryota; kingdom Metazoa; phylum Arthropoda; class Arachnida; order Ixodida; family Ixodidae; genus Amblyomma; species Amblyomma maculatum. Next base: position 213,936,031 of record NC_139345.1, read on the forward strand.
ATGCCACAGTGGTTGCCGACGCATTTCGGACGGATGCTTCTGAGTTCGAGGTGTGTCGCACTTGCATGCAGACCATCTGGCGAAATCGCATTCCTAACTACTCCACTACGAATGGCTATGCGTACCCACCTAAACCGGCGCATTTACCAAACATTGATCTCGTGAGTGAGCGAATTGTCACCGCGAATGCCCTTTATGCAGATTCGGAGGTTGCTGTACAGCAACAGCGGCCAGTTCGCCATCAGAGGTCCGATTGTGAACGTGCCTATCAACGTCGACACAATGGTCCAAATGCTGCCTCGAGACTTCGAAGACGATCAAGCGTTGTGTGTTCACATTAAGCGCCGGATGATATACAAGAGTGTGTACATTCGTGGCATGGTCAAGAAGGCTGAGTTGCTTCCCTGGCTTGTGTTTCTGGAGATGTCTACGTTGTATCGCTACTATGGCATCCGAATCAGTCGAGAGAAGGCAGACAAATTGTGCGACAAGCTGGTAGAGCCAAGCGACGAGAATGCCGAACGTATGACAATCCTGTAGACCACCATAATCCGATGGAGACAGCATTGGCCAAGTCCCTCGGTCAACAGACACTCATCATCGACGATAGCAACGTTCTGGTTGTGGCGTCAGGGGAAGGAATAACACCCGTCAGCATTGTCTGTGATAACACGCGGAGGAGCTGAAGGAAAGAAGCCAACAGTCGGCGAGGCCAAGGAAAGCGTTGGGGATGGTACTTTATGTCTTTTTTTTAATGTTTACTTGGATAATCACAGAGATTAGTAATGTATTCTGTTTAGGCGAAAGATAATTAAACACAAAGTAGAAGAAAAACAACGTGCCGATGGTGGGAACCGAACCCACGACCTCCTAATAACGCGTCCGGTGCTCTTCCAACTGAGCTACATCGGCCGCTGTCCCCGCTGCTACTTTCTTGGGTATTTATGTTGTCTGTATAGGAACCTTGAGAGTGTTCACCAGCGCCACCCTCAGCCAGAGCGGCGGACGTGAAACGTCCTTTTTGTTACCGCCAGCGTCTCGTAGAACGTGATCAAGAGCGAGGGCGAAAGCTGTGCTAGAACCCTCTTATGCTACCTATGGCTTCAAGACTGCCAGAACCGAGAACCCCGTAAGCTACAAGCAGATCAATTAAGGGGAAATGAGGGTGCTCGTTATAATACATGAAGGAAAGAAGCCAACAGTCGGCGAGGCCAAGGAAAGCGCTGGGGATGGTACTTTATGTCTTTTTTTAATGTTTACTTGGATAATCACAGAGATTAAACACAAAGTAGAAGAAAAAACAACGTGCCGATGGTGGGAACCGAACCCACGACCTCCGAATAACGCGTCCGGTGCTCTTCCAACTGAGCTACATCGGCCGCTGTCCCCCTGCTACTTTCTTGGGTATTTATGTTGTCTGTATACGAACCTTGAGAGTGTTCACCAGCGCCACCCGCAGCCAGAGCGGCGGACGTGGAACGTCCTTTTTGTTACCGCCAGCGTCTCGTAGAACGTGATCAAGAGCGAGGGCGAAAGCTGTGCTAGAACCCTCTTACGCTACCTATGGCTTCAAGACTGCCAGAACCGAGAACCCCGTAAGCTACAAGCAGATCAATTAAGGGGAAATGAGGGTGCTCGTTATAATACATGAAGGAAAGAAGCCAACAGTCGGCAAGGCCAAGGAAAGCGTTGGGGATGGTACTTTATGTCTTTTTTTTAATGTTTACTTGGATAATCACAGAGATTAGTAATGTATTCTGTTTAGGCGAAAGATAATTAAACACAAAGTAGAAGAAAAAACAACGTGCCGATGGTGGGAACCGAACCCACGACCTCCGAATAACGCGTCCGGTGCTCTTCCAACTGAGCTACATCGGCCGCTGTCCCCCTGCTACTTTCTTGGGTATTTATGTTGTCTGTATACGAACCTTGAGAGTGTTCACCAGCGCCACCCGCAGCCAGAGCGGCGGACGTGGAACGTCCTTTTTGTTACCGCCAGCGTCTCGTAGAACGTGATCAAGAGCGAGGGCGAAAGCTGTGCTAGAACCCTCTTACGCTACCTATGGCTTCAAGACTGCCAGAACCGAGAACCCCGTAAGCTACAAGCAGATCAATTAAGGGGAAATAAGGGTGCTCGTTATAATACATGAAGGAAAGAAGCCAACAGTCGGCAAGGCCAAGGAAAGCGTTGGGGATGGTACTTTATGTCTTTTTTTTAATGTTTACTTGGATAATCACAGAGATTAGTAATGTATTCTGTTTAGGCGAAAGATAATTAAACACAAAGTAGAAGAAAAAACAACCTGCCGATGGTGGGAACCGAACCCACGACCTCCGAATAACGCGTCCGGTGCTCTTCCAACTGAGCTACATCGGCCGCTGTCCCCCTGCTACTTTCTTGGGTATTTATGTTGTCTGTATACGAACCTTGAGAGTGTTCACCAGCGCCACCTCAGCCAGAGCGGCGGACGTGGAACGTCCTTTTTGTTACCGCCAGCGTCTCGTAGAACGTGATCAAGAGCGAGGGCGAAAGCTGTGCTAGAACCCTCTTACGCTACCTATGGCTTCAAGACTGCCAGAACCGAGAACCCCGTAAGCTACAAGCAGATCAATTAAGGGGAAATGAGGGTGCTCGTTATAATACATGAAGGAAAGAAGCCAACAGTCGGCGAGGCCAAGGAAAGCGTTGGGGCTACACTTTTTAGTACAAGCAGAGAACAAGGCTAGAGACGGAAAGAGGCAGAGAATGCGGCACCTTAAGCTGAGGCGTGCTACTTGAGGCTGTGTTGTCCCTTGCAAGCTGTTTTAATTTTTTGTGTTCTGATTTAGGCTGCATCACTTGCTTGCCTTTACCGGCTGTCTTTTCCCACATACTTGTCTGTCCCTGCAATAAAATTTTGTGTGGTACTGCAAGAGCCCTGTGTGCTTTTTCCTACTTGGGAACGAAACGCTGGCTCACAGCAAAGAGAAATGCGGCGCCTTTTTCGGCAACAACTTGATGAGTTCTTTCACAGGCAGAAATAGCTAAAAATAAAACTTTTTGGCGAGCGCCTCCTACCCGTCGGGGTTACTCGCGCATTGAGTATGGTTGCGTGTAATGCTAGGCTTGTTATCTTTAACTGCCCACGTCGGCCGATTAACATTCTATGTTCCTATGGTGGGCAAGCGTCACACATGCTCCTCGACGCTCAAACAACGCAAAACTACCACGCTCACAGAGCGCGCGAGCAGCGGGAGCGAGCCGCCGAGCCAGCCGAGCGCGATCTAAGTGTCGACAGCAGCGGCGCCGCTGCAAGCATGATCGCTTGCTGCACTCCGCGCCGGCCAATGCTCTCACCTCCCATTCTGCTATAGTGAACTACTGGCGGCTGTCTAGTTCGCAACGATCGCTACGACGGGAGCAGCGGCGTGCGACCGACATGTTGGAAATCTGTCGCCGCCGCTCTGCGACGGGAGCAGCGTGCCCTTCTGTCGCTGTGCGGCTGAAATCGCACACTGCTGCGGCGAGAATCGCATCATGTGAAACGGCCTCTACACATATCCCATTCCCGGATTCGATACAGTGGGCCTCCCATAGTTACCTTGTTAGCTTGTCTCTAGATTTCAGAAGAACCGCCGTCTTATGGAAAAGTGGCGCACAATGTTTTCATCTAGCGCAGTACGGCGCCAGATTTTCACATACACTAATCCGGTTACAGTTTCACCTGTGCTCTCTGAGCCTTTCGTTAAGGCATCTTCCCGTTTGCCCCTCATATGCACGACCGCTTGAGAGCGGGATCTTGTAAACAACACCCTCGCAGCACTCGACAAACCTAGTTTTGTGCCTAATGCTACAAGACGCCTCTGCTCCGGGCTTGCGCTCCTTTAACCAAGCTGTATGATTGTACCTTAGTGGCCTAGAGGGGTAACTAAACGCCAAGGTCCAGGCAGGCTGATTCTAACATAAGCGTCCCATGTGAAACGAGAGACCCAAGTTGGCAGCTCCTGCCAGCTTGGGGTCGTCTACGGGGGTCGTCTAAAGGTCAATGGTGGTCACCACCGGGCCACGCCGACGGCTCAAACTGTGAGCAGTATTGGTTTCGTAATAAAAAAATTGGTCTGGCTTAGCTTATAGTTAAGCCTAGGTTGCGAAGCATACTACCCTGAAAAATTAAACATTACCTGGCTATACCTGGTTAGCCATTTCATAGACAAGAACAACTCATGTGTTACTACTCTGCTTCTTCCTTTATTTTTCTCAAACCACTAAATATATTATGATGACCAGTCTTCAGCACGCATTTTCCGTTTGGTAGCATTTCGCCGCTCGAACCGAGTAGAAGTACTCGAAGCTTCATCCTTCACCTCGGCATCGGTGGTCGAACGCTGCCGTCTAGCTGCATACAAGCCGTACTTCTCGTTCTTCTCCAGTTTCCGTTTCCGTGGCTGTTTGTAACCTGCGCTTCGCGGTCTGGCGAGCCGCCCTATCCCTGGCTGACATCTCGCTGCTCAACTGACTCAACGAGTGCGTCGCCTTTTATACAATTGCGTGACGTCAGTTTCTCCTAGCGGTAGGAGCGGGAGTTAGGCCGCCGGCGGAGGCTGCGCGTCCGCAAGCGAGCGCACGAGTTGAGCCCCAGCTTTCACAGCTGTTGTGACGTCATATCACGTGGTGCGCCGATGTAGGTCAAGTGGTAGCTACGCGACCGCGCGCGGCGCAGCAAGGAAGAGCTCGGTTGTGCGGCTAGTATGCTTCGCATAAAAAGAAAAAGAATAGGGAGAGAAAGAAGTGCGCCGCAACAGCCGTCGTCCACCACCTAAGCGGTGGCGCGTTTAAGTGTGGTCTACGTCGATTCATTAGCAATTGATGCCTCTGAAGGCGTCGCTTGGTAATGAGCAAGCGCCATCATATAAAAACGTGGCTGACAGATGGCCACGAAGGAGAAAAAAATCTGAGCACTGTAGCATCTGCAGTGGAGAAATGTGAAAGCTCGAGCGTTGCTGCTACACACGGGACGTCGCTCGCCCCTTGTCGAACACAACTAGTGTTCAATTGAACGCATCAAAGTTCAACGGCGTTCCTTAATTGCTTTCTCAGGAAAGGATAGGCGCCGTATCAGTTACTCATGGAATCACGCTGTTATCATCCTTCCTCATGGAAGGATGATAACAGTAGGCCGTCAATGCACCCGCCACTGCTTCGGTGGTGGACGACGGCTGGTTTGCGGAACGCGTCTTTCTTTCTCTCTTCTTTTTCTTTATTCTCTATCTTCTGTTCTGTCCGCACGAGGCAGCGGAGGTGGCTCAGCTACAAAGCCAGTAGCAGGCCCATACGTTATCTTTCTTCTTCCTACAGCCACAACAACAACGCTGACATTGCACAGCACACGGACGCCTCTTCGTTTCGCCTCCATCGAAACGCAGCCGCCGAGGTCATGTTCGAACCCGGGTACTCCGGCACAGTAGCCGGGCGTCTTACGACTGCTCTGGTCCCTCAGTATAGGGATGGGACGCATGATGAGGTTAGAGCGGAAGTTGGGAGAAAGGGGGGCACCATCAAGGGTGTGTGCACTGGGCTAAGGTTTAAGTGGAATAATTAAGTGCGGCCAGCCGCCGAGTTGGATAGGCGGGATATTTGTTCCGGTAATGTAACCTCCCTAGTTTCTCGAAAATGTTGTGTACACAGAGTTTATGTAATACAGTTTATGTATACATTTATCCGCATTTTCCGTTTTCATGTTACCTTAATTATTTTCTATAGACCGGTATATTATATTTTCAGATTTCAGAATTCAGTTTTTTTCTTTTTTTGTGTGTACGTAATGTACAGCTTTCTCCCAACCGACTCGGACAGAATTTTATTCTATAATTTCATAGTAATGGACGTCTTCTCAAGCTGTCAAGGATTTTATGCGTGATGTTTTGTGTTTCTTTGTACCTCCATTAGTTTCGTATTCGCGACGTTTTTCAATACTTTTTCTCATTTCATTGCAGACTTTGGTAACCGCTTTGTATACATATATTTATTTTTTTCTAGGCTGAAGTGTGTTTCGCATATTCACTTTAAAGTTATATTTTTTGCGAATTGGCTAATCCTTAATGCACAATTTTTATATTTCTGTCCTCTCTTCTTCTGCAGTTTCTGGCTACCCACGGACATTTTCTTCTCTGTTTCCTTCTTTCCTGGACTTCTTTATCTTTTTGTGCTTTTCTTTCGCTTTTTCTTTCTTTCTTTATCCTTTTTCCATTTCATATATCTATCTATTGTAACTAGGCAGTTGTGATCTTTGTTTCCTTTTGTATCTTTAATGTACATTTTTTTACATTTTTATGTCCATGTTTTTTTTTCATATAAATAATTTTTTCTTATTGGGCGTTTAGCTCCTTTTCTTTTATCTTAAATTGGATTACGCCTGGCAAAGCTTTGCTGGTCCGGGCTCCCTCTCTCTTTCTTTCACATTTTTTTTCGTCATATTCTGAGAGGAATAATAAAAGGTAATAAAAAAAAAGGCATTAGATGTGCTGGGGGGAAGGCGTAGAGCCGTTTTCGTGCAACTTCGTAGGAGCGCGTTTATCCGGTTTCTCCTTCTGTTCGAGTGGGAGGTATGGGGGAGCATATGTCGCGCGGCTTATTACGTAGGCCTGGGTGAGGCGAATTGTGTTTCGCTCGCGTAAGCCTGCCCGGCGGTTGGCTATGAGGCGAATCAGTCGAGTGGTCTGTTGCCATTGTACATGGAGTCTTTTTGACTTTGTCTTTGCCTGAGTAACGCGGGTTGGATCCCGAAATAAAGACAATACATCATGTTTGAAATTTATTTTTTTAGAATAATTTCTTCGGAATCATCGGCTGCTGGCGTCGCACCGACATAAATCGCAGGGCACTGTGCACTGTCAATCATGTGAAACGGGCTGCTGCGATTGCCGTCGCAACGACAGTGCGCCCGGGCCGAATTTTGCCGTGCGCGTCGCAGCATGTGAAACGGGTTAGGTGGTGGATGATGGCTGTTGCGACGCGCGTCTTTCTTTCTCTCTTCTTTTTCTTTCCCATCTCTAGTTTCCCTCTTCCGTCGGCACGAGGCGGAGGTGGCTCAGCTACAGAGCCCCGCCGGGGTGGTGCAGTGGTAAGTCGCCCGACTACTGTACCGGAGTACCCGGGTTCGAACCCGACCTCGGCGGCTGCGTCTCGATGGAGGCCAAACGAAGAGGCGTCCGTGTTCTGTGCGATGTCAGCGCACGTTAAAGATCCCCAGGTGGTCGAAATTACCCTTTAGCCCTCCACTGCGGCCCCACTTTCTCTCTTTCCACTTTCACTCCCACCTTCCTCCCTTCCCTTACGGCGCGGTTGCGGTGTCCACATAAAACAAGTGAGACAGTTACCGCGCCTTTCCCTTCCTATAAAATAAAATCTCTGCTGGCTCAGCTACAGAGCCTGCAGCAGGCCCGTGCTACGGTGCTTTAGAATGTTTAGGGAGCGGCCGCCGGTGAGGCGGCTCGTGTCAACAATAGCAGATGGCGTCACCAGAGCATGGGGTGTATGAAATGCGGCAGCCGCACCGTGGCTACGCGCTCTTCATATAATCGTCGGAGAAATAAACAAGGCACTGTGTTTTAAAACGAGTCCTAGAAATAGTTGCAGCTGCAAACATGGAATGTCGGCGAATCAAGAGAATTAGATGTAGTGGCCAACTGTCAATAGCGCGGTTACAGTGAGCTAGTAGCACGATGGTGCGAACTAGCGGCCTCGTTAATGCTTTGCAACGCTGAACGTGCTTTTTTGCAGGTATGACTCTGCTATTTCAATGATGAAATGAACGACGGCGCAAGAAGGACACTAACAAGAAAGGGGCACCACAATGAGCACACTACCAAATATTTATGAACTGGAAAAGTTGCATATACATTTTCCTCATGCATGAGACACTGCAGTTATCGCTCCAACCCAACACGTGGAAAACAAGCGGAAACATGATGATAACAGAGAGGAGACCTTAACCCTGCAGAAAAAACTACCAAATTTTGATAAAAGAAATTAGAAACAAAAAAGGGCCATCTCTTAGCAAAAGCAGTGTCAAACAATCAGCAACAGCCGAGTCGTACATTAGAAGCAAAGGCAGTTCGAAAAATAAAAAATCGACAACCGTAGCAAAAGCGGATTCAAACATATGAAGCAAAGCAGTCAGAAACCTTAAACAAACAAAAACGAAAAGATAAAATCAATAAAATGAACCCTCCTAAACAACAATGGACGGCCGCAAGAAATGCAGGGCTGAAAGGTCGCACTGTACATAACGTCTCAAAAAACTATTTAGAAAGTTGGAGTTTCTATGCCCCGGATTTATTTGTTTTTCTGATGTATGCATTTTCTTCAAAACGAAGGGTCGATTGCCGCCGACGTATTCATGCTGATGAATGCAAGACAAGACAAAATAACTTGGATAAAACAAAGCACTCCTTTATTGGAGCGCTCCAACTGTGCACACTGTGAAACATTTTTATATTTCTCAAAAAGAAAAAAAAACGTCGTGCCTCGATTCCTTGTTAAGGACGCGCGAGCAAAAGTCCGCTGGAGTACGAGGGGCCGAAGCACGACTGCGATGAAGTCCACAAACACAGAGGGCTATTCTGGGTACCCGCGGATTACACACTACAAACGCAATCACGTCCAGCATGTCCGAGGCAAGTGCAGGGTCAGCTTCGATGCGATCAGCGTGCTGCTCGACGTGCGTCCTGGTCCGGGAATAGAGCCAGAACGGTCTTGAAGGCTCGAGGGAGAGCTTGGGAGCGCCACCCCCTTGGGGTGGCGCGAGGACTGCGGGGGGAACCGCAGTAAGCTGCCACGTCGGTGAGACCGGACGGAAGCTGGAGGTGGCTGCTAGGAGACCGCTGCCTTGGCAGCGGCACGGCGGGTAGGGCTTAGAGGGCATCTGGGGAGATGGCGCACCGAGGACCGTGAGCAGGGAGCACACGGGACGCTGGCTCTTGGAGAAATTCTGGAGGCAGTGGAAGGAACAGCTGTGGTACCTCTGCCGAGGCAGAGGCGCGGCGGAGAACGCTGGAGGAACCGCCAGGAAGGCGGCGCGTCGAGGCCCGAGAGCACGAGGCCCACGAGAGGGAGGAGGAGGAGGAAAAACATTTATTTCCGCCGAATATGGCGAGACAGCCACCTACAGGTCCGCACGCAGGCGTCCGGGGAGGCAGTCTGTCGCACCGCGGCCAGAGGACACCCGGCCCCGTCTAGGAGAAGAGGTCTTCAGCCTCGGTCGCCAGGCGCACGGCGAATCGCTGCGTTTTTTTCGACGGAGCTTCTTAGCGTGGTCTCCCATTCATCGCTAGTTTTAATCGCGTTGCGCCCTGGGGCACGAACGCATCTCCATATTATATGATCTAATGTTGCCACGTGGCCGCAAAATTTACAAATTTCGGTTTCTGCACCGTCCCTCTTGCCCCGCCGGGGTGGTGCAGTGGTAAGACGCCCGACTACTGTGCCGGAGTTCCCGGGATCGAATACCGGCCTCGGCGGCTGCGTTTCGATGGAGGCGAAACGAAGTGGCGTCCGTGTGCTGTGCGATGTCAGCGCACGTTAAAGATCCCCAGGTGGTCGAAATTACTTCGTAGCCCTCCACTACGGCCCCCCTTTGTCTCTATCCACTTTCACTCCCACCTTCATCCCTTCCCTTACGGCGCGGTTCAGGTGTCCACAGAGCAAGTGTGACAGATACTGCGCCTTTCCCTTCCTATGAACCAACCAACCAACCAACCAACCGTCCCTCTTCCGCCCTCTGGCATCAGTCCAACTCCTCCACAGGGGCGAAAAAGAGGGCTGTCGAAGCGGCAGGAAAGACCGCCGGAACGGGTGCCGCGCACACCCGCTCTCGCCGAGCGCTGAAAGGGACTGACGGTGGTGGTGACTGGTTTATTTTTGGGGTGGGGATACTGGTCACGTCTTATGTTAGCCATCTTTGTGGCATCACTCTTGGTGACCAGAGGGAAGGGGAAGTTGGAATTAGGGGGAGGTGGGGGAGGGGGAGTGGGACAGACGCGCGGCGAAACGCGCCGAGTCGAGGGAGAACGGGCACGTACGTCATCCCCCTCAAAGATCCGAGAGGAACTGCTTGACTGCTAGCCGCGCAAAGGCAACGCAGGCGTTGGCTCCGCGCGCCCTTTGCCAACGCCTCCTATGGCGGAGCCTTAGCCCGTGCTACAACAGCGCCGCCGCTTACATCCGGGACCTGTCGACATTCGCCGTCGCACTGGCCTCACCGCATCGCATGGAGCGCACCGGCACCTGGGGGGGGGGTAACAACTTTTATTGCCACGAAATGAAAGGAATTATTTCGGGCTGGGGCGAGTCTAGGGTGGCCTCCAGTCGGGAGCGACCTCTTGAGCTCGCGTGACGAGGGCCAGTTGCGTAGTTTTTCTTGGGCTGGCCAACAGCTTGTCCCATTCCTCCGCTGAAGGAGCTGGCACGAGTGTCTTTGGAGGGGGATTGCTGGCGCATTCCCACAGTGTATGGTCTTGAGTGGCCTGCGTGCCGTCACCGCAGTGCCGGCATGCAGGGCTGAATTCTCCGTTCGTAATTAACGATAATCGGTAGGGGCTAAGAATGGCCTTTGTTTGTAGGCGTCTGAGTGTCGTGGCTTGCGCCCGGTCGAGGTCGGGGTGAGGGGCGGGGTACGTGCATCTTAGCTCGCGATAAAAGTTTGTTACCTCCGCGTATGTGCGCGGTGCCTCGACAGGCGCGTCCGTTCCCGATAGATCTCCCGTCTCCCGGTTGGTTAAGCCTCGGGCTAGACGGTCGACCCCTTCGTTTCCGGCGTTACCCGCGTGAGCCGGAACCCATACGAGATTGATGTTGTGATTGAGAGATCGGTTGCGCAGAATTCGCGCCACGAGTGCGCTTACAGAATTTTTGGCGAAATTTTGAACAGCGCTTTTTGAGTCGCTTAGAATAGTTTTGGTGCGGGGATCCGCGATGGCCAGTGCGATAGCTACTTCCTCTGCCTCGTATATGAGCTAGCATGAAATGTTATGGCGTTAATGAAGGTTGACTTTGGAGTGGCCATACATGCCACGTATGCTCCGTTTTTGATGTGTTGAGCTGCATCCACGTACACTGCTTGTGGATCGTCCTCGTACTGTTTTTCAAGGGTCTGTGCCCTTGTCTTCCTGCGGGCATCATGTCTACCTGGTAGCATGTTTTTGGCTATTGGTTTAACAACTAGTCTACTAGTTATGTCAGCCGATAAATGGGATATTGCGCACACCTCCTCAGTGGGGTGTATGTGGAGCTTGTCGAGAATTACGCGTCCCGCAAGGCTGCGTGACAAGCGGGTCACTTGTGCTGTTTTATGGGCTTCAATTAGTTCAGATAGCGTGTTAAAAATTACTAACTGCGGTAGTCGATCTGAGTTAGCGTATACTGGTAAGCCAAGGGCCGCTTTGTATGCTGTTCTAATTATGCTATTTAGTGCATGTTCGTCCCTACGACGCAGATGATAGTACGGGCAAGCGTACATGATTCTGCTTATAAAGGCTTGAATGATCCTGCACAGGTCGGCTTCTCTCATACCCCTGCGACGTGTGGCAATGCGTCTCACCAGCCCACCTATCTGGTGCGCCGTGACGCGTAGCCGGCGTATAGCTTCTGTGTTCTGCGTATTATTCTGAATCAACATTCCGAGAACTCTGATCGTGGCTACCGGGGGTATCGGATGGTTGTCAATGTGTAACTGGATAGGTTCTCGAGAATCTGGTTTTACCTGTGAAGCTTGTTTGTTCCTTATAACTAATAGTTCTGATTTAGCCGGTGAACAGGTAAGGCCGTTTTCCTGCACATAAGACTGTACCGTGTCGATAGCTCGTTGTAATGACTCTGTAATATCTCCATCGGAGCCAGAATTGGTCCATATGGTGATGTCGTCGGCGTATATGGAATGATGTATGTGTGGGATATCATCTAACAGACGCGGGAGGCCGCTCATATCGATGCTGAAGAGAAAAGGTGAAAGTACGGCGCCTTGCGGTGTTCCTCTCGTCCCTAGTGTAATTGTGTCGCTAACTTTGTCAACGAAATGGAGCGTAGCCGTACGCGCATTCAGAAAGGCAGCGATGTAGTCGTATGTCCGTTCGCCTACGTTTAACTGTGAGAGGTGATTGAGGATGGAAGCGTGTGACACATTGTCGAAGGCCTTACTCACATCGAGTCCCAAGATGGTTCGCGTGGCTCTTATGCGATTTGTACCTAGAACGTCTTGTTGAATTTGCCACATAATGTCCTGAGTCGAAAGACCTGCTCGAAACCCAATCATGGACGGGGGAAACGTGCCTTCCGCATCGGTATGCATAAGGAGCCAGTTTAAGACAACGTGTTCCATCACCTTCCCGAGACATGACGTTAGCGAGATTGGGCGGAGGTTCCCCATCTCGAGTCTTTTGCCCGGTTTAGGTATGAAAATAATTTTAGCGTGCTTCCATTCCTCAGGGACGCTGCCCTCTGTCCAGTACATGTTGAAGAGGTCCGTAAGAGCCTCTACTGACTGGTCTTCTAAATTGCGCAACTTCTTATTGGTGATGCAATCTTCCCCCGGTGCCGAGGTGGTGTTAATTTGATTAAGAGCAGCCCTAATCTCTGCTACGGTAAAGACGATATCCATGCGAGGATTATCCAATCCTAAGTACCCATCTGGCGTGGGTATATCATGGGAGGTGTTAATATATCCCTTCCTACTTCCACAACAACAACAACATCGATGTCAGTGCATGTTGATCCCAGGGTGGTCAAAATTATTCCGTAGTCCTCCAGTGGAGGAGCCGTAGTGGAGGTCCTCCACTACGGCTCCTCTTCTCCCTTTCCGCTTTCACTCACCCTTCCTCCTATCCCGTACGGCGCAGGTCAGGTGTCGACAGAACACGTGTGACAGATAGTGCGCCTTACCTTTCTTTGAAACTATTATTATTATAAATAAAAAAAAAAAAAAAAAAAAAAATAATAATAATAATAATAATAATAATAATAATAATAATAATAATAATATTATTATTATTATTATTATTATTATTAGTCTCACAGACTCTCGCTGCTAACAAACGCACTGACACGCCCGCGAATCATGAGCCATTAAATGCTTTCTTCTTAATAAACAAAGTAATGACTCCGTCTAAGATACAATTCCTAGATAGCATTTCTTCGGATCGTATGTGAACCGGGTAGTTTTTTTATTACGGAGTATTTCGAAGGCTTTCGAACTGCCGTTAGCTAAAAGCCTCTTATACAGTAGTGACTGCAAAGACAAGCGTCGGTTGATTACAAAATGGATAAAAAATGACAGGCAGCCACGCTCATATGAAATCCCACCTTCCTGCTTCAAAGAAAGAGTGCTGCAGGTACGTAAGAGGAAGTGAAAGAAATCTTGTCTGTAAAGGTAATGTCGAAACTGACGTGTTGTTGATTTTATAGCGTGAACTTCACTTACTGCTTTGGCAGGGGCAGTGCATTGGTTGCACGCCGCTTGTTGGCTGTGAGCAGTACATCCCAATCTCTGCATTCGGCCTGCATTCGTTTCCGCCGCTGCCCACCACACAGCACTCATTGGTGTTGCAATCGGATGAGCTGGAGCAACTGCCACCTTCCCATACTACATCTTCCTGTAAAAAAAAAACAACATAATTCTGAACTGGCGTTTAACTTAAACAGGCAATTCGAACATGTTGGAAGCACGAAACAATCTTGACTCTGGGATCAACTCAGACACTCAAAGTGAAATTCCGCTGTAGAGTATGCTGCTGGGCTAGTTGGTGGGGGTTGTCAAGCAGTTGTGTGTGTCCCTCATCCTTTTGTCCTTGTCTGCCAGCGTTTCGACACCATAATGCTTGAAATTCAGCTGGTCTCAATCTCTTAATCTAACAATAGGTAATGTATCCTTTTCTTCGATTTTATGGCAACTGTAGTCCGGACAGGTCCCTCTGTCTTCTTGTAATAAGACTGAACAAGCCACATCTATTAGAGTTATCAGAACAAGCAAACGGCACTGACCAGTAAACTACAATATCCGCTGAAAAATGCTTAACTGCTGGATGCAGAGCTTAAATGGATACGAGGAGAACTGCATTACGTTAACCACGAACATCATTTCTTCGGTACTTAGTGCCTATTCTTACTTTCGTTTGGTTACACTTTCCAGATTGAACATGGAGGCTTTCTTTCCTGACACTTGACTAAAACTCCACATGTTGAGGATACTGTCGACAGAATTCTGGACGCCATACTTGAGTGATGCTTGATGTTCTGCCCTAGCCTCAGAGGTCTGCAAAAAGCAATCATGGTGTCTTCGCAGTTTGTGAAAACTTCCTGTATAATGCGTTTTACTTTCGGACCTGTTTCGACAACTAAATTATCAATTGAAGGTTTACCCATCTCCCCTGCTTCTGAGACCTTCAATGGCCACAATCGGTGCTACACCTGGCTTGCAATCAGGAACAAATAACCAGACTTTCTCAAAAGTGACAGTGATAAACCAGGGCCATCGTCCTAAACTGAGATTTTCCGTTTCCTGCCTCACTGCTACAGGAAAGTATTGATGCATCAATCCAGGACACCTTACGCTACTACTTATGGCCACCTCAAGAAAGCTATGGACTGAAGCAGCCGCGTTGACTTCGTGCAATTTAGCTAATGGTCATCGGATCGAATCCCCACGAGGCTGGTGCACTGATTCCAAACTAAATAAAAAACAGTGTTTTGGATTGACCGAAAATGCTCGAGGCTCAACGATAGCCCAGTTTAATGGTACTAAAGCTTCTTCATATATTCGACCAATTCTGGACGTTGTCGTTCCTGCCGCGCCATGACTTCACTATTGAAAGGTTTCATTCACAACTCTACACAACGCCACCGAACACTGAATCTTAGATGCAGCTTTGAAGTAGTATTATAGAGCCTTAGCTCCACTGCTCACGTTCGTCAAGGTCGCGTTATTCCGGAAAGTATACACAATGGCGGTCTTTATGGTAAAGGTGCGAATCCATCGAATAGCAACAGTGCGTACCACGTGGCCTAGGTTGTAACCAAATTGTAGAAAGAAAACATTGCAAAGAAACGTTCTCGTGGCGGGGTTCGAACTAATTTGGCCGCAGCGGTGGTAGAGGAGGGCGTTTTAAGTACTTTACCATACCGTTACAGAGAAACCTGAGCCGACACCTGCTCAAATCAGGAAGCGCACGTTTGATAAGGCTGCATTTAGGCTCCGTCATCAAGGCGAAATCGTCCAAGGGAAAAAGACGTCACCATCTCATATGACTTAGTGATGACATTGGTGCAACTGCTATAAAGCTCCAGCATTGCATTCACGACAGCACGATGGCAGTAGCGATGGCCAGGCGAGGACATTCTTTAGCACTTGACCATTCCAGGTCAAGGGGTTTTCACGAGGCGTCTTTTTTTTTCATTCCCACTGGTGCTGCCAAAGCAGGCGCACGTTAACCTGTATTCTGTCAGTATGGGTTGTACTGTGCGTAAAAAAACAAATTTGGATCACAACGACAGTATATTATACATGACATACCATTTCGCATATGTATGGAGTTGCGCAGGAGTGTCCAAGGCTACGATAAAATCTAAGAAGTCAGTCTACCAGAAATGGAAATGCTCGAAATGCAGTGCACAAGTGCCACATACAAAGCAGGATGACACATAAACAACATCCCTGAAAGTAGAAGGCATATGGATTGTACTTCGGGAGTTTAACTAGAAGCTTGACGTTTTGTTGCCATTGAAGAAACTGTCGATGGAAGTGAACAGCTGGTGCAGTTTCTGCTGACCAGACTGAAGAATTGGGGCGTGGACAGAACAATATGAACAAGATATCAGAGCAATCCACATGAAGCTCGCAAAAAATGGAAGTGAACACGAACTTGAATCTCCCAGCGTCCAGCTTGATGACCTCAAGTGGCATAACTGATGACTGAACTTAGAAATTCATGGTCTACAACGGAAGGACAATGAAAATATTGCTACGAAGATGCTACGAATATTTTCTCAAATATTAACGCTATTGTCAGTCGACACTACCTGTCAGAACACGATATCGCAGCACTTCATCGACTGCCGGCTAAACATGGCCAAGCGCCTGGCATAATCTACCGTTTCGCAAAACAAAACATGAGGACCCTATGGTTGACTAACAGGCGGGAATTGACAACTTCAGATGAAAATGTTCAAGTGCTGTAGAATCCCATCAAACGAAATCGAGTTTCGTTGAAGGAACTGAAAGATTGGGCAAAGGCAAATGAGTTCCAGTATGTCTGGCACAATAACGGAAAGGTATTGAAGATAAAAACTGATGGTGCATCAGCAATAGTCTTACAGAACGCTGGCGCTCTTAACAAGCTGAAATAAAAGGCGGAATTGGTTTTTTAGTTACTGCTAGTTATGCAGACCACTACGGAAGTTCCTTATCTATTACCCGTCGACTTCAAAGATTACCTTGGTCCAGCTGTCCACATGTAATTCAAATGCCTTCATGTTAATGTTCGATCTGCTCGATATAAGGAAGGATATTTTGAGACTTTTCTCCAACAGTTAGATGTGCCCATTGATGCCATCATGATTACCGTAACGTGGTCTACAAGCGGTAGTGATACGCTCTTAATTCCTGGTTACGAGACTTTTTCAAAATCGTGACACTGGCCTTGGCGCGGCCTTTCAATGCCATTGAAGAATTGGCAACCTGAACTGCTACAGCAGTTCACAATTATGTCGAGTGATTATTAAATCTTAAAAATATGTTTAGATAATATTGTTTTTGCAGCACGCTATCGGCCACACGAGGGCTGTGTGGCTAAGTTCATGGATGTTTCGAAAGCCTGATTTCCTTTTGTACCAGTCAACACTTAAAACTTGTTTTTGGTGGTGGCCTAAATATAACTACATTATCCACAGACACGTGTCAAAATAGCCTAAATTTATTGCTCAGAACGCACAGACTTCTGAATGTAATCACAGCATCAACGCATGTTACTGCCTGGACTTGTTCGCTCATGAATCTGTTTAATACCAATCATAATCCCAATATCATCAGTTCTGAAGTAATTATTTTTAACATCAGAGATCACTTGGCAATATTTATATTCGTTAAAGACTTGTCTGACAAGGAACGACGTCCTGCACACTTTTTTCAACTTATATCTGAAAAATCTGTCCACGTTTGGAACCGCAATCGAAAAAGCAATTAGATTCCTGTCCTCTTATAAAGTGATACCAGTAGTGCGTATGAGACGTTCTTAAACATCCTGAATCTTGAATTATACCAGGCAAGCTAGTAACTAAAGCCATCAGAGTCGTAAGTCATGGGTTACACACGATATTGATGGTTAACATAAATACAAAGAACAGTCTATACCGAAAGTTTCTTAAATCCAAAGATGAATACGATTTAAAAGCTCTTAATAAATATCGAAATTGGTTTAATACGGAGCTTTAAAAAACCAGAAATGCCAATTACAAAAACCAATTTGCGTTAACTCGAGGTCGTAACGACAGTAAATAGAAGCGACTAAATGCTATATTGGGCCGAAATAGTGAATTCGGCAATTTCAATTCTTTATAATTATTGAGCATAAACATGTCCCGAAAAAAACTCGCAGGCACTTTCAACGAACACTTTGCTTTGCTTAGTGTCTGCAGAAATGTTGCTTCGCAAAATGACAGCGATGTAGTTGTACACATTCATAACACTTATATTTCTCAAACCAGCTGACGAAACAAGAGTAACAGCAGCTTTCCAGGAGCACATCAACTGATATTGACGACCTGCAGAGAAAGCCTGTTTGGTACATTTCTGATTTCAGTGTACCATATGCTTCGTACGTCTTAAACCTTTGCGTCAATACTGCTGTACTTCCTCTAAAATGCAAATCGCGCGTGTCACTGTCATCTTTAAAAAAAGGTGATAAAAATGAACTCGGAAATAATAGGCCAATATCTGTCTTACCCATATTTTCTAAACTGCTGCGTAACAAGCTGCCTCACATAGAGAGCGGAACTTACGGGATCTCCCCGCTCCTCCGACCATGCTTCGACATGAATCTCCGTGCCAGCGACCGGCAAGCGGGCGTCCTCGACGATGGGCCTCAGCGCATTCAGCCGAAAGCATAAAAATACAGACCGCAGCACGTCCGCGGCAGTGCGCTCTGGGAAGATTTATCTTCCGGGCCTCTCTCGCGGCCGCTCGCTCTGGGGAAGTGTCTTGTTTTTAACCAAGCCCGGAATCAACTCTTTCTCCTCATCTAGCTTGTATTGCCGTCGCCACCGATCAACTATGCGACTACGACGCCTCATTGAACAAGACAGCCGTTAGAACATCTTTTTGCCACAGACTGTCGGTTGACTGCAAATTGTTCTCGCCTTTTTTAAGCCTTGATCTGGCTTAGCATTTTACGCTGTGTTTTTTGTGTAACTCTTGCCCCTACTTAATTTAGCTGCAATACTTGCTTTGCTATTTTTATAGTCTTCTTCTAGAGCAGTGTTTTGTTCATTGTCGGGTTTACCCTCGTCATTTATCGAGCTGTCGTTTTTCATTATCGTGCCGTGTGTTTCCTTGTGAGTGTTCGATTATTATGCAGTATTTGTAAACAGAAAGTGACTGTCTTGAACTGATTCCTCAACCACACACTGACACACGTACTTCATGGGTTGACCGGCCTAACCTTAACTGTGTCCTGAAACTTCATAGAGATACGGCGGGTAACCATAAAGGGAATCCCGCGCCTCTGTTCACCGTAAAGGGGGGGGGGGGGAGTTGTGATGTAACTAGCATCCACGACCACACTGGTCAACCACGGTGTCGGTGAGGAAAAGAGGAGAAGGTGCAATTTTTTTAGTCCTGTGTCCTAGGACTGGATGCGACAGGACTGGTCAACCAAGTGTCGGTGAGGGAAAGAAGAGTAAGTGCAAATTTTTTATTGTTGTGTCCTAGGTCTAACGCTTCCCCTAACATGGCCGAAGTAGAGTTTGAAAGACTTCGTGAGTATGACCGAACTTTAGGCTTCGAGGGTCCAGAGCTGCTCAAATGGGTAGACCAGGAGCGAGCTCATCGCAGAGACGTACGCAATGAGGAAAGTGCGGGGTGGAAAGAGAAGGCAGCACTAGAGTAGCAGAAGGCCCACGAAAAATCTAACCTCCTGATGGCGGACATGGAGAAAGAAAAGGAGTTACTGAGGCTTCCACGAGAGCTACCGAATAGTCCGGCAGCTGACGCTAATGGCACCTAGAGACAAGGTCAGAAACGAGGGAGGGTCATTTTCTCCGCCCGAACGCATAATGCCTCACAAACTGATGCTGGTTTTTAATGAGGGCAGGGACGACTTTGACGCTTACCTCATGCATTTCGAGTGCGTCGCTAAGAGTCAGAGTTGACCTCGCGACCAGTGGGCTACAGCCCATAGTCTGTTTAAGCGGCGAATAACAGTGTTTTTAGTCGCATGTCTGCGTCCGAGTGCTTGGTCTGCAATAAGCTCCGGCAGCAATCATGATTCACATCCGTATGACGCAGGAACAGTTCAGAGACAAAAATAGGTCTGCTAGTCTCCAGAACGAGGAAACGTGTTCACAGTTCGTGACTTGCCTACAGTACTTTCTGGACAGGTGGATAGAGCTGTCGGATACAAAGAAAGAGTATGCCGATTTCTTTGACCTGTTTCTAAGGAAACAGTTCCTGTCTAACTGCGCCACTCCGCTACAAATGCTTTTGAAAGAAAAGGACACATCCTTCGCAGAAACAGTATGAAGCGGTGGCTGCGTTTCGATGGCGGCGAAACGAAGAGGCGTCCGCGTACGATGTTAGCGTTGTTGCTGTTGTTTTTGTGGCAGTAGGAAGAAGGAAACGAAAATGTACGGGCTTGCTACTAGCTCTGTAGCTGAGCCCCTTGTTGTGGCTGTAGGAAGAAGGAAAAGAAAACGCACGGCTCTGCTACTGGCTCTGTAGCTGAGCCACCTCCGCTGCTTCATGCGGACAGAAGCGAAAATGGACAAGAAAACCGAAGAGGGAGAGAAAGACGCGCGCCGCAACAACAGCCGTCGTCCACCACCACCGAAGCGGGGAACAAGTGTAGGGTGGCTGTTCCAGGTCCTACGGGGCTGGGACGGTAGGTCAACGCCGCTTGCAGCGGGGGCTAGCCGGCCAGCGATTTTATCTCTAGCAGGCCGTCATTGCACACGCCACCATTTAGGTTGCGGACGACAGCTGTTGCGGTGCGCGTCTTTCTCTCCCTCTTCTTTTTCTTTCTTCTCTACTTTCTCTTTTCTGTTGCCCCGCCGGGGTGGTGCAGTGGTAAGACGCCCGACTACTGTGCCGGAGCACCCGGGTTCGAACCCCTCGGCGGCTGCGTTTCTATGGAGGCGAAACGAAGAGGCGTCCGTGTGCTGTGCGATGTCAGCGCACGTTAAAGATCCCCAGGTGGTCGAAATTACTCCGTAGCCTTCCACTACGGCTCCTCTTTTTCTCTTTCCACTTTTACTCCCACCTTCCTCCCTTCCCTTACGGCGCGGTTGCGGTGTCCACAGAAAACAAGTGAGACAGTTACCGCGCCTTTCCCTTCCTATAAATAAATCAGTTTTTTAAATCTCTCTTTTGTCCGCACGAGGCAGCGCAGAGAATTAGATTCCGACCTCGGCGGCTGCGTTTCGATGGAGGCGAAACGAAGAGGCGTCCGTGTGCTGTGCGATGTCAGCGCGCGTTAAAGATCCCCAGGTGGTCGAAATTACTCCGTAGCCCTCTACTACCCGCTCCCCTTTCTCTCCTTCCACTGTCAATCCCACCTTCCTCTCTCCCTTTAAAGCACGGTTCAGGTGCCCACAGATACTGCGCCTTTCCCTTCCTGTGAACCAATTATAGGCAGCGGAGGTGGCTCAGCTACAGAGCCAGTAGCCAGCCCGTGCATTTTAACGCGGTAGCGTTAAGGAGCTCGTGTCACAGAAAAGCCGGTGTCGTGGGCGGCGTTGGCCGTGAGCGATAAATCCCGGCATGCACTTCATAAATAAAAGGCAACTTCCAAGATGGGCTGGGTGGGAATCGAACCTGGGTCTCCGGAGTGTGAGACGGAGACGCTACCACTCAGCCACGAGTTTTTTCTTTATTGCCGGTCATCACCAACACAAAACAAAACCAACAAAAACGCGCTACAAACAGAACGCTCACAGCAGAGCGGTTACCACAAGCATGACACTGTAATACAGAAGCCTCGATGCTTGAAAGCGCTACAAAAGCGCTTCTAGTGAATGCGGTGTTGCCTTAGAAACGTGCCGTAGAACGTTATACTGCGGTGCATATCGGTAATTATGAGCATGCTACAGAAGTCGCAGTTACACGAGTAGCGAAGTACGTTTCCGCTACATTTCTTCTGCGCTCTGCGCACATGCAAAGCCATCTTGCGGCAAAACACAGAAGAACCCCTCCTCGCAATGTGCGGCGCTGCCCCGACACGTGGCGCGCCACTCGCCCCTGACGTTTCGCCGTGCACCCTCACGGGTTGTAGAATCAAGCGTCTTTCCTTTCTTTATATCACTATCTTCGCTCACCCGCTTCTCCCCTTCGTGCCGCGCGGGTACCGATGCGAGGATGCCCCAATACCCTTGCGTTTAATAAGTTTTCGCGCTCTCTCCCCTTCCAACATTCAGCGTGCTGTCACTCGAACAGTGGTGTTTAGGCGACGCGGCTCCTCTTTCCGCTCACAGCGCGATTGCTAGGTGCAGCGTCTGATGCCGGACGCCTCTGACGTGATAATTAGAAAAAAGTTGTACAGTGCACTTAGAAGTGTTGAGTATGAATAACGCTATCGCGTTCCACTCTTGAAGGCGAAGCTTAAGCGTCCTCCAAATTTTCTTTTCCTTCTTCCCACAGCCACAACAACAACACCGAAGCGGTTGCGCGGTGCAATGACGGCCTACAACAGATAAAAATTCAGTGGCAGACTAGCCCCCGCCGTAAGCGGCGTTGACCTACTTGTGCTTGTGGCTGTAGGAAGAAGGAAAAGAAAATGCACGGGCATGCTACTAGCTCTGTAGCTGAGCTACCTGCGCTGCCTCATGCAGACAGAAGAGCAAATTAAGAAAGAAAAAGAAGAAAATAAAGACGCGCGCCGCGACAATAACCGTCGTCCACCACCGAAGTGGTGGCGGGTGCAATGACAGCCTACAACAGATAAAAATTTGGTGGCAGCCTAGCCCCGCCGCAAGTGGCGATGACCTACCTGCCAATGCCCCACCAGGGGATCAGGGCCAGGATCAGCCACCTCCGCCGCCTCGTCATTGCACCCGCCACCGCTGAGGTGGTGGACGACGGCTGTTGTTGCGGCGCGCGTCTTTCTTTCCCTCTGCTTTTTCTTTGTTCTCTATTTTCTTTTCCGTCCGCACGAGGCAGCGTGGGTGGCTCAGCTACAGAACCAGTAGCAAGCCCGTGCATTTCCTTTTCCTTCTTCCTACAGCCACAACAACCGCTGCCTCGTGCAGACAGAAACGAGAAAGTAGTGAATAAATAAAAAGAAGAGGGAGAGAAAGACGCGCGCCGCAACAGCTGTCGTCCACCACCTAAGCGGTGGCGGGTGTAATGACGGCCTACAACAGATAAAAATTGATGGCTGGCTAGCCCCCGCTGCAAGCGGCGTTAACCTACCGTCCCAGGCAGGAACAACCACCATTCCCCCCCCCCCCCCTCCGATGTTAAAGATTTTCAACAGGTTGAAATTACTCCGTAGCCCTCCACTGTGACTCCTCTTTATCTCTACCCGCTTTCACTCCCACCTTTCACCCTTCCGCAACGGCGCGGCTCAGGTGTCCGCAGAAACAAGTGTGACAGATACTGCACCTTACCCTTCCTCTGAAGCAATTATTATCATATTATTATTATTAAGTGCAGAACAGTATGTGGAGGCACGTGGCTGGTCGGACTTCGGAAAGCGAAGCACCCCGAAAGAGAAGGCAAAAAACTCCATCTCCACAACTACCGAAAGAAATGGAACGCTGCTTCAATTATCGGATGCGAAGAGCAGCGATGAAAAGAAACCTTACGCGCACGGGACACCGCCCCGAAATTTGCCAGGCTGCCGCCTCGGACGGATCGGGACCGCAAAAGAAATGCCACAAGTGAAGTAAGCCAGGTCATCCTAGCGGGAGGTGCTTGGCAAATGGGGCCTTAAAACAGAGGGAGAAAAATTGGCAGTCCACTGCGATATGCATTCAGAGCGGATATCTAGTACTTAAGGACGGAGGGAAGATCCCCGTCATCGTCGGTTTCACCAGTAAAGAATCCGCAGTCAGGGAATGCTTACATGTCGTAGCCGGCATGATTGGGGGCCAGACAGTCCGAGTCCTGAGAGACACAGGCTGCAACACGGCTGTGGTAAGGAAGGACTCGTTACGGAAGGAAGATATCGCCGATACGATGCCTCCAGTCTACTCACTTGACCGCTCAGTCCTAACGCTCCCAGAAGCTTGGGTCGATGTCGACACCCCGTACTTTAAGGGACGACTTCTCGCTGAGTGTATGGAGAATCCCTTGTACGGTTTGGTACTGGGAAATGTGGCAGATGCAAGGCCAGCAGACGACCCCGATCCAAACTGGCACAAGACAAAAGAAAGCGAGACTACGAAGTCCACTGAAGTAAATGCTGGATAGTTAGCGCCTGAGACCGAGAGCACAGCACCCATTTCGGATGCCACTGAAGCTTGCCGGGAAGTGACTAGAGCGCAGGCATGCAAAGATAAAACGCTGAGAAAGCTTAAAGGCCTGCAAATACTCCCTAGTGTATGGCGCGAAGAGTTGGCTCAAGGGCAAGGGAATAACGCGACCTTAATTAAGCTTATGCTTCGATCTCGTGGGCCTGCCGCAAACGAACAAGGAAAAGGGTAGTCACCAGTTTTTCATTGCTAACGGCGTCCTTCAAAGGAAATACTTCACCGAGTCCGGCGGGGAGTACACTCAAGTTGTTGTGCCTCAAAAGTACAGATCAGCTATATTCTCAACCTAGCACACGATGGGTTGATGGCAGGCAACCAAGGCATGAAGAAAACTCTACTGAAGCTACACACAGAACTCTTCTGGCCCGCAATGGAGGCTGACGCTAAGCGGTTCGCTGCCTCTTGCGATCTATGCCAACGCAAACCTCCGAAGGGTCACACCAT
This sequence comes from Amblyomma maculatum, assembly GCF_055883805.1. Classification (NCBI taxonomy): domain Eukaryota; kingdom Metazoa; phylum Arthropoda; class Arachnida; order Ixodida; family Ixodidae; genus Amblyomma; species Amblyomma maculatum. Next base: position 213,960,182 of record NC_139345.1, read on the forward strand.
ACGAGAGCATTTGGTCCGCGTTCCGATAATTCAGATCCCATTTTAGACGGTGGCGATCGACATTGCTGGCCCAGGTAACCCGAAGTCCACTCAAGGCAATCGGTACATCCTGACCATGAAACTATGCCACTCGGTATCTGATGCCGTCGCACTTCCTAGCACCAAGACCTAAAGGGTGGCCGAAGTTCTTGTCGAAATGTTTTCCCGTTTGGGAGTGCCCAGAGAGGTCAGCCAAATGGAAACCAACTTTACGTCTGAAGTAATGAAAGCGGTTAGCCGTTTGCTGTCGGTAAAACAGTTGCATACCTCTCGGTACCACCCGATGGCGAGTGGCCTAGTCGAACGGTTTAACGGCACGCTTAAACGAATGTTGAAGCGCATGCGTCAGGAGAGGCCGACCGATTGGGATCGCAACCTGGCTCCACTCCTGTTCGCATAAAGAGAAGTACCCCAAGAAAGCCTCAGCTTTTTGCCATTCGAGCTCTTATAGGGGCGAAATGTGCGTGGACCTCTGGCTGCACTTAGAGAGCTTTGGACTAAAAGAACCATCCCTGACGAGTTGCGCAGTACGTACGAATACGTCCTTGCTCTGTGGGACAGACTGGAGAGTATACCTGTATACAGACTGGAGAATGCCTGGCAGGCAAAGATGTCCACTATCACCACTGTTGTTCACAATTTATGTGAGTATGAAAAAGAGTGCAAGAAAGCAACCTGCGTTTTATTTCTCGTATAAGCTATGTGGAACGGACGTACAACAACCGCTTTCAGGAATAATGTGCGCGGACGACACTGTTCTATTAGCCATAGCCAGAAAGATTTAAAGCATTGCTTGATATACGTGAATACGAAGGAGATGCAGTCGGCTTTACCTTCAGCGCACTTAAGTCGGGTCTGATGGTATTCAAAGATTTCAGTGATAAGAAGTTGACAATACAAGGGAGTCAGATAGCAAGACTAGCAGAATATAAGTACCTTTAGTAAAACTAAGAAAAACATGAACAGGCAATTAGGGCAAAGGGGTGAAGGGATTGCGCGATAATGAAGTACAGCGCTTTATGAGGGTACAACATTGATGAAGTACTTAATGGTATTTGGAAAGGAATAACTGTACCACGGCTTACCTTCGGGAAAGTGGTTTTGTGCTCAAGGGCAGAAGTTCAGTCGGGGGAAAATAAGCACTACGAGCCTACGGCAAAACTACAAAACGAAGCAGGGGGACACGAGCTGGGCGCCTTTCGGGGCGCGAGAGGCTCAGAGCAAAATATTGTACGAAGAAGGGCTCGGGAAAATGGACAATAGGTGGGCAGCTAAACTATTTAAATATTTATACCGAGAGGGTATTGACTCACAGTGGCGGAAAAGGACCAGACCACTAACCAGCAAGTACGTAGGAAGGCAGGACGGAGAAATGAACATTAAACGACAGGTAAAAAACAAACAAGCTAAAATTAAATAATTCAATGAAAAAGAATCCGACCCTGGAATATATGGAAAATGAAAAAATTGGACTGAGGAGAGAACACTACATGACAACTCAAGAGGCAGCGGCTTTATTTTGAAGCTATAGATTGGGAAATCTTAGAACCCGAAGCTACAGCAGCAAGTTTAATCAAGAAGATGAAATTTGTGCTATGTGGGGTAGATGCCCAGAAACAATTGAACAACTTATGCTGGAGTATGGCAGTATCCATTCAGATGTCGATGCGGACATAGTTACTTTAGCTGAGGCCCTGGGGTTTAGAGGTAACAAAGCAGGCGTGAACGAATCGGCGGTAGGGGTAAGCGAGAGACGTTTGGAAAATTGGTGGATAAATAGCATGGAGGGGACACGTGGAAGCTGAATCGAAATTAAACAGGGATATTTAAATATGACTCGGGACTAAAATAAAAGTCGTTGAAGTTGACGGATTATTTAAGTTAAAGAAACACAAAAAAGAAAGGTTGAGCATGGTGATGACTATCACCATCCGTTTCAAAGGAGATGCTCCTAGCATCCATCCATCCATCCATCCATCCGGTAAATAATCCGTTAACTAAGTGGTTAATAATGTCCGAAGGCTTTATATATTTTCTGCCATTCGCCTCATTGAACGCAGGAATCGCTGTCCTTCCCCTATTTATGCCTTTTAAAGTGAAAAAGAAAATTGTGCTTCCCATGCGCCGTAGAATGAAGGACCATGACTGAATGTTTGAGTAATGTGCTGCTCCCGTCACCGCATTTCAGCATAATTTGCAACTTCAACCTTTCCTTCGCTACGTTGTTAGTATATAATTTGAGTCAATAGTATTGACAAGCCATTCAATTAATCTGGACTTCGCTTCTGCACCGATGCAGTGAGCATGGCTACGGCGATGCTTACTGGCAATACGCAGAGACTGTTCAGGACGCGCGAACGGCTTGCGATATCCGAAACGTACTGAATGATATAGACTGATTGCTGTCACAACGGTGGCGTTCATGTATGTGTTTTTTCTTTCGGCAAAGATTCACCGCTACATAGACTGTGACGCTGCGATCGACGGCCCGGTTCGGAGGAGCGTGGCTGGTACTTTATCTGGTCACTTGCGTCCAGTCCATCCCTCGTGATGTGTTCCCACCTATATATATCGCACCGTGCGTGGCTTAGAAGCCCCAACTCTCGTTAAAGATAGACCGCAGCTGTGCCAGATAGGCTGCCGAAACCATCAAACAGCGATAAGGCAGACTAGCCCGTTGGCGAGAAGCCTACTAAGCCCGGAAGCGAGCCAAGATCTAAGCGGCAACAGCGAATGCGGCGCCGGCCAATGGCTAACACTCTCGACTTGGATCAAATATAGTTGAAACTCTGCAATTGTGTAAAGTACAAAAACCAATATGCACGCCGGATAGCTTTACAACCAATGGGGCGTCGTATAGGCCCTACGTTAAAAGTGGTTGACCGGGACGGGACGACTCTTTTCATTATCAAGATTAAGCAGACAAAAGAAGACCGGTAAATAACGTCATGACTGCTGTTAATTGCGAGGCTAAAGTATGCTGGTCAAAATTTAAACCAACGTCTCCCGACCGAAACGATTTCAAAAGTCTGGTTGGCCTAGAATCGTGAAGGGATCAATAATCATTGATTTTTTGAACAGAATGATTTATTTACTCAGCTTTGGCAAGTTATATTTTTAAAATGCAGTCGCCATAAAAATCTGTTATTTTTCTCGTGAATTCTATGCACTATCCGCATTTATATACTCTACATTAGACTGGTTTATGCCGTTTTGTAGTGGCGTAAAAACCGCTCTGGCTTGTAAGAAAGTATATATATATACTGAAGGCCTCGCCTTCAAAAAACGGGTCCGCGAGCCATGGTCTCGCCCGACGAGTGACAAATCCAGTCTCTTAAAAACACCGGTTTATTCCAGATAAACAAAAAAAAAAGCAAAACAGAAAAACATAAGGCGCTACTGCGCTGAGAACAGGCTGTTCATGCGCGCGACAATAGAACACCAACGTTTAGCGGGAAGAAAGTCAGTGTCTTACCGCGGCGAAACAAAACACACTGCGCAGCGAATAAAACGAGCAATGGCCAAAGCGCTAACGGCGACACAAGAAAGATTGCTCCTCGCGGTACAGCAACTCACAGGAATACGCTTAGGCTGTTCCTGCAGGCACTGCTTCCATCTTCGCGTCGGCGATCTTCTTTCGGTCGTCCGTGCACACCCTGCTGGCCCACGACGCTCGCCGGTTGCCCCGCGCCGGCCTCTCCGCCGGGGCCGAAAAGCCACGCGCCTCGCTTCTGACGCGCTTATCTACCCTCGTCTGTCGCCGCTAACATCACGCCCCCCAAGATTATCTGCTTGCTCATGTGCACTCGCGCTGCACATGCAAACAATACAAATAGAAAGACGCGCGCGCGGTTTAAAACACCTAAAGAGGCTACAGAGCCCCACACTCCCCCCCTCTCAAGACGGACATTTCGTTCTTTGACATCTCGGGAGGTGTCCCGTCTTGAGAGGGGGGGAGTGTGGGGCTCTGTAGCCTCTTTAGGTGTTTTAAACCGCGCGCGCGTCTTTCTATTTGTATTGTTTGCATGTGCAGCGCGAGTGCACATGAGCAAGCAGATAATCTTGGGGGGCGTGATGTTAGCGGCGACAGACGAGGGTAGATAAGCGCGTCAGAAGCGAGGCGCGTGGCTTTTCGGCCCCGGCGGAGAGGCCGGCGCGGGGCAACCGGCGAGCGTCGTGGGCCAGCAGGGTGTGCACGGACGACCGAAAGAAGATCGCCGACGCGAAGATGGAAGCAGTGCCTGCAGGAACAGCCTAAGCGTATTCCTGTGAGTTGCTGTACCGCGAGGAGCAATCTTTCTTGTGTCGCCGTTAGCGCTTTGGCCCCATTGCTCGTTTTATTCGCTGCGCAGTGTGTTTTGTTTCGCCGCGGTAAGACACTGACTTTCTTCCCGCTAAACGTTAGTGTTCTATTGTCGCGCGCATGAACAGCCTGTTCTCAGCGCAGTAGCGCCTTATGTTTTTCTGTTTTGCTTTTTTTTTTGTTTATCTGGAATAAACCGGTGTTTTTAAGAGACTGGATTTGTCACTCGTCGGGCGAGACCATGGCTCGTGGACCCGTTTTTTGAAGGCGAGGCTGACTGTTACCGCTGTTTAATTCCGTTTCGCATGATGCCATCTTTTCAGCTCTTGCATCCAAGCAAGTCTCCTTCAAACTCCAACTACTATTACTTGAAATGTAAACTAATTGTGCGACTAAGTTCTGGTGTTCAGGCCTCACGGATAATGTCAAAGTTCCTTTAAAGACAGGCATCAAGCAAGGAGACCCTCTTTCCCCTTCTTTGTTTAATCTTGTTCATCATCATCATCACCATCAGCCTGATTATACCCCCTGCAGGCCGAAGGCCTCTCCCATATTTCTGCACTTAACCCGGCTCTGTGCTAGCTGCATCCACTTGACCCCTGCGAACTCCTTAATCTCATCCGACCACCTAACTTTCTGCCGCCCTCTGCTACGTTTTCCTTCCCTTGGAATCCAGTTTGTTACCCTCACCAACCATTGGTTATCCTCTCTTCGCACTACATGTCCTGCTCATGTCCATTTCTTCTTCTTAATTTCTACTAGAATGTCGGTAACTTGAGTTATTTCTTTGACCCACTCTGCACGCTTTCTATCTCTTAATGTTACCCCTACCATTTTTCGTTCCATAGCCCTCTGGGTTGTCCTCAACATAAGTAGAACCCTCTTGGTTAGCCTCCACGTTTCAGCCCCATAGGTGAGTACAGGCAAGATGCAACTGTTGTGTACTTTCCTCTTGAGCAATACCGGTAAGCTGCTAGTCATAATCTGCGAGTGCTTGCCAAATGCGCTCCATCCCAATCTTATTCTTCTTGTTATTTCCTTTTCGTGATCCGGATCTGCGGTTACTACCTGTCCTAAGTAGATATATTCGCCTACTACTTCCAGTATTTCGCTACCTAATGTAAACTGCTGTTCCTTCCCGAGGCTGTTGAACATTACCTTAGTCTTCTGCATATTTATTTTCAAGCCTACCTTTCTACTTTTCCTGTCTAGGTCATCAATCATCATTTGCAGTTCATCCCCCGAGTTGCTTAGCAAGGCAATGTCATCTGCAAATCGCAGATTACTGAGGTATTCTCCAACTACCCTTATCCCTAACTGCTCCCATTCCAAGTCTCTGAATACTTCCTCTAAACAAGCTGTGAATAGTAGTGGGGAGATTGTGTCTCCTTGCCTAACACCTTTCTTTATGGGAATTTTGTTACTTTCTTTATGCAGAACTATGGTTGCTGTGAAGCCACGATATATATCTTCCAGCACTTTCACGTACGGCTCGTCTACCCCCTGATTTCGCAATGCCTGCATCACTGCTGAGGTTTCAACTGAGTCAAATGCTTTTTCGTAATCAATGAATGCTATGTATAAGGGCTGGTTATATTCCGAGCATTTTTCTATCACCTGATTGATGGTATGGATATGATCGATAGTAGAGTACCGTTTCCGAAACCCTGCTTGATCCTTTGCTTGATTGTAGTCTAAGGTTGTCCTGATTCTATTAGCGATTACCTTAGTAAATACTTTATACGTAATAGACAGTAAGCTGCTTGGTCTGTAATTTTTAAGGTCCTTAGAGTCCCCTTTCTTGTGAATGAGGATAATGTTTGCATTCTTCCATGGTTCCGGTACCGTCGATGACACCAGGCGCTGCGTATACAGGGTCGCCAGTTTTTCTAGCACGATATCCCCGCCGTCCTTCAGCAAATCTGTAGTTATGTGATCCTCTCCAGCTGATTTCCCCCTTTTCATAGTTTCTAGTGCTTTCTTGACCCCGTCCTTCGTCAGTGGTGGAACGTGTGACTGTTTTTCCCTACCGCCAATCTCATTACGGTCCTGACTACTTTGGCTACTGTAGAGATCTGTATAGAACTCCTCGGCTACTTTGACTATCTTATCCATATTAGTGATCACGTTGCCCGCCTTGTCCCTTATCGCATACATCTGGTTTTTGCCTATGCCCAATTTCTTCTTTACCGCTTTAAGGCTTCTACCGTTCTTTACAGCATGCTCAATTTTCTCCATGTTATACTTCCTTATATCGTCCACCTTGAGCTTATTGATTAGCTTTGATATCACGGCCAATTCGATCTGGTCTGTTGGATTGGAAGCTTTCATACTCTGGCGTTTCTTAATCAAATCTTTCGTGTCCTTAGACAGCTTGCCGGTATCCTCTCTAACTATCCTACCGCCTACTTCGACCGCGCACTCAGTAATGATATCTCTGAAATTATTGTTCCTTGCCTCTAGGGTAATGTCGCCATCCTCAGTTAGCGCTGAAAACCTATTCAGTAGGGAGATCCTGAACTCTTCTGCCCTCCCCCTCACCGCTAATTCGTTGATGGGTTTCTTTCTTACTAATCTGTCGCGTTGCTTCTTCAGATTTAGGCTAATTCGGGACCTCACCATCCTGTGGTCACTGCATTGCACTTTCCCGATTACCTCTACATCTTGCATAATGGCGGGGGTTGAACACATTATGAAGTCGATTCCATTTTTAGCCTCTCCTTTAGGGCTTTTCCATGTCCATTTCCGGTTCTTCCGTTTGCTGAAGAAGGTATTCATGATTCGTAAGTTATTGCGCTCTGCAAACTCAACTAGTAACTCCCTTCTGCTATTCCTAGAACAAATGCCATAGTCACCTACTGCCTTGTCTCCTGCCTGTTTTTTCCCTACCTTGGCATTGAAATCGCCCATTAGTACCGTATACTGCGTCTTTACTTTTCGCATTGCCGATTCTACATCTTCATAGAAGCTTTCAACTGCCTGGTCATCATAACTACATGTAGGTGCATTTGCCTGTACAACCTTCAGTTTATACCGCTTATTAAGCCTAATTACGATGCCTGCAACCCTCTCATTAATACTATAGAATTCATCTATATTACCCCCTATATACTTATTGACAAGGAAACCTACTCCTAGTTGTCGCCTCTCTGGTAAGCCTCGATAACACAGTACATGCCCATCCTTCAGTACAGTATATGCCTCATTCGGCCTCCTAACCTCACTAAGCCTTATGACATCCCATTTCATGCCCTCTAGTTCCTCTAACAGCACTGCTAAGCTAGCTTCACTAGCTAGGGTTCTAGCATTAAACGTGGCCAGGGTCAGTTTCCAATGGCGGCCTGTCCAGCGGAGCCAGGCTTTCTTAGCACCCCCTGCTGCGTCACAGGTCTGACCGCCGCCGTGGTCAGTTGTTCCGCAGCCGCTGGTGACTGAGGGCCGGGGTTTTATGGAGCTTATCATAGGAGGTTGCGGCCAATTACTGCACCAGGGTGGCCAACTCCTGTTCTGGTGAGGAAGTGCGTTGCCGGAGGTGTTCACCGGCATCGGGTCGCACCCCAAACCTGTTTATGCAATTCGATCAACACGCGGATTTTTTTTTTTCATCCGGTGGAGAATTGCGCGGCACCGGGATTTGAACCCCGGTCCTCTTGCATGCGAGGCGGATGTTTTACCGCTACGCCACCGCTGCACCTTCCCCCGTTCTTTACAGTATTCTGAATTTCCTCCATGTTATACTTCCTTATATCGGCCACCTTGCGCTTATTGATTAGCTTTGATATCTCGGCGAATTCAATCTGGTCTGTTGGAGTGGAAACTTTCATACTCTGGCGTTTCTTAATCAAATCTTTGGTCTCCTTAGACAGCTTACCGGTATCCTCTCTAACTATCCTACCGTCTACTTCTACCGCGCACTCAGTAATGATATCTCTGAAATATTGTTCCTTGCCTCTAGGGTAATGTCGCCATCCTCAGTTAGAGCTGATACCTATTCTGTAGCGAGATCCTGAACTCTTCTGTCCTCCCCCTCACCGCTAATTCATTGATGGGTTTCTCTCTTACTAATCTGTGGCGTTCCTTCTTCAGATGTAGGCTAATTCGGGACCTCACCATCCTGTAATCACTGCATCGCACTTTCCCGATAACCTCTGCACCTTGCATAATGGCGGGGGTTGAACACATTGGTAATCTTGTTATCGACCCTTTACTGCAACAACTAAACTCCATTTCAGCCGGAGTGCACCTGGACGACACTTCTTTGTCAGCTCTAGCATTTGCCGATGATCTGCTTTTGATTTCCGACAGCCTTGAAGGCCTCAAGGTACTCATCAGCCATACCACTGATTATCTTTCCAATGTCAACTTAGAAATCAATCCAACAAAAACACAATACTTTGGTTGGCGAGTGGATCACCAAAAGAAATGTTTTAATTACAATCTTCCGGATATCTCTATTAAAAACTATGTAATCCATAGTAAAGAACCAAATCAACCAGTAAAGTTTTTGGGCCTATCTTTGTCAATAAGTGTCCATTAGTTGAGTCAGAGAAGGCCCGTGCATTGCTGGATCTTGTTTCCAAAACCTCACTGAAACCTTTTCAGAAGCTTAATTGCTGAAGACAACTGGTTTTACCCGCATTTCTATATGGTTGTTCTAACACCTTACTAGTGAAACAGGAAGCTTGTCGCCTCGACAAGCTTATTCGCCTTAAGGTTGAGCGCACTTTACACCTTCAACTCGGTTTTCCTAACTCCCACATCTGGTTATCTACCAAATGTGGGGGTTTAGGTTTCATCTGTCTTGAGAAAACAGCACAATTCGTTCAACTTAAATCCCTCAAGAATGCTTCGCCTGAACGAACCTTTTGTTTTCAGATTGTTTGATCTTGAGCTGAAGTCCCATTATCGCCGCCTAAATGAGTTATTTGACATTCCAGATGGCACCACTAGTGCTAGGTTTGTTGAAGCTGCACTAAAGCGGGGTGACGATAAATGGTGGAACAATTATATCACTCGATATGAAAATAAAGATCTGTTCGCCCACCAGCACCATGCCCATTCAAACACCTGGCTTGGGTGCAACTCGAAACTCTTGCGCGATGGAGATAGAATTAGAGCTCTTCGCCTCAGAACGAATCTGTATCTAACCCGGTCCTTAACCAATAAACAAAGTTTCGATCCCACTGCTCAACTCTGCCGTCGGTGTAGCCTTCGCAAAAAAAAAAAAACAGCCTTCCATATCTTGCAGGAATGCGAGTTAATTGCCTCCCCCGTAAAGAACGCCACAACTACATCGCCAAGAAAATGGGTCGACTGACCAAAGAGAAGCTCCCGAATGCAACAGTCCGAATGATTACAGGCATTGGGGTCGAAACGTCCTCAACCTATTCTCAAACTTTCAAAGGGTGTACGGGAGGCCTTCTGGGTTGAGGCCTCCCGCTGCGATGAGAGTGCCAAGTGGGCCACTTTTGGTAAGCAGAACTGGCGCTGTGGGATGAACCAAACGCCGGGGTAAAGCGCCCGAGTCGGGACGCTCATGAGAACCCATGAAGGGTGTTGGTTGCTTAAGGCAGCAGGACGGTGGCCATAGAAGTCGGAATCCGCTAAGGAGTGTGTAACAACTCACCTGCCGAAGCAACTAGCCCCGAAAATGGATGGCGCTCTAGCGTCGCGCCTATCCCCGGCCGTCGCTGGCAGAGTAGCACGAACTGTGGGGGTGCTAAGCCGCGACGAGTAGGAGGGCCGCAGCGGTGTGCGTTGAAGGTGTCGGGCGTGAGCCCACCTGGAGCCGCCGCTGGTGCAGATCTTGGCGGTAGTAGCAAATACTCAAGTGAGAACCTTGAGTACTGAAGTGGAGAAGGGTTCCATGTTAACAGCAGTTAAACATGGGTCAGTCGGTCCTTAGGGAAAGGAGAAATCCTTTCAGAAGCGGGCGCGTTCGTGCAGCTCTGTCTGTCGAATTGGAGACGCCCCGCTGCAGCCGAAAGGGAATCGGGTTAACAGTCCCGAACCCGGCTACGGAGATCGGTCCTTCAGGGCCCAGTGCGGCAACGCAAACCAGCTCGGAGACGCCGATGGGAGCCCCGGGAAGAGTTTTCTTTTCTCTGTAAGGAGATTGAGTCCCTGGAATGGGTTCACCCCGAGATAGGGACGGTGGCTCCGTAGAGCAGTGCGGCTCTTGCGCTGTACGGTGCGCTCGATCCTGTTGGCCCTTGAAAATCCGAGTGAGGGAGTGTGATTTTCGTGGCGGACCGTACCCATATCCGCAGCACGTCTCTAAGGTGAACAGCCTCTAGTCTCTAGACCAATGTAGGTAAGGGAAGTCGGCAAAACGGATCCGTAACCTTGGGAAAAGGATTGGCTCTGAGGGCTGAGCCGGTCGGGCTGGGGTCCAGAAGCAGGAATGGCACTGCACCGGGACTGGGCGAGGCTCGCCGCCGTAAAAAGCGGTGCGGCCGGGCCCGGACCAGCGTCGGGACCTTCCTGTGGAAAGCCACAGCTGTGCTTGTTCCGAGGGCTTCGTGCCCGAGGTTCTTGCTTCGGCCGGCAGAAAACAGCCAACTCAGAACTGGCCCGGACCGAGGGAATCCGACTGTCTAATTAAAACAAAGCATTGCGATGGCCGTTGATCGGTGCTTGACGCAATGTGATTTCTGCCCAGTGCTCTGAATGTCAACGTGAAGAAATTCAAAAAAGCGCTGGTAAACGGCGGGAGCAACTATGACTTTCTGCTCAGGGCCGGGTGGCATCTCTTTTTCAGAAATTTTTAAAATCCCCATCCCGATTTTACCTGCAATCATTAATATCTGGTTCTCCTTTGGGGTTCTCCCGTTGGCACTTAAGAGGAGCCGTACTGTTTTCATCCCTAAATGCCCTCGACCCAGAGGTGGTTCAGACTTCCGCCCTATTTCTATCTCCCCAGCATTCTATCGAATATTTTCTAAACTTCTTCTCGCACGTCTCGAATCACCTAACACATTCAACTCCTTTCAATCAGGGTTTTCGGAGGACCGCTCTACTTCCACCAACTTTTTGCTCCTTCAGGCACATATGAAACACCTTAAGAAGTCAAAACGGCCATTTTTTGCAGTAAGCCTAGATCTCCGCAAGGCTTTTGATTCCGTTTCCCATGATGCCACCTTTTCAGCTCTTGCATCCAAGCAAGTCTCCTTTAAAATCCAGCTACTATTACTTGAAATGTACACTAATTGTACGACTAAGTTCTGGTGTTCAGGCCCCACGGATAATGTCAAAGCTCCTTTAAAGAGAGGCATCAAGCAAGGAGACCCTCTTTTCCCTTTTTTGTTTAATCTTGTTA
>NC_139345.1:213976841-214074220 GCF_055883805.1 Amblyomma maculatum
AAAGTATCAGGGGGGACTGCGGCCGATGTAGCTCAGTTGGAAGAGCACCGGACGCGGTACTCGAGGGTCGTGGGTTCGGTCCCCACCATCGGCACGTTGTTTTTTCTTCTACTTTGTGTTTAATTACCTTTCCCCTAAGCAGATTACATTAGTAATTTTTGTCATTATCCAAGCAAAAATAAAAAAAAACACATAAAATACAATCCCCAATGCTTTCCTTGGCCTCACCGACTGTTGACTTCTTTCCTCCTTCATGTAGTATAACGAGCACCCTCATTTCCCTTCATTTATCTGCTTATATATATATATATATATATATATAGTCCTCACTAACAAAGTCGCGACGTTGGTTGTAGCGAGGCTCTCGCTGCTGACGAACCACATTTTCAGAGTAGGTGGACCTCTTTTCCATCGGCTGGTGGTCATAACGTTGAGTATAGCTGCGCTGATCGTCGATATGCGAAGCGCCGCTAGGTTGAACCCACGGAGTGGACAGGGCGGCAACATTTGCCTGCGGTGCACAACTCTGCCGCACATATTCTTCACTACAGATGGCGTCCCTAGATCTTGACAATTCCTCGCGTACAATCTCTCGTATCATATCAGCCATGGAAACTGAAGGACAGGCTTCAACACTCGCTACAGAGGTGACGTTGGCCAGTCTTCCGAATTTAGGTGTAATTCGTCGCAGCTTGAGAGCCTCAAATGTTCTACAATGCTTTATAACATCAGCGGTGGTGCTCAGGTTCTCTTTGCTAATAAGAAAATTATAAACGTCTTCCGCTATTCCTTTCAGGAGGTGACCGACTTTGTCTTCTTCAAGCATAGTGGGGTTGACGAGTCTGCATAGCTTTAAGATAGCTTCGATATATGCAGTACAAGTTTCTCCGGGTACTTGTGCCCGGTGAAACAAAGTTTGTTCAGCGCGCTTCTTCTTTGCAGGTTCATCTCCAAACTTTTTCTTGATTTCGCTGGTAAAGATAGCCCATGTACTTAATGAATCCTCGTGATTATCGAACCAGTCGAAGGCAGTGGCGGCAAGGAAGAACACCACATTAGCCAGCTTAGTAGCGGCGGTCCAGTGATTGTATTTACTTACTCTTTCGTAGTGCTTCAACCACTCATCAACGTCCTCCTCAGGTTTTCCGGAAAAAGTACGCGGCTCTCGATAATGGGGCCAGTTGTTCGCCATGGATGGTCCTGGCTGCTCGGTACTGCTGTCTTCAGCCATGTCTGATGGCATTGGTGGTAGGCCAGCAAGTCTACGGCTTCTTCGGTAGATGAAACGCTCCGTGGTCGTTACCCAAGCACCTCTCACCAAGATGTTACGTACTTTGTACGCGATGTTACGTACTTTGTACGCACTGGGGGTTTATTTACAGGGATCTGTACAAAGAGGACTGCGGCGAAGCGTACAAGCGTTCCTCTGCCCTTGCTCTTTCTTCTTCTTCACCGATCTACCCGACCGCTCTTTTTCATCTTCCGTCGACGTTCGACGAAGGCGCGTGACAATATATATATATATATATATATATATATATATATATATATATATATACAGCGTGTCTAAATTGGACATTACCGTTACTATTTAAAAAAATGCAAAATTATATATATATAATTTAATAAATGCATAAGTATGCAAAATTATTATATTGTCTCTGGAAGCAGTGACTGCGTTCATCACGTCATATCTAAGCTGCATTCTGAAGCATTGTAAAACTGTGGTTGAAAGCATTCATTTGAAACCAGCGAAAAGCCTTGTGGTTGAAAGACTCATATATTCTAGCTTGTCCAACTATTCTTTACTAGTATACGGAAGCTACGTGATCACATCCATCTGGCTTAAGTGAGCGATTCCCTTCACATAATTGGAGGATGCGTTGAGTTCGTATTATCTATAGTGCGCATTTTTGCCTCCAATTCACCTTTAAGATCTGCAACTTTCAACAGCATATGTGGCTTAGTAACTTGCACAAACGCTCCTTGAAACACCAGCATATCTGTTCACCTCTTCCGTTCCACACCAAAGCTGATGACAAGGGACGTTAACATTTTGCACTCACCTCTTCATTGGCAGCAGCAGGCCTGCTCCCCACGTGTAGCGCAAACAAAACAGTCGTGGAGGCAAACAGCACATGCATTGCACTTCCTGGCAAGCTATCTCAAATGCACAGCCAAACTCAGAATTTTTCCTCGGCTCTTGAAGGCATTTGGATGTGCGCAAAATGGTGTCTCCAGGTGTTCCCGTTATATAAATAGAAGACACGCGCACCTAGTCGTCGCAAAAAAACATGTCCAGGATGAACGTTGCGAAATATAGTATCTTTCGAAAATGTCTCCCCTGGAAAAAGGTCCAGTTTTCTCCTTATTTTTTTTTTAACCCGAGATGATTGATGGAGCTCAGACTAGAAAGAGTTGTTCGCGGTTAGAGACGCAGCGATAAAGAAGGGTAGTAAACAACGGCTCAGCGACCAGCGATCATCATCGTAACAATATATAGCGATACATCAACGTCATTTCGGAAAGTTTCTACATCATACTCTCAACCTGTTAAGCACAAAGGTGGCAACCCACTCCAAGTATTGCGACTGCATTGGCGGGCTTAAAAATATCCGCTGGCCTGGTACCCGTACGAATGGGTTCCTTTCGCTTCTCCACTAAATGTTGAGTGTTATGAATCATGAATCATCGGCATGATGATTCATAACGTCTAGTGCCACCACTTTGTTGTCATGCCAACGGTGACATTAGGCCTGCAAAGAGCTTTGCGTCTCGCGGCTCTGAATAATGCGTGTCGGCGTTTCTTGCGACAACTCTTCTCCTACGATGGGCCGCTTTTTGTAGCTTTGCGAAATAATTAGTGTTCCTGTCGTCGCCGCATCACCGTCGGTTTATGTGTACGAACAGAGCAGAAGGAAATCTGCAGCTCAGAAACTCTCAAGCAGTGGATTTTCCAGCCACGCAGCTATTGCAATGTAGGATTTAGTGGCTATTTCCTGCAGCTTGCGGAGTACCGCAGAACCGGATGTCGAATGAATGAATGAATGAATGAATGAATTAATGAGAAGGGCGCCTAGGCAAACGGCACTGACCGCGCAGCCCAGTAGCAAAGTACAGCCGATTACAGTGGCGTAATTAAGCACCGCAACAGACTTGTTGCTGGTGTGCTTTTTAGCTCTACTCAGGCTCGAGACGAGAAATGTAACAGGGATGTATAAGCTGCGTTTGCCAGCGTCTTCGCACTCCTGTCCTTGCAATACACCGTTCTCGTCCGTTCTGCAAAATATCGCAACCGAGTGTAGTGTCTTCGGCGGTGGAAGCAGACTCTAGCCGTCCCGAACGAACATACCTGTTTATTCACACATGCACACACATATATATAACGGGTGGTGTGGAGAAACCGGGTTAAGTGGAGAAATATGGGAGAGGCCTTCGCCCTGCAGTGGGTATAATCAGGCTGATGATGATGATATATAACGAAAACCGAAACGCCCCCCGGGGAATAAATAATTCAAACCGAAAGCGAAACTGAATATAACATAGCCCCCCCCCCCCTTATTTTTAGTGATTAGTTGTTAGTAGATATTACTAGAAAAACCCCAAGACTTGCACACTGTACTTATATACATGTATTTACGTATTTACACACATGTACATGTCAATCCCAACTAATGGGTTTGGTAATCTTTGAGTCAGGCCGGTGGCCGGTGCTCTCGCTTTGAACGCCGCACTGTCGGCGCTGGTGACAGGCTCGTAGGCTGCTGCTGCAGAACGCCAGGAGACCGAGCCTGCGTCCTGGGGGAAGGCGGCTGCAGCTAAGCAGGCTGCAGTATGCCAGGAGACCGGGGTTGCGGTGTGGCAGGAGGCATCACGCCAGGAGACCGGTGCTGCAGCGTCGCAGGAGGCATCACGCCAGGAGACCGGTGCTGCAGCGTAGCAGGAGGCAGCACGCCAGGAGACCGGTGCTGCAGCGTCGCAGGAGGCAGCACGCCAGGAGACCGGTGCTGCAGTGTGGCAGGAGGCAGCACGCCAGGAGACCGGGGCTGCGGAACCCTGGAAAGCTTGGAGACATTCCATGTACGACCATCTCCAAGTCGGAAAGAAGCTAGTCCCCTCCACTCGATCACCTTTGTTGGTGGAGAAAAAAGCACAGTCTCCCTTGAACCGGACTGTTGGTTTCCTGACACGGACAAAATCGCCTACGGCTATCTTAGTCTTCTTGGCAGCTCTCCTTTTGTCCGTGTAGCATTTGCTGCTCTGCTGTTGACGCCGGACTCTTTGACGGAGTCGCGCCAACTCCTTGGTTGGGTCTTCCGCAAATCCGGGTGCTGAAAAGACCAGAACATCCAGCCTGATTCGGGGCATTCTACCATTTAGCAGAACTGCTGGGGCGAACCCTGTCGTAGCGTGCGGAATGCATCGATAAATGGCAAGGTACTCTGACTGCTTGCCGGAGTGGTCTTCGTTCGAGGAGTGCAACTTGAAGGAAGTTTTTCAGTGTGCGATTGAGTCGCTCTATTTGCCCATTCGCTTGGGGATAGTGCACCGACGAATGCGGAAGACGGATGCCACTGCTTTGCAGGAAGGTGATGAATTCGTGCGATGTGAACTGAGGTCCATTATCACAAACTATCTCTTTGGATAGCCTTCACGGGCAAAACCACTTATTAAAAAGTCTTTTATGGAGCTTGTAGACACTTCGCTGCAAAAGTGTACTTCTGGCCATTTAGAATGATAGTCAACAAGCGTTACGGCAAATCTGCTGTTGTAAGCTGCATGTGCCAAAGGACTAACAATGTCTAGGCAAAGCTTCTGCCACGATTGCTCAGGCCATTTACCAGGTTGCAACGGTGCTGATGATGGTTTGGCGGACTTATCTGTGTCCAGGCAGTTGTGGCAATTTTTTATTGCCATTTCCACTTGCTGATCCATTCGTGGCCACCCGAACAGCTCACGCAGTCGTGCCTTCGTGCGCGTGATGCCCGGATGTGCCTCGTGCGCGGTGCTGATGATCTGAGCCGTGAGGGAGGATAGAACAAGGAGGCGCTCTGCTCGCAGTAGCAAGTTGTCAACACCCGACAACTCTTCCCGAATAGGGTAGAATGGTTTCGCCTCTTCTGGTATGGACTTCTTTGGCGGCCAGAAACTCAGCACGAATGACTTCACGGTTTCCAGGCAACCGTCGTCGAGGGCGGCCTGCCTGAACGTCTTCGTTTTCACCCAAGCTGGCGCAACGAACGAGACGATTTCTTCCTCCATAGCAAGCTCTGCCTCTGAGGTAGGTGCTGGCAGACGAGAACGCGCATCTGCTACAGTGTTTGTGCACCCCTTGCGGTATACAACAGTGAAGTTGTAGCAAAGCAGTCGTACACTCCAGCGTGCTGTTCGGAGTGGGCGTCTTCCATGTCCTCGGCACGACAGTAAGGACATCAGTGCTTGGTGGTCTGTTCGAATAGTGAAATGGCGACCCCAAAGGTATGTGTGCCATCGCTCACACGCCCAAATGCATGCTAATGCTTCCGGTTCACCGAATGATTATTTCCTCTCCGCAGGCGACAGTGTACGAGATGCGAAAGCGACTGTGCGGAGCTCGTGGCCACTTTTCTGCTGCAGGACTGCTCTCAGTCCACAGTCGGACGCGTCGGTCGACACAATTACTGGAAGTATGGATCGAACATCTGGAGGGCTGTACTTGAGAATAGCATTTCCTTAACGCTCCTGAAACTGCGGTCTGCTTCAGCTGACCAGATGACCCTATTGCAAAAAACCAGCGTCTCCAAGCGTCTTCCAGTTCGAAACCAGTAAGATTTTCGCACTGGTTTTGCACTGGATCTGGTGGGCACGCTGGAGGTCTGCGATATTCACTGGAGCAGTAACGGGAAGACACTAGTTGCACTGGTACGATGGGAGAACAACGCTGGGATTAGCTTGTTAACGCTGGGTGTGTTGCTGGCATCCGCGATGCACTGGGAGAAGCGCTGTATGTGCGCTGGGGCCGCACTGGTCCCAGTGCCCCAGTATAGCCGGTGCGGCCTGCGGCGTAAGCCGGAGTAGCATCCCTCAGGGGCCAACATGGCAACAGCGTACTCGCAATCGACCATCGGGGCGCATATGAAAAATAGGGTTCAAGCAAGCGCTTTTTGCTGCGAAGTTGCGCACCTGTAAGAAAACAAAGGCAGTATCTTTTTTCTAGAGTTTCCATGTTTCGATAGGTCGTTTCGAGCGTTTCGAGAGAGACCACGACCGCCACGCCTCTGATATCTCATGACACACTGACGATTAAAGCACAACTAAAACTGGAATTGAATAATGTGGGCTAGTATGCATAACAAACTTCACAGCTGATCTTAAGGCCACTTCAACACAATGATTACTGCCAAAATGTTCAATGCGGGCTCAATCGCAGGCGAGCGTAGCCTGCATCACGACTCAGTAGAAACAGCAGAAAGAAAAAATAAAACGAGGAAGAGTATAGTTTACCGAGCGATGGGCCCATGAGAGAAAAAACAACAACATACAGTGCTCGTAATGCTTAATATTTTAAGTGTTTCTCAAGCTTTTGCGCTCCTTCTTACTCTGCGTATAAAGCAGCCGAGCCCTCGGTCATCGCAACGCTTCCCAAAATGTTTACATACAAATAAAGTTTAGTTACACGCAAAATAGTGTCGTCGCTGCTGCGCTTGCCGGTATTGAAGCTTGGTCGCACTTTTTTCCTCGAAGGTTTGCACTAAAGCTCCGTGTTCAGCGAAAATCACGCCCACGGTAGCAGAGCACCACCGAAGAGCTGGCGTTGGTAAATTTGCCAGCGATGTCAAACTCCACATGTTAAAATGAATCCAATGCACAAAATAGCGCGCATAGGCACCCAGAACATTAGTTGCAAGTCTTGAGAGCAGACAGCAAGCTAAAATGATCAACAAGTTGTAATTGTTAGAGCGACAGCAATGGTCTGTAGACTGCGAAACATGAAGTCCCAGCCTTATAAATGTGGGTCTTGACAAATGCAGCAATGTTTCGAAGAATTGCTGTTCTCGAAGTGGCCGAGTGACTTAAGGACTGACCTAAGTCAGTCCTTAAACGAGTTAAAAATATGGCTGTACCAGGGAGAACAAAAACTTTCTTTTTCAAATTCCATAGCCATTCACTAGAAGTTAAGACTTATTTAGAAATGAAAGGTTTTTTTGTACCTTGGGGAAATCACTGCTTCATATGCCGCAAACCGGAAACTATCGAACACGTTTTCTTAGACTGTTGGGAAGCCTTTTTCTTCTGGGACATTCTACAACGAAGAATAAAAAAAGACCTACCCGTGGATGCTTTCGGAATTCGATTTTTACCAATTGAAGATAATTATGGGCTACCGCTGGACATGGTCATGTTATTGGGCCTGCGCAGTATCTGGCGATCCAGAATGGCTTTAAGGCATGCAGACGTTGATGCGAGGAAAATACGGCAGTATTTTCTCGAAGCCGTTGCGAGTGTTATTGAAGTTCTTAAGACAAGACGAAGTGCCTGTGTGGCTTCCGAGAATGGAAGTGTTGCTGCAAATGACTGATTTGTAATGGATCACGCAGCCCAAATCGCATAGTTTTAACCCATGTAGTGTATATGTCGCGTAATATTCTCTCCGCGTGTGTGTATGTGTGATGTTCTATATGCGTAAAATCTGATAATAAATTAGGCAATAAAGAAAAAAAATCAACGCGGCCGAGTAGTTAGCGTGGTGAGCTAGTGATAATGGGTGCCTAGGGACCGAGTTCGAAGCGCGCTTGGTGCACTGTTTTTGATTTTTTACATTTTTAGGGTTTTTCATGCACCTAACTTGTTTCGTTACTTTTAACCTTTTAATTTTTATCCCACACCTTTTTTTATCCGGGAGAACAGTGCCGCCAGTGCAGAGCGTGCCAGTATGCCGCGTCCCAGTGCGCCCAATTTCCAGCGTCATACAAGTATCATAATCTGGTATGGCGCTGGGACACAGTGGAACTGGTTTTAGCAATAGCGGAAGGCTCATTTCGTGAAGTAAGATTCTCATAGGCTCGACCACTTGTGCCAAGTGTGGAACAAACTTAAAGTAATATTCTACGAGACCCAGGAACGAACGAAGGGCGGC
Source organism: Amblyomma maculatum (assembly GCF_055883805.1). NCBI lineage: Eukaryota > Metazoa > Arthropoda > Arachnida > Ixodida > Ixodidae > Amblyomma > Amblyomma maculatum. The sequence continues at coordinate 213,984,958 of NC_139345.1, forward strand.
AACATCAGTTGGCACTGGCGTGTTAACTATAGAATCTACTTTCTCTGGAAGTGGCGAGATACCGTACGTGCAGTGATCTTATGCCCTAGGAACTCAAGTTCTGGTACGTCAAAAACGCATTTGTTTTTCAGTTTCAGTCATGCGTTCTTGATGTTTTGCAGTGCGGTCTTCAAGTTTGAAAGGTGCTCTTCGGCGTTCTTGCCAAAAAGGATGACATCATCGATATAGAACAACACTCCAGGGCAACAGTCGAGGATTGTCGCCATCATCTTCTGAAATGCCGCTGGGGCAGAAGCCAACCCGAAGCAAACTCTTAAAGCGGAAAAGACCGTCATGAGTGATGCAAGCTGTAAGATCCCTGCTGTCAGAGTGCAAACGAACCTGAGGGTAAGCGGAAGCCAAGTCAAATTTTGTGAATTGTGCAGCACCTACCAAAGCATGAAGCAGTTCCTCTGTATGCGTCAATGAAAAACTGTCTGGAACAATAGCTTTGTTCGGCTCTCGAAGATCTACAAATATCCTGATGCTACCATCTTTCTTGTCAACAACAACAATAGGAGACACCCATTCAGAAGCATCGATGCGCTCGATGATGTCAAGGCTCAGTAACCTCTGAAGCTCCTTTGAAACTGGCGACCGGAGAGAATATGGTAGACAGCAAAGCTTGGAAGCTACAGGCTGCACGCCTTGCCGCGTCTTGATGCGATGGATGAACCCTTTAGCAAGACCCAACTCCGAACTGAAAAGCGAACTGAACTCGTGCTAAGGCTGGCGGCAGTTCTTTGTTGCGGGGCTGCTCGCTTCACGGTGTGGAAACGGAACGGGATAGCGGCAGCGGATCAACGGACGTGTGCAAGCATTTACGAGCAGAACCCTCAATGCGAAGATCCAAGGCTCGAATGCCTTCAAGAATGATCAGACAAGTTCCTCGGTGAACAACATAAAAACGCAGTGAAGCTGTGCGGCCTTTAAACTGAACGTCTGCCTGTTTTTTTTTTTTTTTTTTTAAACCGCCGCGTTGCATAGACGAGCGTGCATCTTTTGAAGGTTGTTGCCTTTCAGCGCGCGCCAAACTTTACCATCTAAAAGAACACGACTTTGTTTACGCCCTTGTTTATAAGCAGTTGCTCCAGCACAATGAAAGTGGTTGGCAAAGGTGGCGGCATAGAAAGGCAGCAACACTTCCAAATAGAAAGCACGCATGCAGATTCATGATATAATTATTGCTGCAAGTCATGCAAGTACTTAGGCCATTTACTTTGTCCCTTCAGCACAGTAAGGTGCGGTCAAGAAACACTGGTGCAAGGGGCAGTTGTGCCCAGTTCGCAGCAGAGTGTACAAAGTAAACAAATATTGTTTTCATATTCATGGTTTATTGCATTAACCAATAAAATACAGCAACAAATCACTGCAATAAAAATGCATTTCGCAGACAGCACGAACAGTAGCGCTGTTTAAGCGGGAAAATCATAATGATTACAGCCGATGCATGGAAAAGTCTTGAAGTGCCTCCCACAAAACATCACCCGATAAGAAACATGCATGTGAAGAAAAACAAAGTTATGACAGCTGCAATTGAAATAAAAATGTCATGAATTAGTAGGTGCATCAAAACATACGTGGAGCATAGAGCACTGGGATCACTGTTCACATTTAAATTCTTCAGCAGAAAGTATACAGCAGTTTTCAAGGCAATTTCAAGGCTGCGCCAGTCCAGACCGCTTTAGAATCAACAAACGGGCTTAACACAGGAGCATTAGAACAAACATTGAGTCTGTGTGCAACCTCCAGATCTGCTCACCGGTGAAAGTCAGCCTACTGCTTAGGACAGATAGTAACCGCAGATCCGGACCATGAAAAGGAAATAACAAGAAGAATAAGATTGGGCTGGAGCTCAATTGGCAAGCACTCGCAGATTATGACTAGCAGCTTACCGGTATCGCTCAAGAGGAAAGTATACAAACAGTTGTATCTTACCTGTACTCACCTATGGGGCTGAAACGTGGAGGCTAACCAAGAGAGTTCTACTTAAGTTGAGGACAACCCAAAGAGCTATGGAACGAAAAATGGTAGGGGTAACATTAAGAGATAGGAAGCGTGCAGAGTGGGTCAGAGAAATAACTCAAGTTACCGACATTCTAGTGGAAATTAAGAAGAAGAAATGGGCATGGGCAGGACATGTAGTGCGAAGAGAGGATAACCGATGGTCGCTTAGGGTAACAAACTGGATTCCAAGGGAAGGAAAGCGTAGCAGGGGGCGGCAGAAAGTTAGGTGGGCGGATGAGGTTAAGAAGTTCGCTGGGGTGAAGTGGATGAAACTAGCACAGAATCGGGTTAAGTGGAGAAATATGGGAAAGGCCTTCGCCCTGCAGTGGGTATAGTCAGGCTGATGATGATGATGATGATGAAAGTTAGCCGGGAAGCGGTAAGACACCGATGGTTGAGTCCACGCTGTCGCAACGTGCCACAGAGCATCGCTTTCTCACTTTGTGTGGGCTCATTTGTGATAAAACGCTAAGCGCAATACACTGCTGCAAAACGACTTCGCACTGCCCGCACTACGAAGGGGACGAAACCAAAAAAAAAAAAAAAGTTTGCAGGGGGATATTAAATCTCACTAAGCGGCGACAGAGCAGCGACCGCAAAGGACGTCGAAATCTTCGCAAAAGGGACATTTTGAGACTTGCGAACTAAATTACGCTTTCCCGGGCGCACCAAGGCCCGCACCACAGCAGACGAGCAGCAGACAGCGATAAGAAACCGTTTTCGTGCTTCGTTATCTCCGTTGCCTTGGTTACCTCTAGCAGCGCCTCCTGACCGATGCAACATCAGGGGGGTGGGGTGATTAGAGGGTTGCAAGATTAAAAAAAAAAAATAATGTATTTATAAAATACCTTACCTCATTTACAAGCGAAGTTATCAAAATGTCTATTCTTTTTATGTTGATTGATACTTTTTAATTTGTAGTACTATAATTTCTTAATCCGAGTGTTTGGCCCCCCGGCGTGTGGCTATGCTGCGGTACCACTGAACCGCTTTTGGGCCCAGCCTTCGCCACCATTCTACTTCCGCCACGGTTATCGCGCGAGCGTTGACCAGCCTAGCACTCCAGGTACCTGGTGGCCGGTTTCGGAACCGGAAAAATCATAATTTCGCACTCTTCTCTCTATCGTTCGCTGTTTCATACAACAACCATCATCTCCGCGACAAAATCACCACCCATTCTCTCTATTCCAAGCTTTCTATTTGTTGCAATAAAGTGTCCAATTTCAGATAATACCGAAGAATAACGTCGTGCGCACTACGATCTCTGCCTGTTCGCAGAACCCCCCCCCCCCCCCCAAAAAAAAAAGAAACTGATAGCCCAGCTGGGGGGGACGGCTGCTGAAGGAACAGCAAAAGGAGTGAGGGAAGCTCGCTTGATACCGCCCTCGCCTCGGCAGAGAATTCTAGGCCATGGCGCTGTTCATGTTCTCGGTCGACGCTCGCGCGATAACCTTCAAATCGTGCTCGACTGTACTCTTGCTCCGACAGAATTTAAACAGACGACCCTGAATCGACAAGAAATGCCAAAGTGACATTCAAGACTTGTACTTGAATATGAATTCCGTTACGTGCGGAACGTTGCAAAGTCAAAACTTGCTCAGCACTGCTACATGACGAAACATCTTCATGTACCTCAACTTCACGGCCTCGGTCTTGCATTTGAGTTCGTTTGCGGTTGCATACTTTTTGAAAGTGGCCCTTGAGAGTCGAGATCGCAAAATTAACAAGTCTTGCCATGCGCTGAGCACTGCGGCGCTGATGCTAAGTGGTCGTGCGAGCCGCGTCGGAAACAAACTGTTGAACCGGAGCAGCTACTCCGTTCTCGGTTCCACTCAGGGGGGGCGGTTCCGCTACGGCGCACCTGAGCCGCCCGCGCCCCTCGTTAACCTCTGCTGAACCCTCTGGCTGCGAATTTCTTTTTTCTGTTTTCGAAACATTCACGGATGGTTTACGACAACGTTACTAAAACTTGTTCTAGTAACATTGGTTTTATGCTGCTGCAATGAAATTGCCTCGACTGAAGGAGAAAGCTCCTTCAGTTCTTCCGCTGCATGCTCAAACTGAAGTGCATTTCAAACTGAACTATCGAAAGACAGTGTAGAACCTTCTAGCCGTAACCGCTCACGTTCGCGGTTGGAAGCTACGTCAGCAACGAATTGATCCCGCACAGCATCATCTTGCGAAGCACACGAACAATGTGAGGCTAGCTCCCGTAGAGGGACAACAAAGTCATGAGCGGACTCGCCTGTGTTTTGGCTGTGGTTGTGAAAACGATGGCACTCGACGATAACGTTGCAAGACGTCGAAAACTGCTGCGTAATGCGGCGAGCGCAGAATCGTATTCGTCAGGAGTCGTATCGGCGAGGGCTGCGGCACTTGGCACCGACAGGGCTGCTGCGGCGCTGGTCCCTGCATGTAACGTCTGATACTGGCCCTCCGCGCCCAAACAATGCAAAAGAATAGCTTTGCGTTGCTCTGGCTTGAATGCGGCGGGTCCGGATGCCACCAAGTACACGTTGAACATCTGGGGGGGGGGGGGGGGGGGGGATTCTGTAACGCTCTCAATACAAACCCAGTCTCAAACCGCTCAACTTGCCCCGCTCCTATTGGTCGGCGGCCATATTGAAGTTTTGCGTCATCACTAATCTCACCGGTGACTTCGGTTACGCCATCAATAAGAGTAAAGTGGTGACGTTTCCCATGCGTTGATATTGACTGAAACTGTGAGCGAAACGAGGTAACCCACTTGAGTAGAGCGAAAATGGCGGCTGTGTTCCTTGCGATGCGCTGGCTGTGAGAGTTGTGTCGGTGCGATCCACGGCGTAGGAGGGAGCACGAAAACGCGTTTGACGTACCGCACTAGTTGTTCCGACTCTGTTCAACCTGGAAACCAGCAGAAAGTGGAGTGACTGTGCGGTGATTGCCGAACATTGATGAGCGGGGGCTCACGGGCGAGTGCGCAGTCACTGCGGCTGCATGCGCACCGCGTTTATTTGCTATCGGGGGTTACCAGCTTGCGTCGGGAACGTAACATCGTTTGCATCGCATAGGCGTCGATCAGCAGGTGCGTGCGCCGATAGCGCAAGCCATCGGGCGGTACGCTGGTTGCCGTCAAGGCTCCGCGGGGCGATATGGGAAGAAGTCGCCAGTCAAGGGGTTCTACGTTGTGAATATTGCAATAGTGAGTAGATTTTGGTCTTGACTGCGTGTGTTTGGCTATGTGTTCGGAAGGTCATTGTAAACTTGTATTGTGCCTGTTTTATTACAGATCTATGACGCAAACATACGCACTTTTAACCCTCGCTGCTCTGCCGGACCAAGGCCTTCAAACAACGTGTTCGTCTAGCCGTACTCCTGTGCGCCGAAAGGTGAACGACAACAGCTTTAAAGTCTGCGACGTGCACCGGACCAGCGGTTTCACCGCTCGCCAACAACCGCAGCTGGTAGGTGAGTGGCGTAGTCCGTGCCGTAACTTCGAACGGTCCAACCCACTTGTGCGCTAGCGACGCGGCGAAACCGCGCGCTGCGTTACTAAGCGGGTGCGTTCTTTTCAGTACCAAGTCGCCCGTGTTGAAAACGACGTGACGACGACCTTTGTTGTACTGATCCGCTTGCTCATTGCGCGCGACATCGAGGTTTTCACGAGCCGCGCGCTGCGCTGCCTCAAGGCGCTCGCGGAGCTTTGCCGCGTACTGCGTAAGCGGAGGGGGCGCGGGCCCCGCCGCGTCAAGTAGGGCGTTCTCTAGCGGAAAAGCGATCTCTTTCCCAAAATTCAAGTAAGCAGGTGTCATACCCACCGACCTGTTCACGGTTGTTCTAGTGGCGAAAGCCAGTTCGGACAGCCGTGCGTCCCAATCTCTGTGCTGCTCGGTCGTCGCGACCAGCATACTCTTAACATTCCGATTCACTCTCTCAGTTATGTTGCTCTGAGCGTGGTAGGGACTCGTTTTCCTGTGGCGGATTTGAAGCGCCCGACAGGAATCAACAAAGACTGCTTGTGAAATACGAGGCATTGTCTGTAATCAGGTCGGAAGGGAAACCGAAACGAGTGAATGTCTCCAACAGTTTCTCCCAAATCCGTTCTGAAACAAGCTTCCTAAGGGGGAAAACCTCAACCCACTTGGAATAGTGGTCCGTTATTACCAGGATATATTGGTGTCCGCGCGCGGAGCTAGGGAGGGGTCCCATGATATCGCACGCGACCACTTGCCACGGATAGTTGCTAACTACCGGCTTCATCATGCCAGCGGGTTTTCCAGCCCGAGGCTTGGCTACCTGGCAAACAGGACATGTACGGGCGTAACTCAGCACATCCTTTCTCATACCTGGCCAGGTCGCGACACGGCATAACTTGTCGTAAGTCTTACTGCCGCTGCCATGGCCTGCCAGCGCTGAGTCACTGAAGTACTGGAGGAATCGTTTCCGTAACTTCCTCGGGACCACGGCTCGGAAGGGATGCAATCGCCTCTTCCTCCTCAAGTTGGGGGATGTAGCGGAGCAGTAAGCCATCATCGCCCAGCAGATACGCGTCGTACTTGCCCTCAACGTTCCCGGTGCAAGCTGCACTACTCGCAAGCTCTGTCAGCACCCGCTGGTTGTTTGGTTGGTTGGGGTCTTTGGGTTATTCTCGGGGGGGGGGGGGGGGGGGGGTTTACCGGACACGGGTTATGCCAGCCTTAATTCGCGGCGGCACTCTTGGTGTCCACTGGCATAGACAGTCTGCTTTCTGGGCCTCAATTAGCTCTTCCCTACCCCAAGACAGATTTCTCTCTGTCTTGCTTCTTGGCAGGCGAGTAGTCGCCGCCACCAGCTCTGCGCCTTCTCTCTATCGCAGCGCAGCGCGGCAACTCTGTCCGCCTCCTTTCTCTCTTTAACTACGCAGGGCGCGACACTCGCGTCCGCCCTCTCCTCCTCTCCACTAGCGGCGACGACGCTTTCAGCGATGCTGGTCTGCGCCTCTTCTGCGCTTCTGCCAGCCTTCAACGGTGCGCGCGATAAAGCATCGGCCACCTTATTCGTGCTGCCCCGGCGGTACTCAATGGCGTACGCGTAACGTTGCAACGTCAGCGCCCATCTCGCGAGTCTGCCTGCGGGGTTTTTCATTCTCTTTAACCACAAAAGTGCCTGGTGGTCTGTCTGCACGGTGAAAACCGCTCCGAGGTACATGTCGAACTTTGACAATGCGAACATTATCGCCAGGCATTTCTTTTCGGTCACGGAGTAATTACGCTCCGTCGATGTGAGCGTGCAGCTAGCGAACGCGATAGGGCGCAGCTTGCCCTCGTGTTCCTGCAACAAAACAGCTCCTACACCGGCATCACTAGCATCTGTCTGCAAGACAAACGGCTTGTTCAGGTCGGGGAGGCGCAAACTAGCGGTGTTCGCTATCGCGCGAGCCAAGGCAACAAAAGCGTCGTTCTGTTCGTTGCCCCAGACCCACTTCGAGCCTTTCCGCAACAGCTGGTTCAACGGCCTAGTGAGCTCTGAAAAACTAGGGATGAATTGTCTGTAGAAGGCAACCATTCCCAAAAACCTCTGCAAGCTTTTCACGTCCGTCGGGCAGGGGTAGTTCAGAATTGCCTGAAGTTTGTCATCGTTCGGTCTCAAAGTGACATCATCAACCACAAATCCCAAGAGGTTCACTCTCTTCGATGCCAACTGCACTTTCTTTGGGTTGATCGTTATACCCGCACGTCTCATTCTTTCAAGAACGGAATTCAGGTGAATGAGATGCTCTTCGAACGACTGTGAGAATATCACGACGTCGTCGAGGTACGCCATCACGTAGTTGAACCTTGCATCGCCCAGCACGATGTCCATCAATCGCATGAACGTGCTTCGAAGACCCCGCGGTGACAGGTGAACGCGGTTTTCTGAATGTCACCTTCCGCCACCTCAATCTGCAGATACCCTCTGCTTGCATCCAGGGCTGTGAAGAACCTTGTGTTATCTAACGCGTACATTACAGCCTCGATCGACTGGAAAGGGTACGCAACCGTAGGCGTCAGTGAGTTGAGCTTGCGATAATCAACACACAGCCTGACCGAACCATCTTTCTTTGGCGCTAGAACCACTGGGGATACCCAGGGACTTTGTGAGGGTCTCACCGCGCCGGTATCTATCATCTCGTCAAGGGCGCCGTCGAGAAGCTGTCTCTTATGAGCGCTTAACGGCCGCAGGTTGCATCTGAAAGGGCGCGCATCACCCGTTTCGATCTCGTGCTGAAGCAAGTCGGTTCTGCCTGGTTTCTCTTTGAAGCAATCCGAAAACGGGAGTAAAGTTTCCACGAGCCTTCGGCGCTGACTACCGGTTCCTGAGAAGGACGCGATAATTGCTTCTAATGGGCTACCATTCAATGTCGCGGGGGAGCCGTCTGCCACAAAAGCGTGGACGCTCGCTCGCTGAGCGACGCATTCCTGTTTGGGCGCGCTAACAAAGGGAATGAGGGGGGTGAAGGGGCTGTAGTGATAGCCGTTCTCCCCCATGTCAAGCACAATGCCTTTGCTCGAAAGAAAATCTCTTCCCAGAATAACTGGTATGGCTAAGCCGGGCAGATAGACGAAGCGATGCCTCCGCTTCCTGCCGTCAAAACGCGGGACCAGACGTACCGCTCCCTCCGCTTTTGTTATCCCTGCTGCTAAGCTCAAAGGAATTCCGGCTGGCCTGACACGGATGTTACATCTACGGCAGGCCTCGAACACATCATCACCGACCAGTGACAGAGTTGAGCCCGTGTCAATGAGTGCCCAGTAGCTTTGACCAGCTAACCGCACTAGCATAAAAGTGCTCGAGCGCGACAACATTCCTTGCTCTCTACAGGCGAGGGGGACAAAAGCCTCTGCGCCCCGGCGGCGGTCGCCCCGGTGACGCGGCGTGGGAGTACATTTCCCATTTTCCGCCGTGGCTACCACGAAATTCTCCCGCCGATGGCGACAGGCTGGTGTTACCAATTATGGCCGCCGGCGGTCTGCGTTTCCCTGCATACGCCTTGCTTGACACTCTCGTGCCACGTGGCCCGGCTGGTTGCAATTCCAGCAAAGCGGATCGTTCACCTGCCGCGCGGTCGGGGAATGCCGCGTTCCACGAAGCAGTTGGCGACGTCTCTTCCCTCTCTCCGCGCCTATGTGGACGTCGCTGGCGAGCCCAGCTCGACGCCGTTGCTCGAACGCTTACGGGTCAAGAACGCGAGGAATTGCGGAGCCTTCCACTGGCCTTTCCTGCCCTACCGTGATTACGTCTGCGCCACTGGTGCACGGCGCGGAGTCTTGGCCTCCTGTCCAGGCGCATCGCGGTTCTAGCGATTCGGCTGGCCTGGGGGGCGGCTGGTAGCGCAATTCAGCGAGTAAATCCGCCTGCACTACCTTCGCTTCCTTTGCTAGGGCCTCGAGGTTTGCAAAACCACGTGCCCGCAAATACGGCTTGAAGCGCGGATGGCATTGCCTCATCACGTGCGTGACCTGTTCTAGATCGGTTGCCGTGGGATCTGCCCTCTTGTAGAGCTCCTGCATTGCGCGTACATACTCGAGGAGGCTCTCCTCTGGGTGCTGTGTGCGCTACGCTAGCTCCTCAAGCATCCGGCGCTCGTAATCGGGCGGCAAGAACTCGGCGCGGAAGCGATCGGTGAAGTCTGCCATCGACTGGAAGGCCGGCTGACAGCGTCTCCATCGCGCCGCGCTCTCAACAAGTGCCACGGGGATTACCTGCGCTAGCACCACGTCGTCTGGGCAACCCAGTGCCGTCTGATAATCCCCGAGTTCTTGCAAGAAATCGTGGACTGACTTCACGTCTGTGTAGCCGGAAAAGGAGGGAACCTCTACATTTATCCGCGGACACGAGACTGTCACCGCAGCTGTGGCTTGGGTGGCGCTAGCCACCGAACCGAGCTGACGGGTGAACACCGACAACATTTCGTTCATCTGCCTTATCAGGGCGGCCGCATCGGTAACCTGCGCAGACTCTACCGTGTCCCTCACTTCACTTCCGGACGCACTGGTGTCCGAAGCGGCGGCCCTATCTAGCACGTCTTTTCTAGGAGGCATTGCACTCAACAACTAAGGCCGGCCGAGAGCCGCAGAACTGCTGCACGCGCACGACTACCACCTAGTCCGCGTCAGGAGGCAGGCTATTCACAAAGGCTAAACACTTCATCAAACTAACATATGCACAAAAAAAATTAAAACACGAACCGCCCGACACTAAAAACACACACATAACCCAAAATGAAATTAAAACACTGTACAAGTACCACTATACTACACTCCGCCTCATATGCACACACGATAGCCCTAAACTCAAAATGGCGTCGCGCCTAACATACAAAGGACCGGCCCGTCGTGTTGCCGCGCGCTGCCACGTTGGCAGAGAAATCGTCCACATGGGTGCTAATTCAGCCCCAGTTGGGTGCCAGTTGTGGGCGATTCCTCTGTCCGAGGGATGCGCACGACAAATACACAGCGGGCCGTGTAACAAACATCTTTAATCTCACAGGGGTCGTCGAAGGCGGTGCTAGGTCGTCGTCCGGGGGGCTGCAGCCTGCGGGTCATCTTCCGTGCAGAAGCGCCAGGCGCAAAGCAGGAACGAAGAGCAGGAGCGAAGAGAGGGCGAGACGTTGTTGTTGTAGCTGTAGGAAGAAGGAAGAGAAAATGCACGGGCCTGCTACTGACTCTATAGCTGAGCCACCTCCGCTGCCTCGTGCAGATAGAAGAGAATATAGATAAGAAAGAAAAGGAAGAGGGAAAGAAAGGCGCGCGCCGCAACAGCCGTCGTCCACCACCAGCGGTGGCGTGTGCAATGACGGCCTAGAACAGATAAAAATTCGGTGCCAGGCTAGCCCCCGCCGCAAGCGGCGGTGACCCACCTGTACCAGCCCCATCAGGGGAGACGGCAGACGGCTGCCCCCAGGGCGAGACGGCGGCGCGTGCCTTCTTTTATATACTCCGTTTCATACATCAGGTGCAACGCAGCGAAAGCTACGCAATTAGTCCGCAAGAAAAAAAGCAGGAGGCCTATCACTACGCGCTCGTTCTGTAGACGAGTGGTTCCTGCCGAAACGGGCTCATTTCCGAGCATACACGTTTGCAATAACATGCTTCGCATGCTTAGACATCTTCACAGAGCGGATATTATAGAAAAAATGCGCACCAAAGAACCATTTTCTCAAAAAGGGATGCGCAGCGCGGAGGGCATAGCCAGCGCCATCTGGTGGCACAGCTAGCAAGTTTGCGTGGCAGCAAAACGCGGCACGAACAAAAACGACATAAAAAAAACATACAAATTAGCCGAATCCGACCTTTTCTCCCTAAAAAAGGTGCTTTTTATGAAGTTGATGGCAAATGTAAAATGTATTAAGCTTGAAGACAAAGCAACTATTATTTTCTCTCGTCAAGAGCAGGCACTATTTTTTATCGCGGATGCGGAGAGCGCGAATAAGAGCTGTAGCTTTGGTAGTGTTGCACTTGATGTATGAAACGGAGTATAGCCAATGGTATAGCCCCCTCGCGCGGGACCGGTTATCCCCGAACGAGCGGGGAGAGGGAAACAGGCAGCGCGCAGGGAGCATTGGGAAGTGGCGCGGCTTTCGATGCGCGGCGCTTCACGGGCCCTACAAACTTTGCCTCAAATCGAGCAGCCAATGACTCAAGTATGGCTGGCAAGCCATCTAGTGAGCTGGGGTTGGAGGGAGGGGTCGTTATACACGGAGTAGTGTTTGTATGGGGTTCAGGGTCAGCGTCCATTGGTAGCGAATAGGGGAATTAGCGTTTGAGATTTTGGACAAGGTATCGACGGTGGATAAGTTAGGTGAGGAAGACTTACCCTAGCAAAAAAGACCAATAGGGAGCGTTATCGGTTCTATAAGAATCGGTATTGGTTCTGTAGGTATTCTATGTGTTGTATCTGCATTTCTATGGGACTTATACAGAAACTCATAAATCTTATAGACTGGTACATATTTGTCCTATAGGCAATAGTATTGGTTTCATAGGTTTATCTGTGTGTTGTATAAGAAAAGTATCAGACCTGTGCAGAAGCCCATATATCTTATAGGCTGATACATGCTTGTCTTATAGACCACTACATATTGGTTCATGTGTCTGATACGTCAGTATGCCTTTGTTTATGAGTCTTACATGCAGGATCAGCCAGTTGGAGATTTTAGGTCTTTTTCATTGTTTCCTTTTCCATCTCGGACACATCCCCAAAACTCACGCATTCATCTCGTTTACTGAGTGTTGCCGTACATACAATATTAGCCGCAATAAGAATTGAGAACGCAGCGACACAAAATATTCTTACTTAATTCTGCGCGCGGTCTTAACTACGTATGGTTGGAGCTGCAAGACGCGCGACGCTGTTGCTACTGGGTCACTGAATGAAGATGGGAAAGCACGCGGATATAGCACGGTTCTGTCGGGGCCCAGCTGAGTCACAATCACCTACATGTGCAGAGTAGGGCAGTGAAATGGATTGAGAGGCGCGCGTCCAAGCAACTGCAACCGCCGCCGAAACGAGAGGAGTCGACATCGGGCACGCGACGAGTACGGCCAACCGGCTCGGGCTGCCGACGCGGTAGCGCGATGCCGGCGGTGTTCGCAGCGGAGAGGTAGGTTTCCTTTCTTTCACTCCCACTCCTGCGCAAGCGTTCCCGTGCTGGCCTCTCTCATCCTCCTTTCCACCTCTCCTCTGGGCGCGCATGCGCAGCTCCGTAGAGGCATTGGCGCTGGTGCGATCGCTGGCGGCAGTTCGGTCGGTGCCCTGTGTTTATGCCGTTTTTTCGGGGTGCTTCTCGACGATATCAACGTTCCAGCGCACGTTCAGCTTTTGATCAGGTGCGTATGCATCACTTACAACTTCGGGCTGACGTTTATACTTTGTCAGTGTATGATATGGCTTTGCGTTGCAGAATGCCGTTGCCTGCGCGCCAACAAAGGAATTTGAATCGCGCGGTGTGATTAACGCAGCGCCGAGTTTGAAAGTTGTCGGCACGATTTCTTGAAAGTATTGATGGAACTTTTTAGCGTTAATCTGTTTTCGAATGTCGTGCGCACTGTGTTCAAGTGGCAGAACCTGTGGTGAGGCGCAAGGCGGAATGTTGGTTCAGCAGCTACCTCGGCGTTCAATAATGGCGACGCCTCTCCTAACTGCCTCCGCGTCCGCACCGTAGCCTCCGCGTGGTGTTGTCGCGCTCTTGAAATCGCTTATTTTTCAAGCTGTAACGCAATTTTTTATTTCTTTCAGGTGCCGTAGTATTGGAGAGATTACATCATCGGGCCGTAGTCGGCAATCTTGGAATCGAGGGCTACCTGGATGAATGTTTGGATTATGTGCCAGTATGCGTTGCCGCTGTCTTTGTGGATTAAAATGTGTATACATGTACCTGCTGCGTAACTCATCCCTAGAAAATGGAACATAGCTGCCCTCTCCCTTCAGGTATCCGGAGAGGTAAACACCCGCAGCTATTCGATGAGACCAATATTCCATAGGGCCTACAAAACCAATAGGAAGCCTACTGGTTTTGTAGGTCTATCAGATTATTGACAGCTATGGGTGTACTAGCATTACAGACCTATCTGTTTTATCAGATGCCATAGGACCGATAAAACCATAAGCTATACGACCAGTAAACAATTGACCTATAAAACCAATACTCCAGCAGACCTGTAAAACCAATAGGCTAGAATACCCATAAGACCAATACTCTGGCAGACCTATAAAACCAATATCAATAATCTGATAGGCTATTAGTTTTCTATTGGATTTTTTTGCTAGGGTAGATACGTTAGTAGTGGGGGAGGGAGGAACTGGAGATGCAGTGGCGATGGAACTTATCTGGGCTTCCAGTGTGGCGATGTGTTGACGAAGGGCGGCGGCTTCTGCTCGCGCTGCTGTAGCTTCCGCTTTCGCCGGCGCTGCCTCTTCCTGACATTTCGCAAGAGCGTGTTGTAGACTGGTAGTCGGCGTCGCGGATGTTTGATTGGGTGAAGAGGCAGAGGAGTTCCAGGCTTGTTTTAGCGGCACTGGCCTGTTTGGCCAGTGCCTGGCCAGCACTAGCCAGGCTTGTTTTAGCAGCATGAGGTGGCGCCACCAGTCCCATCGCTGGGGCAGCGGTTCGTCTGGCGTCGCCGCCGCCGCAGGCGATGGGAACATCTGACTTCTTCTGATCGAATCAGGCAAGTACCCCAAACAAATTTAGTATTAAAAAATACTAGCGACAAAATGTGACTTCTGTGCGAAATCTGAACTGCAAGGATTCCGCGGTTTAGCTGGGAGAAGCATTCTACAGCGCGCGTCTAATTGTGATGGAACGCGGCACTGTGGTTGCGTCAAAGGTGATTAGTATTGAGTGCGTCTTGACCATGCGCCGGGCGGCTAGTATGGTGTGCTCTGGATTTCGTCTGACCAGATCTTGATATAGCTCTGTTGGGCTCTCGTCGTCGTAGGCGTTTGTGATGACACCACGTATTGTTGGTCGGGTGAATGCGCAGCAGAAGTCCTCTGGTAGTAAGATTTTGAGCTCGGTGTGCACTGCTTTCCAGAGTCGAGGTGGTGGAATTTTTCGAAGTATCAGTTCACCGCGTGGTCGAACGACTACTCGAACAGCGTTTGGCGGGAGGGCTAGCAGCTGTTTGCTGCGCTGCACAGTGATACGGGTCTCCTTGGTCGCAGGCGGAAGGCGGGCCCCCGTCTTGCTGCCGCCGGTTGTGGTCGCACCTCCATGGAACGCTTGCCGAGCGTCCAGGGTATGTGTCTCGCTGGTAGCGTTGCCGGAGTGGTGAGGTAGGGTCGTTGACGTGGCTGGTCTTGAGGCGTAGGTTTTGTATATAACTGGCGTCCAGTCGCCAGACTCGAGCTCTTCTGCGGTTACGGTGCGACCTTCAACCTTTACTCCCATGGTAACGGCCGGTGTCACCGTCACTGTCGGCGAGGTATCGAAGCTAGGTTAGGCTTAGTTTCGCGGCTGAGCGTTTCAGTCCAATAATCTCTTACATGGCCGAATGTCGCCCAGAATGGGCGGCTTCCTTGTTTTCCTTGGGCGCTTATGTCTCTTTCCGAGCAGATAAATCCAAATTTAGGTGGGCCACGCCCAAAATTTGGCACCTTGATAACTAAACTTGGCTTCATTCAAATGCGACCTATAGAAACGGCTACTCAGAAATCTAAGCAACGAAGCACAGTACTGATAACGGAGCTACGCACAAAACCCGCAATACATCCGCATTTCCGCACGTAAGCTGACTTAAGCACGTCCCAATAATTTTACTGGCATGGAATGTACCGCTCAGTTCGTAATTTTGTGAGCTCATACCCACCTTGTCAACGGCGAAACGTTTCACCCGATATGTCACTTGCTTCGTTGAAGCAGTTCCCCTGTCCTTCCAAATTGTTTCACCGCATTCGTGCAGATCTCTATAGCCCTCTTCCAATCACTCTCACCGACAAGTGCTGGATTATCGTCGCCTTAGACCGTCTTACCGGGGGTGAGGTGGTGAAGGGTGGCTGTTTCTGGCCCTACTGGGCTGCGACTGGTAGGTCATCGCCTGTGGCGGTGGGGATAGCCTGCCACCTAATTTTAATCTGCTGTCGGCCGTCATTGACACCGCTTAGGTGGTGGACGCGACGGCTGTTGCGACGCGCGTCTTTCTCATCCTTTTATTTTTCTTTCTCCTCTACTTTCCCCTGTCCGCACGAGGCAACGGAGGTGGCTCAGCAACAGAGTCAGTAGCAGGCCCGTGCATTTTCTTTTCCTTCTTCCTACAGCACAACAATAACCGTCCTGCCACATACACAGAGACATAACCGCTACCATCTGCTCCCGAACGAGACGCGTTTATTTCTCAACAGCCTGGTTTGTCGTCATAGCGCACCCCAAGAACAGCCAAGCTTACCACGCACCCGTTTTCCTATCTGAGACGCTTGAGGCCCTCCTGAAAGGCTACCACACCGCTAGTATTTCCTACGTCTCGCAGGCGAATGGCTTGAGGGAGCATTTTGAGGCGAAAGCCTTTTATCCTTCATCGTTGTCGTAAGAAGGTTGTCAGCAGAGGTATCATGCTTTCGAGAGCGAGCATTCAAAATAAATTGGTAAACTTTGCCTCTACTGGCAATCGAAACTCTATTCCTTGGATCCCAAGCCCAGCGCTCTACCAACTGCGTCATGCCCGGGATCGTGAAACGCTCTTCATCATTCCCCTTGTCTACCGTGAAGACGATAGCGGGATTCCGCGAGTGACAGGTACTGCGCCTTTCCTTTCCTGTAAACGAATTATAAATTAATTAAATTGGTTCACAGGAAGGGAAAGGCGCTGTATCTGTCACACTTGCTATGTGGACACCTCAACCGCGCTGTAAGGAAGGGGAGAAAGGTGGGAGTGAAAGTGGAAAGAGAGAAAGGGGAGCCAGTGTAGAGGGCTACGTAGTAATTTCGACCACCTGGGGACGTTTAACGTGCCCTGACATCGCACAGCATACGGACGCCACTTCGTTTCGCCTCCGTCGAAACGCAGCCGCCGTGGTCGGGTTCGAACCCGGGAACTCCGGCACAGTAGTCAGGTGTCTTACCACTGCACCACCCCGGCGGGGCAAACGAATTATAGAAATAGTTGGTTCACAGGAAGGGAAAGGCGCAGTATCTGTCACACTTGTGTTTGTGGACACCTTAACCGCGCCATGAGGGAAGGGAGGAAGGTGGGAGTTAAAGTTGGAAGAGGGAAAGAGGAGCCGTAGTGGAGGGCTGCGGAGTAATTTCGACCACCTGGGGATCCTTAACGTGCGCTGACATCGCACAGCAGGCGGACGCCTCTTCGTTTCGCCTCCATCGAAACGCAGCCGCCGAGGTCGGGTTCGAACCCAGGTACTCCGGCACAGTATACGGGCGTCTTACCACTGCACCACCCCGGCGGGACAGATGCGGCCAGGCAATGTCGCTAACCGGGACTCTGTAATGCGTTCTGCAGGGCTTTTTCCAGATCGGCGCATCTACATCAACGAGCGACTACATGTGCTGGGATAGAAGCGATAACGTCGGCGTTTATTTACTTTTGCGCGGATAATACTGTCAGCCAGATACCAGCGTGGTCATTTCCTAGTGGACTGGCTCTCCTAGCGACACCACCCAAGTCTAGGTGGTGTTGCACCACATCGCTATTGTGGTGTGACGTCACCAGATAACACTGCTATAAAAGAAGCACCTCATTGCTTCGTCTTCTGTGACTGCCCTGATGGGGCTGGTGCAGGTAGGTCACCGGTGCCTGCGGCGGGGGCTGGCCTGGCACCGTTGTAGGCCGTCATTGCACACGCCACCGCTGGTGGTGGACGACGGCTGTTGTTGCGGCGCGCGTCTTTCTTTCCCTCTTGCTTTTCTTTCTTCTCTATATCCTCTTCTATCCGCACGAGGCAGCGGAGGTGGCTCAGCTGCAGAGCCAGTAGCAGGCCCGTGAATTTTCTTTTCCTTCTTCCTACAGCCACAACAACAACAACAACGTCTTCTGTGGGCACGGCAGATGCGGCCAGGCAATGTCGCTAACCGGGACTCTGTTCTGCGTTCTGTAGGTTAGTCCTCAAACTAGTACTTTAAGGACAGATTGTCGCAGCACTATTCTCCTGTCGTGCCCGCGGAAGTGTCTTGAACTTGCCTATGAATGTCTTTTTGTGTGCAAGCTGGTTCTCTGCAGGGACATTGAAACAAACCCGGGTGCCACGCAGAAAGAAATGTTGAAGAGTTACTTGGGGGTTAAACTGTTATTTGTAATGCTATTGACACGCTGCATTCTTTATCTTCCCTCTGCGCTGATCGCGAGCGTGTGCCTCCTCGAGGCGAAGAAACTGAAGTTCTTCTGTTGAAGCGGGCCTAGTTTCCTACCGCACTGTGACTTCTGTAACTCCTGTGTCCCGCGGTGACTTCTGATCAGACTTCACACCGTGACATCTGGTGGAGCTGCTGGGTAACGCAACCCATGCTCCGAACACCTCCAACCAGCCGAGACTCCAGCCCTCAAGGATCTCCTACCATCGAGATTACGCCTACCCATCAGAGTGGCCGACGGCTTCGAGGTCTTGATCCTGAATTCGCGCCTCTACAATTTTCTCGTACTGCGAGGCCGCCACCATCTTCTCCAGCACCACCTTCGGAGACAACACAACCACCCATAATGACGCAAGTAGACACCACTGCCCCATTCTTCGTGTTGCAGCAGCCGCGGGAGATACCCATCTTCCAAGCCTTTCCCGGCGACGCCCCGGAAGACTGGCTAGATAAATTTGAGCGAGTAGCCCAGTACAATCGCTGCGGCGACGACCAGAAACTGCAGCATGTATTTTTTTCGCTCGACGGTGCAGCTCGTACATGGTTTGAAAATCATGAGACTACTATCACAACGTGGAGTTCCTTCAAGGACCAGTTTCTGCTAGCTTTCACCACCGTTTTTCGGAAATAACGCGCCGAGCTGCTCCTACAGACGAGAGTTCAGCTCCCTAACGAGAGCGTCCTCGTTTACTTCGAGGACATGACGAGGCTATTCCGTCGCGCTGATCCAAACATGTCCGAAAAAAAAACTTCGCTATCTCATGATGGGAATTAAGGAACAGATCTTCGTTGGCTTAGTGCGATGTCCTCCAAAGACCATCGGGGAATTTGTATCCGAGGCCACTACCATTGAGAGGGCTCTAGAGATGCGATCTAAGCACTACGAGCGGCCGTCCATCCCTATTGCTGCCGCAGTCGTGGACACTGGTAGCACTGATGCGCTCCGCGAGACCATACGGGCCGTCGTACGCGAGGAGCTGCAAAAACTATTTCCGACGGCAGCACCCTCTCAAGTATCCAGCCTTTCTCAGATGGTTCGGGAAGAGGTCAACTAGGCACTCAATCCACCCGTGCCACTGCCGACAATGCCACCACAGGCCATGACCTACGCCGTAGTCACTCGTCGTGCCTGTCCACCTCCCAGTCAGCATCCACCTCCCAGTCAGCACCAAGCAGCCCCTGCATACACTCGTCAAGCACCTCCCGCTCGAATTTCTCAGGTGCGTCCACGCAAAAGCGACGTCTGGCGCATTCGCGATAATCGCCCCCTGTGCTTCCACTGTGGCAAAGCTGGTCACCTGTTCCGCGATTGCTATTACCGACGAATGGGTCTGCCGGGATTTAGCGCCGACGCGCGAAAGCCGCAGCGTGATGAACGGCCCCCTGCTATTGACGCGTACTTGGCTGAAGCATCCGGAACGCCCTATGACTACTCGCGGTCGCCTTCACCGCGCTAATACTCCTCGCAGACACGTGGTGATGCCGGCCTGACGCGGGTCCGCTCCCATAGCCCCCATCGGGAAAACTTGACGCGGCAACGTTTGGAGGGAAGGTTGCTCATCGACGAAATTCTCAAGCTCCTCCACCGCTGCAACCGGATCGTCACTCCATTTCACGACGACTCGACGCGCCCCACAATGATCCGCTGCCTCGGCGCTCCAGATCTCCGACGACACGAAATCAGCTAGCACCACACCGCAGCCGTGACCGGACCCCGCGACGTTCCGGCAACACCACAGCCGTAACCGCCGACCTGAACATTTCAGTGGACGGAACCGACGTGACAGCGCTTGTGGATACCGGCGCCGATTATTCCGTGATGAGTGGGCCTTTCGCTGCCACTCTGAAAAAGGTGACTACACCCTGGACAGGCCCACAAATTCGTACTGCCGGAGGCCACTTGATAACGCCGACCGGTACCTGCACTTCTAGGGTAACAGTGCAAGAAGAAACGTACTTAGCAATCTTCGTCGTACTTGTCTAGTGTTCCCGCGACGTCATCCTTGGCATGGATTTCTTAGCAGAGAATGGAGCCGTTATCGACCTGCAGACTAAGTCAGTGACCTTATCGACTGAGAACGCAATACACAGTGCTTCAGAGCGACCGACAGCACTGGACATCCTTGATGATCACGTCACTATTCCGCCCCGTTCCAGTGTGATGACGTCTGTGGCTGCGAATACACTGCGAAACTTTGAAGGTGTCGTGCAGAGCAAACAGATCTTACTTTTCGAACGCAGTCTTGCTGTAGCCAGAGGAGTCGTTCGCCTCGAAGACGGAAAAGCACATGTCCTACTTACACATTTTGGCGGTGAGCCCAAGCATTTAAGCACTGGGACTGTAGTGGCCCATATTTGCGGTATCATGCATGTTCGAAAAGCCTCTGGACTTGCGACGCTGTCATTGACCGAGATGGAGAGGCCTACCACAGATTTACACTTCGACATTAACCCTGCGCTTTCTCAACTGCAGCATCGCCAAGTGAACCAGCTCCTCCAGAGCTATCGGGCGACCTTCTCCAACTCTTCACGTGTTCGCAGAACCGATCACGCCAAGCATCGCATTATTACGGATGATACCGTGCCACCTCTCAGACAGTCACCTTACCGAGTGTCTCCGACTGAACGCGCCGCTATCACACGCCAAGTAAAAGAGATGCTTCGCGACGATGTCATCCAGCCCTCGCGGAGTCCATGGGCTGCACCTGTCGTTCTTGTGAAGAAAAAGGATGGTACGCTGAGGTTTTGTGTGGATTAACGCCGGCTAAACAAAGTTACAAAGAAAGACGTCTATCCCCTGCCACACATCGACAATGCTCTGGATCGTCTCTGCTCCGCGAAATATTTCTCTTCAATGGACTTGAAATCCGGATACTGGCAAATAGAGGTAGATGAGAGGGACCGCGAGAAAACGGCGTTTATTACTCCGGATGGGCTCTACGAGTTCAAGGCAATGCCCTTTGGTCTCTGCTCTGCACCCTACTTTCCAGTGGCTTATGGACACCGTACTTGCAGATCTCAAGTGACAGACATGTCTCGTTTACCTTGACGACGTTGTGGTCTTCGCTCCAACGTTGGAGGAGCACCTTCGGCTCCTTGAAACTCTTTTGCAAGCCATAACATGCTCTGGCCTTACGTTAAAGAACGAGAAGTATCATTTTGCTTCATCATCATCATCATCATCATCAGCCTGATTATACCCACTGCAGGGCGAAGGCCTCTCCCATATTTCTCCACTTAACCCGGTTCTGTGCTAGCTGCATCCACTTGACCCCTGCGAACTTCTTAATCTCATCCGCCCACCTAACTTTCTGCCTCCCCCTGCTACGCTTTCCTTCCCTTGGAATCCAGTTTGTTACCCTCAGCGACCATCGGTTATCCTCTCTTCGCACTACATGTCCTGCCCATGTCCATTTCTTCTTCGTAATTTCCACTAGAATGTCATTAACTTGAGTTATTTCTCTGACCCACTCTGCACGCTTTCTATCTCTTAATGGTACCCCTACCATTTTTCGTTCCATAGCCCTCTGGGTTGTCCTCAACTTAAGTAGAACTCTCTTGGTTAGCCTCCACGTTTCAGCCCCATAGGTGAGTACAGGCAAGATGCGCCTGTTGTACACTTTCCTCTTGAGCGATACCGGTAAGCTGCTAGTCATAATCTGCGAGTGCTTGCCAAATGCGCTCCATCCCAATCTTATTCTTCTTGATATTTCCTTTTCATTGTCTGGATCTGCGGTTACTGCCTGTCCTAAGTAGACATATTCGCTTACTATTTCCAGTATTTCGCTACCTAATGTAAACTGCTGTTCCTTCCCGAGGCTGTTGAACATTACCTTAGTCTTCTGCATATTGATTTTCAAGCCTACCATTCTACTTTTTCTGTCTAGGTCATCAATCATTATTTGCAGTTCATCCCCCGAGTTGCTTAGCAAGGCAATGTCATCAGCAAATCGCAGATTACTGAGGTATTCTCCATCTACCCTTATCCCTAACTGCTCCCATTCCAAGTCTCTGAATACTTCCTCTAAACAAGCTGTGAATAGTACTGGGGAGATTGTGTCTCCTTGCCTAACACCTTTCTTTATGGGAATTTTATTGCTTTATTTATGTAGAACTATGGTTGCTGTGCAGCCACTATATATATCTTCCAGCACTTTCACGTACGGCTCGTCTACCCCCTGATTTCGCAATGCCTGCATCACCGCCGAGGTTTCAACTGAGTCAAATGCTTTTTCGTAATCAATGAATGCTATGTATAAGGGCTGGTTATATTCCGAGCATTTTTCTATCACCTGATTGATGGTATGGATATGATCGATAGTAGAGTACCGTTTCCGAAACCCTGCTTGATCCTTTGCTTATACGGAGCTAAAGTTCTTGGGGCACGTGGTAAGCCACGCTGGTGTCCTGCCGGATCCAGAGAAAACGACAGCTATTGCCAACTTCCCTCCGCCCTCCGCCCCAAGACCAGAAACCTGTTCGACGATTTCTTGGCTTATGTGCCTACTACCGGCGCTACTTCAAAGATTTCGCTCGACTCGCCGAGCCCCTAACACGTCTGACAAAGACAGACACGCCTTTCACTTGGGACACACCACAGGAACAAGCATTCAAAGAGCTTCAACGCCGCCTACAAACACCTCCCATATTGGCTCACTTCGACGAAAACGCCGACACGGAGCTTCACACAGATGCAAGCAACATAGGCCTCGGCACCGTTCAAGTTCAAATCCAGGGCGGCCAAGAACGTGTGATCGCTTACGCCAGTCGCTGTCTATCTAAAGCGGAATCGAACTATTCTGCAACAGAGAGAATGTCTAGCCATTGTGTGGGCAACGTCAAAATTCCGGCCATAACTTTGTGGGAAACCATTCAAGTTAGTGACTGACCACCATGCCCTATGTTGGCTTGCAACCCTAAAGGACCCTTCAACCCGTCGTGTAAGATGGAGTTTACGATTAAAGGAATTCGATATAACTGTCACGTACAAATCTGGCCGTCAGCATTCGGACGCCGACTGCCTCTCACGGGCCCCTGTAGATCCCCCCGCAGATGAAATTCCTGATGAGGCCATACTGTTAAATGCCATCAGCACAGATTGTCTTGCTGAAAGACAGTCTGCAGATCCCGAACATCGTCACATCACGGACTATCTAAACGGTGCATATACAACCACTCCGAGAGCTTTCAAGCGTGCTCTGTCATCGTTATGTGTGCGCAATGGTGTCCTCATGAAGAAAAACTTTTACGCCAGCCAAACGCCGTACCTCATTGTTGTACCTATGTGTCTACGTGATGAAATCTTACAAGCTTGCCACAATGAACCAACCTCTGGACATTTGGGAGTCACCCGCACGCTTGCAAGGCTCAAGGAAAAGTACTACTGGCCTCGACTTAACTAAGACGTTTCGCACTATGTGAAAACGTGTCGCAGCTGTCAGCGTCGTAAGGTGCCGCCGACTAAGCCCACCGGACTCTTGAAGCCAATAGACCCACCATCGAGGCCTTTCCAGCAGATTGGCACGGATATGCTGGGACCATTTCCCCTTTCACACTCCGGTAACCGGTGGATTACCTGACACGATACGCGGAAACCTCCGCTCTACCCAACGGTAGTGCCTTAGAGGTTGCAAAGTTTTTCATCAATTGCGTTGTCCTGCGCCATGGAGCACCGGAGATTTTGATTACTGACAGAGGAGCCGCGTTAACAGCCGAAATGCTGCAGCAGCTTTTAATTCACAGTCATACTGAACACAGGAAGGCGACACCTTACCATCCCCAAACGAGCGGCTTGACCGAACACTTGAACAAAACACTCGCTGACATGCTCTCAATGTACGTCGACGTAGAGCACAAAACGTGGGATGAAGTGCTCCCGTACGTTACCTTTGCATACAATACAGTGGTCCAGGAAACAACGAATATGACACCTTTCCGTCTGGTCCCTGGCCGTGAAGTGAGCACAATGCTTGATGCATGTTACCACATCTAGACGACGGCAACCAACAAGCAGATGTTCACACATTTCTGCACCTCGCCGAAGAGGCCCGTCAGCTGGCCAGGCTGCGAATTCAGAATCAGCAACGCCGCGATGCCCAACGATACAACCTCCGACACCGTGACGCCCGGTACACAGCTGCAGACCGTGTCTGGGTTTCGTTTCCTGTACGTCGACAAGGCCTCAGCGAGAAACTGCTGTGTCGTTAATTTGGCCCGTACAAAGCGGTAAGCCAAGTTGGGGACCTAACCTATGAGGTTGTCTCTGATGGATTTAAAAAGTCCCGACGCTCCACGCTCCCGGACGTGGTTTACGTGGTCTGCCTGAAACCGTATTACGACCGATAGTGTTGACTCTTTCTGTGCGCGAGCTACTGCCCTTCGTGCAATGTTTTCGTTTTTTTATTTCTACCCACACTTCCAGCATCGGGGCGATGCTTCTTGTACCCGGGGCGGCAATGACACGCTGCATTCTTTATCTTCCCTCTGCGCTGATCGCGAGCGTGGGCCTCCTCTAGGCGAAGAAACCGACGTTCGTCTCCTCGAGGCGAAGAAACTGAAGTTCTTCTGTTGAAGCGGGCCTGCTAGTTTCCTGCCGCACTGTGACTTCTGTGACTCCTGTGTCCCGCGGTGACTTCTGATCAGACTTCACACCGTGACAATATGAAATGAAAGCCTGACTATCTAATATCGAAGCACTGATTAATAACCTTCAAGAGACGTATGCTCAACTTGACAAAAAGCTGTCTGAGTCTTCTCTGACGGGAGGCGATCAAGTTCAAACTACTCTACAGTCCATAGAAAACGTTATTGGCTTCCAGTCAAAGAAACTGACTGATCTTGAAGACAGAAATCGGCGGTCAAACGTAATCATTCATGGCATTTCTGAATGCGACGATGAAACAGAACCAGTTCTTAAGGAAACAGTTCTCACCGAAGTAATGAGGGACAAATTGCAAGTAGAATGCAAATCAATTGGCTGCATTCGCAGACTTGGCCACGAAGGCATCAAACGGCCCGTCATCATCTATCTACAGGATTTTAACGAAAAGGAACTTATATCTAAAAACTGCAGCAAACGTAAAGGTTCAGGCATGTCTGTTCAAAACGATTACTCGCAAGCACCGCTGAAGAAACGCAAGCTTCTGTGGGAAAGCGCGAAAGATGAAAGACTGCAGGGTAAAAAAAGGCACCTAATTTATGATAAACTTAAAATGGATAAAGGTCTGTTTTTTTTTTGGATGAGAAAAAAAATATGCGCGTCAAGATAATAAACCAACGCTCTAGCCCGCTGCCACAAGCCGCGAGCCCGGATCCCGAACCTGTGACCCGGGCCCGATCCACGAGCCCGAAACGGCCTGAACCTTGACGCCATTCTAAAGAATCTCACAAGCACATACGTATAATGAACCTAAATTCTCGTAGCATAGTAAACAAAAAGGAACCCCTTGAGATTTCTTTACTAGAACATGACCCACACATTGCTGTGATAACCGAAACGGGGCTGCGGACTGAAATAGGTGACGAAGATGTTTTTACATAAAGGCTGTTCCCTTGGAGAAAATTCCAGGCCTTGAATGTTTATGTATAAAGATCTCATGCTGGGGCCATAGCTTCATTTTGCTTGCCATTTACAGAGGTCCTGACGCTTCAGTTGGTTATCTATTCAAACTAGAAGGGCACATGTCTCGGTTCCAAAGAAGCAAACTGCTACTCATTGGCGACCTAAACTTAGCTGGCGTTAATTGGGAGCGGTTTCAATCCCTTCCTCAAAGCAGCAATAATTTAAACAGTATACTTAACATGATGTTAACACATAATCTAGTACAAATAGTGCAGGAACCGACACGTGTGCAAGGATCTAGCAAGTCTGTCCTTGATTTGGTATTTGTGCCTAGAGAATTACTTGAATACACTATTGAAGTTGTGGAAGGCATATCTGACCATCTGCTTGTCAATGTTCGCTTACGCATTGGCGCTTGTACTCGATCGGATAACCCTGTGAAGTCTCGATCTTTCAAAGACTACTCACGTGCTGATGATGCATCCATTATAGAACATTTAGAAACATGCTTTATTGATTTTAATGATGCTGATTTAAACACACTTTGGGACCGTTTTAAAGATATGTGTAACTACTGCATAGATAAGTTTGTGCCGAGCAAACGTAAACCTATTCGTCGACAAACGCTGTAGATGACGCGTGAAATAATTCCACTTAAAACGAAAGATAAAAAGGTTAAACAAAAAACGGCGCTTGCACTTAGGTAATCTAAACGATTTAAAGGAAAGCCTTGCGCGTGCAGTGCACACGTCGAAAGAAAATTATTTTAATACTGTGCTGCAAAATTTCATTTTGGAGGAGCCAAAAACGTTTTGGAATTATATAAGCGAAAAAAAGAAACCAGTGTCGCAAATTTTGGTTGATGGATCAGTAGTTACTGATCACGGGTATATTGCGCACCACTTCAACGACTACTTTCACAATGTGTTTTCGAATTCCGATGCTTGTCCATCCAATGATACAGTGTTTCACCTTCGTGATGTCAGTTTTATTTCATATCCTGGCGTAGTTTCCATGATACTAAATTTAAAAAACAAATCCTCATGTGGTCCTGACAACCTTCCTAATGTGTTTCTGAAGCGATATGCTGAATCGGTTGCAAAGTTTTTAGTTATTCTCTTCCGTATTTCACTCATCATCATCAGCCTGACTATACCCACTGCAGGGTGAAGGCCTCTCCCATATTTCCCCTCTTAACCCGGTTCTGTGCTAGCTGCATCCACTTGACCCCTGCGAAATTCTTAACCTCATCCGCCAATCTAACTTTCTGCCGCCCCCTGCTACGCTTTCCTTCCCTTGGAATCTAGTTTGTTACCGTCAGCGACCATCGGTTATCCTCTCTTCGCACTACATGTTCTGCCCATGCCCATTTCTTCTTCTTAATATCCACTAGAATGTCGGTAACCTGAGTTATTTCTCTGACCCTCTCTGCACGCTTCCTATCTCTTAATGTTACCCCTACCATTTTTCGTTCCATAGCCCTCTGGGTAGTCCTCAACTTAAGTAGAACTCTCTTGGCTAGTCTCCACGTTTCAGCCCCACAGGTGAGTACAGGTGAGATGCAACTGTTATATACTTTACTCTTTAGTGATACCGGTAAGCTGCTAGTCATACTCATTGAGTGCTTGCCAAATGCGCTCCATCACATTGTGCCAGTATACAAGAAAGGTGACCGCGCGTTATTGAAAAATTATCGTCCGATATCCCTTACATCGTCATGTTATAAACTAATAGAACATATTATTGCCAACCAGATTAATGAATTTTTAGATGCGCATAACGTCCTCTCTAAATTCCAACGCGGGTTTAGAAAAGGGTACTCGGCAATAACGCAACTAGTGACAGTAATACACTCACTTGCTTCATGTCTTGATAAGAACGGTACGATTGATGCAATATCTCTAGATTTCAGCAAAGCTTTCGATAGAGTCCCACATGAGAAACTAATATGAAAACTTCGAAGCATTGGCCTACCTGAAATTTCGATCATATGGATCAGTTCAGTTCAGTCGTTGAGTCGTGTCCGACTCTTCGTGACCCTTTTGAACCATGTCACGCCACGCTTTCCGGTCTCACTATCTTCCTAACATCACGTAACTTCATCTGCAGCGCCTCGAGGATGCCATCTAACCATCGCGTTCGCTGCCTACCCCTTCTCCGGCGACCCTCATCCTTTCCCAACATCAAATCTTTCTCCAGCGACTCTTCTCTTCTCATCAGATGACCAAAGTAGCTGAGCTTTAACTTTAGAATTTGACCCTCCAATGAGCAGTCAGGGTTTATGGTCGACAATATCGACTGATTTGATCTTCTGGCAGTACAAGGAACTCTCAAGAGTCTCCACCAGCACCACAATTAAAACGCGTCAATTCTTCGGCGGTCAGCCTTCTTCACAGTCCAACTCTCGCATCCATACATCACAACTGGAAAGACCATAGCACAAGTTATACGGATCTTGGTTGGCAGACTGATGTCTCTGCTTTTTACTAGGCGGTCAAGACTAACCATGGCTCTCTTTCCCAGAAGCAGGCGCTCCTAATTTCATGGCTGCAGTATCCTTCCGGGGTAATCTTGGAGCCCACGAAGAGAAAATCTGTCACAGCTTCCACTTCTTGTCCCTTGATGCTCCAGGACTTGATAGGGCAAGCTGCCATGATCTTTGTCTTTTTAATGTTCCATTTAAGCCCAAACTTCTCACTCTCTTCTTGTACGCGCATCCGAAGTCTCTCTAGTTCCACTTCACTTTCTGCCATTAAAGTGGTGTCATCCGCATATCTAAGGTTGTTGATACGTTTTCCAGCAATTTTCACTCCAGCTGAAGACTCGTCCAGACCGGCCTTCCCCATGATGCACTCTGCATATAGGTTAAATAGGCAGGGCGACAGTATGCAGCCTTGTCTCACTCCTTTCTCAATTGGACACCAATCAGTAAGGCCATGCCCAGTTCTGACTGGGGCCTCTTGCCCTTCATACAGGTTCCTGAGGAGACAGATGAGGTGCATTGGAACTCCCATCTCTTGGAGACCTTGTCACAATCTGCTGTGATCTACGCAGTCAAACGCTTTCGCATAATCAATAAAGCTGAAGCAGCAGAAGTAGACCAGTTTCTGGACCTCTCTTGCTTTTTCCATGATCCAGCGAAGGTTGGCAATCTGGTCTATAGTTCCTCTGCGCTTGCGAAACCCAGCTTGCACGTCCGGAAGCTCCCGATCCACCTACTGCTGCAGCCTACCTTGGAGGATTTTCAACATCACCTTGCTAGCATGCGAAATAAGCGCGATCGTGCGTTAGTTGGAACAATCTTTGTCACTGCCTTTCTTTGGAATGGGGATGTAAACAGACCTCCTCCAATCCTCTGGCCACTGCAGGGTTGTCCAAATCGTCTGACATAATGTATGCGGAATGTTAACAACATCATGATTGAGGGTTTGAAGCAACTCAGGTGGAATGCCATCAATTCCTCTAGCTTTTTTCTTAACATGGCTAGCTAAAGCCCATTGAACTTCACTCTTCAGGATGCGTGGCTCGAGATCAGTAATCACAACCGTCTTATGTTGGGTTTGCACATCTGGGCCCTTCTTGTACAGTTCTTCTGTGAATAACTACATAAATAGTTCTACAAACTATTTAACCAATCGGTACCAATTTGTAGAAGTTAATGAGGAACAATCAGGTTGTCTTCCGGTCGGCTCTAGGGTGCCCCAAGGAAGCATGCTGGGGCTATGATTATTTTTATTATATATTAATGACCTTACCATTGACCTTGATCACAACGTGCATATCAGGCTGTTTGTAGAAGATTGTGTGCTTTTTCAAGACATAACTTCTAATAATGACCAAATCCGTCTTAACTCCTCTCTGGCTAAGATTTATGAATTATGTAAAACGTGGGACATGAAAGCTAACACTGACAAGACCGTCGTTCTTCGCTTCGCTCGCAGAAAGGCTCCGCTCTCTTTTATCTACAGGCTAGGTTCTTCACCTTTGTTGTAAGAGGCCAAGTGCAAGTATTTAGGTGTCACGCTTACTAATACTTTGTCTTGAATTTTACATATAGATAACATCTGCTCTTCCGCTTTACGTAAACTATCTTTTTAAGACAAGCTTAAAAATTCTTCCTCGAGCGTAAAACTACTTGCTTACAATTCACTAATTAGACTGAAACTTGAATATACATGCGTTGTTTGGGACGCGTTTACTAAACACAATATCACCTGTTTAGAAAAGGTACAAAGAAAAGCTGTGAGATTCATTTACTCTAAATTTTCTCCGTATGACTCACCCTCTGAAATAATGCAGGTTAATGGTATTGAATGTCTTGAACAACAAAGAACACGTTTACGCTTGCAATTTCTTTCCGCGCTTTGGAATCGAGACCTAGCTATTAACCCTTCACCATATCTGTCGCTTTTATCATCGAGGCATACGCGCCACCATCATCCTAACTCGCTGACGCCGTATTTCGCACGAACTGATTTATTCAAGTTTTCATTTTTTCCTCGCACTGTAACCGACTGCAATGATTCATTATTGCCTTTCTCCACGCTTTGATGTTTATTACCTTTGCTATTATTGTTTCGTTGCCATGTTACCACCCTGCTTGGACCTGTACAAGGTTCACAGTATTGAATAAAGAAAGAAGAAAGAAAGAAGATAGAGTTTCCGTAGTGGAGGGCTACAATCCACAGCGCAATAATGTTTTCGCCTCATTGCACTTTAGTGATGTAAAGTGGCCTCTAGAATTTTTTCTTCAAGTGCGTGAACCAACCTGCACAATGGATGCTGTTCTTCCCTACCACCCTGACATTTCTGAACCGACACACTCTCCGATGCCACCACGCACGATAAAGAATGTCAACAGCTTGTCCTCTCGTTTACAACGCAAGACTAGGGGACAGTAAAACGTCACTGCGATATCGGCGACAGCGAGGCTTCTTCATATCCTCCCATCACCGTACTCTGGCTCTGGTAGTTCCCACAATCCAAAGAATTTTAACGAACTCCATGCTCGGTATCAAGGTCCCTTGCGTGTCCTTGAGCGAACATCTATCTGTCAATTAGATAGTTGAGGTCTTTGCGCCCTGTGAGGAGTTACGCCGAGAGGCCGCGAAGCAGTCCATGCCAACCGATTGATACTATGTGACCCAATTGTACACCACACTATACCATACCACATGACCCCCTGTCCGTTCTGCGCCGTAAAACGCCTAGATGCCTCCTTTTATGCCATAGAGGAGGATTTATTTATTTATTTATAATACCCTCAGGGTACAGTTGTACGTTACAGAGGGCGACGGTGCTAACAAGCACCGTCAAGGCAGAAAGTCGGGCTAGTTGGTGTGAGAGGTCATGCCACCATAGAATTGAGGGCAGTTTGCTGATGCAAGCGCACAGGTTGCAGAAGGCCGGTCTTCCTGATGATACTGGGACGGCTGTTGCGGAATGCCTTTTGAAAGAAATCAGGGCAGGTGGTCGCCTTGTCATGACAGTCGACAGAGGGTACAAAACGTTGAGGTGTACAGCCATACCATACATTCACCAGCTGTCGCACCAGCTGAAAAAACGTTGGAGAGAACTGCGGTGTGAATGCTTTGTTCACTGCCCCCAAAAAGCTGGTGCGCATGTGCAAAGCCATCAGCGAGAACAAGAGGCCAGTCTGCACCATAAAACATGAACGCAAGTTTGTAACCTGCATTGCCAGTGTCGTTTACCGCATATCGCTTTCCTGCGGTAGATGCTTCGTGGGGCAGTCGGGTCGCTACCTAAATGATCGACTACGAGAGCACCGTACGCTGTTGGATCCGTTGGTGGGGGGCGGCCATTTGGCCAACCATTGTAAGCGTTGCGCGTGCGTGCTGGAGTTTGATGCCAAGTGTGTGCTTGGTAGGGTAGGCCCAAGGTTAGGACGTGAGATATGTGAGGCATATGATATCAGCAGTGAAGCAGATACGTGTGTCAGTGCGCCTTCAATCGCCTTGTCCAGAAAAGAAGTGTACCCTCTGTCAAAAGTAACCTTACTGCAGGTTTTGCTCCTCGCTTGAGTTCAAAAACCGACATGGCTTTCCAGATGATCACAACTTGCTAATAAGGGAGGACAGGAGCTCGCATTGACTTTTCACATATTTACAGCTTCTGAAATGGTGCGAATTCTCTACTACCCCACTGAAAAGCGGAACCCGCAGCCTGCTTACTTTTAGCAAAGGCGGTACCTAAAGAACAGTTTGCCACATTTTGATCAGTTTGAGCATGTACGGTTTTGGTATAGTGTGCGCATGCGCCACCGAAGTGATTTTATGTACCTTGTTTGTAAGTAAATCATCAGCATGTTTCGCGCTAGTAATGTCTTCTATGTTTGTGTCCGTGTTGAATGCTCTAGTCTTTATAATAATGATGACTGTCCCCGATTATCGCCACCAATGTGCGCCAGCATGTGGGGGCTGAAGACGAAGAAATTGACCTCTATCCTTGTTGCCAGCTACGTCTGGCTATACTGCAAATCCACCTGAGAAGCTCGATCAATGTGAGTGCTCTGAATAAACGCACTCTTATACAACGGCCGATCTATGAGCTATTATGTAATAGAGTAGAGAGAGAGAGAGAACAACTTTTATTTAAAATGCCTGCAGAATCGGTTAGGCTCCCTCCAAGCAGGGAGGACAAGCTTTTACCGTGACGCGGCCACTACGTCAGTCTCGTGCGTTGTGCTCCTTGAGGTTTTGTTACGTCCCTCGCTACTTCCGCGGGTTCGAGAGGGCCGCCGCCCCCTTCTTGGGGGTGCTGCCCCCCCTCTCCTCGGTTTCGCTCGGTCGCTGCCTCTCTAGAGCTGCCGAGACCTGCTGGACGGCCTTGAGTTGTGTCTCTGGATCACAGCTCCTCGTTGCAGTCTCTAGCTGCGGCGGGATCGTCGTCTTCTCGCTGGCTTCGCGCGGATTTACGCTACAGTCCCAAAGGATGTGAGCCGCGGTGGCTCTCTCCTTCGAGCACAGTCTACACATGTCGCTCGCGTGCACACTCTGACACATGTGCTTAGCTAGCACCGGGGTGAGCAGGGACCCCTCTGTAACTGTCTGTATAACACTGCCTCCTTCCGGGTAAGCCCCGGGTGAGGTGGCGGCATAGTCTGTCTGTTCAGTCTGTACCACTTCACTATTTCGTTGAAGGTGGTCATCTTGTCCTTGGCACTGCGCCGCGACCAAGACTCCGAGTCGGCCGTGCTTGCAGCCGCGCGGTTGGTTAGTACTCGCGCGGCCGAGTTGGCCGTCTCGTTGTGGTTCACGTTTCCGCGTTCCGACACGTCACTGCCCATGTGGGCCGGAAACCACTTGATCACCACAGGACTTTTGCGTCCGATGTCTTCGGCCTTGCGCAGTATGCGCGCGGCCTCACTACATACCCTACCCTTGGCGTAGTTCTTCACTGCTGTTCCAGAGTCACACAACACTGTAGTGCATCCGGGGTCGGAAACGGCCAAGGCGATGGCCACCTCCTCCGCCCGGTGCGCTTCTCGAGTCCGGCTATTGGCTCACTGGAGCCAATAGCGCAATCATGTCAAATCATAATTTCGGAGCCTAAGAGCCTCCTTAATTATAATGACGTGTTGATGATAATGCCGTTGGCAACAAATGAGACTTTCTACGCAGAAATCAACTCATTATTGGGCTGACTTGCGCCTTCAAAAGAACTAAGCAATTACCGGCGATGATAGCAACATTTGAGCTCAGCGGTCGTCGATCTACGAATGCCACTTCACTTGGCAACACTGAATTTAAAGGCGGTGAGGATGTGATGGTGATGGTGAACTCTTTCATTACGCTCGAAAACAGGGCACCAGTCAAAGGACCGGCTGCGCTGGCTTAGAGGCGGTCGGCGGATGTCGCGGCCTCCACCGCGCGCTGGATAAGCCGGCATTGGTCTGCTGGATCAGAAGTACGCAGGAGAGATTCCCACGTATCTGGGGTGTTTGAGTTGTCTGTGTTGTAGTGTGTACAGGTCCACGCCATGCGCATGAGAGTGGCCGGAGTTGAGCAGGTTTGCACATGGGGACTATCTGTTAAGGAAAGATCCTTCTGTATGAGAGCGGATGTCGGATGTTACCGATTTGTAGTTTGCGCCATTAGACGGCCTCGCGTCTTGTTAGATCATGGTGTGCGGGAGGATATGTGCATCTTTGGAGTCGATAGTGCTGGAGTATGTTCGTGTAAGGAGTGAGTAGAGAAGTGCGTGAGATATTAGTGTCAGGAGAAGCACGGTGGCTGATCATACTCTCGACTCGGCAGCTGAGATCTCGAACTAGAGTGTGCGCCTGGGCGTTTCCGGAGAGCGACACGTGGGCTGGAGCCCAAAGAAGTGAGATGTGGAAGAGGATGCTGTAGAACGTAGAATGTGTTACGCCTGGCAAGAGATACGGCCAGCATCGTAATTGCGGGTAGCCTGTTGAGAATGACTGATAGCGACTTTGGCATTAGGGTCGGCTAGTGCTAGAGCAATGGCAACCTCCTCAGCTGCGGTGACTGTTTCTGCATTGCGAATGCTGCAGGCTGTGTACCAGCTGCGGTGAGGGGCGATAGCTACCGCCACCATCGCTGGCTTCGAGGGGTGGTAAGAGGCGTCCGTATAAGTGACGTCCGGAAGTCCGCTCAAGCGTTTCTCGAATTGACGTGCCCGGTCGGCCCGTCTCTCGGCGTAGTGTTCCGGATGCATCCGTTTTGGAATAGGAGGAATGCGATGATTTAGGCGATATTCCGGGGTGAGTTCAGCATAACTTGGGGCCGCTCTCGGAGGAGAGATCCCAACTTGCTGCAGTACCGCTCGGTCTCCAAGTCGGCGTAAAGTTGTATCGTCGGGTGTAGGTGCGTTGCTGGTCTTTTTACGCAGCCGGGCAAGTCGTCGTGATTTCTCTGCACACTGAGGTAGGCGGCGATGTCGGGGTTGTCTTCCGTCACTTGTGGCTGCATCGCGTCAAGCGTTGTAGTGGGCTCCCTGCCGTACACAAGCTTCAACGGGGTCGCCTTGGTTGTCTCCTGGACAGCCGTGTTATACGCGAAGATCACAATTTGGCAGGATGGCGTCGGAGGTGTACTGTTCGGCGTCGATGTACGTGGCAATCATGTCCGCAATCGTGTTCTTGAGACGCTTCGTATGTCCATTTGTTTGAGAATAGTACGCAGATGTTCGTCGATGGCTTGTATGACTTTACTGCAGGATGGCTTGTATCAGCTCTGCCGTAAATGATGTTCCCCTATCCGTGATGAGTACTTCGGGGGCGCCATGTCGCAGCAGACTGCGCTCGACAAGGAAATTGGCGACTTCTGCTGCGGTACCATTAGGCAGGACATCCGCTTCGGCGTAGCAGGTGCAGTAGTTAGTGGCCACGATGATCCACTTGTGCCTCGCTGATGAAAACGGAAAAGGGCCGAGCAGATCCATCCCAGTTTGTTGAAAGGGTTTCCTTGGGGGCGGCATGGGGTACATTAGCCTAGCTGGTCTGATCGACGTCGTCTTGCATCGCTGGCACCACGGCACGTTTTCACATAATGGGCAACTTGACAGGTAATCGTAGCCAATAATACCTCGCCATCCCGAGGTGCCCTATGTCGGCTCATTGTGAAATGCTTGTAATATTTCCTTTCGGAGTTCCTTAGGCATGACAAGGAGGTATGCGGTTTTGTTGGGCGCGAAGTTCTTCACGAGGACATTGTTGCGCAGTGCTAAGGACGACAACTGACGTCTGAACACTGAAGGAGATGAAGCGATCTTTCCTTCTAAGTAGTCCGCCAGGCCCTTCAACTCAGGGTCCGAGCGGTACAGTTGAACGAAGCTGCTGGCGCTTACCGGTCCCAAGAAGGCGTCGTCGTCGTCTTCTGGGGGGGGGCGTCCACAATGGCCCGGAATAAGCAGTCTGTGTCGGAATGCTTGCCAGCAGACTTGTAAACCACTGTGATGTCGAATTCTTGGAGATGTAAGCTCCATTGAGCAAGGCCGCCGGATGGACCTTCCATGATAATCGCTTATAGGGCCGCTGTACGGTCGTTTTTAGAGGCGCTGCGCCCATCCGCCTTCTGCCAGCTGGCTGATTGCGTTCGGTCACAGGGGGCGCATAGGGTCCAATACGGTCACTTTTGGTGCATGCGACGGAGGCGGACGACTCTAGCGTCTGATTGGGGGAACCGGCGCGCGCTGCCTAGAAAGTCGAAACTGCATATGGCGGCTGCGGCACCGGCTTGAGCACGGTGGCTCTCGTCGGCTATCAAATTAATTTGTACCGTAGCTGTAGATTTATTGAGCCCCTGCATATACAACACAAACGGTATGTATTGACCATTAGTAGAGCGAATAAGTCGCCAGCGATGCAATCGTCCAGCAACAGCGTAGACGTACTTATGCGCCAGCGGCGTCTGCTTTGTGTTTACGTTAATACTGAGGAGAAGACGGCAATAATTTTTTCAAGTACTCCCGAACGTACGCATTGAAAGGTAAAGCCCTAGTGAAAAATCCCATATCGCGACAAACGGGTTTGAACCGGTCCTGTATTATCCCAGTCCCTTTTTGCGGGAAGTTGTTTTATCTTTTCATATCCTTAAGGCAAGGTTCTCAACTGAATATCTGTCATTGTGCCGCGGAAGAAGTTGTATAAGAATCAGCGAGAGGTGTTTTTGGCAGTGCCAGTGTACCGCGCTGTGTATAATGTAGGGTCTGAGCGTGACGTTTTGAAAAGGCTAAAACGTATGCCTGTCAGAGCTGGTGCAAAATCATTCTGTTTTCAATTGCTTTCCGGCACTCTTCCAGTCAAAACCATGGCTGCAGAACAAAGGGCTCTTTGTACCTTGGTCTATTAACATTATTTGCAGAAAACCCGAGACCATTGAACACATCTTCTTGGAGTGCCATGACTCAGTTTTCCTCTGGGATATCTTGAAGCGAACTTTAAAAAAAGAATTGCCAATACGCCATTCGGTATCCGATATCTGCCATGCGCCGACCCTGAAGGAGTGCCGAATGACATGCTCATGCTATTATGTATGCATAGCGTATGGAAAACGCGTATGGATGTCAGGCATGAGCGAACCGTTGTACACCCCGCTCGACACTACTTCATCGAGAGCGTGCACAAGATAATTCTCCGGAGTGGCTACCTGTACTGGACCAGCTGTTTCAGTAAAGCCCTTTTAAATATAGCGCTTTAGGCAGAACGTGCCTAGTGCTTTTAGCATTCCTTTTGTTTTGCTTTGTTGTTGTGTATTCAGACTGTATGCTGTGTGCTTAAAAAAAGTTGGTAATAAAGAAAAAAATTGCCGCGGTGTAGTGGTTAAAGTGCGTGCTTTTTGGCTGAAAGACCGAAGTTCGGATCACATGTAAATTTTTTTCTTTTCTATTTTCTTTTTCTTTCTTTTTTTCTTTTTACTTTTCTTCTTCTCTCTTTTTCTTTTTTGAATGAAGCGGTGTTAATTTATAGCTCTGCATGCTTTTTGCAGCCTGGCGTCCAGTTTTCTTTTTTCTGAAACAAGGGCCACGGACCATATAGGAATTTCCGCAATGAGAGCTCCGCGCGGTTTCATTTCGGTTCAGCCTGTATCAATTAACCAGAAACCGGACGAACGCGTCATTTCTGGAACTGATACCGGGCAGAGTATTCCGCTTCTGAACAGAAGCCGGGCCGATCGACGAAGCTCAACCAGAATGACCATGCCGGACACGCCAGCGCACTAAATAAGCATGATATCAAACATATTATACAACTATTCTGTATATAAAGAGCACGCTTTGTTTCCCAAATACCTCGAAAATACGAAGCCGTCGAAGTGTGCGCTAGCAAGCATATACGCGCGTCGCGTCGTTTTTGCGCGTACAACAGTCGCTGCAACTCGTACAATCTTGCGGTGCGTCTTCATATCTGCGACTGAAGATCTGCCACCTTCAACGCGAAAGTGGAAGCACGAACGTATCGTTTCGCTAGCGATGACAAAAAACTGTTCGAGAAAAAGTAAACAAACATCGCTGACCATCGAAAGATGCACAGGTAGCCGCACACCGGGCGACGCGTTCTCAAATGTTTACATATTGAAACCACTCAGTCGGAATTGTATTCATTGACATCGATGCTCCGCTGGTAGCACGTGAAGCTAAAACGCCCAGTATTATAAGTATTAGTGCACCGGATATCTCTGTATGTAGGAAAACTTAACGCGTTCGTATACCGTGAAAAACACATCAGCACTAGTAAATTATGATATCTTGAGGTTTGCCTTTAATAAAGCGACGCGTTATAAAGATATGCCACATTTGTGAATCCTCGTGATAGCCTGGAAAAATATTCAGCGTGTTTAAAGGGCGATCGGTGAATTACGGCCACAAATTCGACAGCCAAGGAAAGTATACAAAGTACGAAAGAGCAAAAGTAGCTACATATACTGAATAATAACCACCGTAACCATAACCCGCCTTAGAGTAGTGGTTAAGCATCGTGCGAAACGCGATCGAATGCTTTGGCGAGATCCAGTTTCGCACGATGCCTTGTTCGAAGTATTGGCACACTCAAACATAGGGCGAGTGATTGAGGAAGGTGTTCGAATGGTGTATGCGAACTGCACGACACGGATAATTGTGAATGGAGAGCTCACTGACAGCATTCGTGCGCTGTCGTCAGTAAGGCAAGGCTGCCCCCTGTCACCCCTGCTGTTCGCGGCCTACCTCGAGCCTCTCTGCCGGTCTATCATAAACAATGAACGTATAACTGGTTTTATGCTGCAGTCAGCACAGGTCAAAATGCTGGCATATGCAGATGACATCGCTGTATTCTGTTCAAGCAGAGAAAGCATTCAAGAAGTTACTGTCCTTGCTGAAAAATTCTGCCGACAGACAGGCTGTGAAGTAAATTGGGAAAAAAGTGCCGGTTTCTGGCATGGAGACTGGGATATTACGCCTGAATACTTTTCTCGTTTGCAATGGTCAAAATTGCCGACCCAGCATTTAGGCGTGCCGCTTGAATCGTACCAAGATCCCACCCCTTTCTGGGCTGGCCAAGCAGAGAGGGCGATAGAGAAAGCTGATTCATGGCAGGGCAAGCCGTTGTCAATGTTCTCACGCGCTTATGTGTGCAATGTTTTCCTTGTGGCAAAGATATGGTACGTAATGAATGTGCTTTCGGCGACGCGTGTTAGCATTAAAAAAATTCATCGTGTCTTTGCCGTTTTCATGTGGGCATCAACATGGGAAAAGTGCAGCAGAACCAACCTCTTTCTTCCTGTTAAGGCGGGGGGCTTGGGCCTTGTGCATCTCTTTTTGCGACAGGTTAATTGTCTAGCGTTTTTTTTTCCTTCGTGATCAAAACGACAAATTCTTGAGGACGGTCATGCAAGTACGACTGTGTGAAATGCTTCCAGAATACGTTGTCTGTTCTGATGAGAATATGAGTGGCGCTTTAAAAGGGTACATGCGCGAAGTTGTCTTGTCTTTCAGAATGTTGCATGCGCGTTTTTCAATGGAATACTTGAGCAAAGTGTGTACGAAGAAGCTGTATAAAGATCTTCTGGATGTGACGATACCGTTGCCGATTTACCGTGCACCACACCTTGGAGGCCCCGGACAGGATGTCTGAAAGCTTGTGAAAAAGATGCCAGTTAGGCATTCAGTTAAAACGTTCTTCTTTAAGCTACATTCCAACACATCACCTGTTAAACCTGGTTACATGAAAGAGGCTTATTCGTTCCCTGGACAACAGACTGTCTCCTTTGCAAAAAACCAGAGACAATCGAGCACGTCTTTCTGGATTGCTGGGACCCAGTCTTTCACTGGGATGTTCTCCAGAGAACACTAAAGAAAGATCTTCCGTTAGATGCGTATGCATACGGTTCCTTCCAGTCGAGAGTGAGGGTATTCCTTTGGATTTAGTCATGGTCTTGGGCCTCCACAGCCTGAGGAAAACAAGAATGCAAGTGCAACATGCAGATGTCAACACGCGTTCTGTACGCGAGAACTTTATCGAGAGTGTGCTGCTCCTTAGAGAAACGTACCGGGTGCTTTCTGATCCACCTGACTGGATCAGTGTGCTCGATGAACTGGCTGTCCTCAAGAAATTTTATACCTCTCGTGACAGCCGAAGTCTGGTTGTTGCGAGTTTTACCATTATTGTGGATCTTTTTTGAATTGATGTGAACTCAAAACAGGCAATAAAGAAAAAAAAAAGAGTAGTGATTAAGGTGCCCGTCTGAAAACCGTGAGGACCATGTTTCGATTCCCAAATTTGTACTGAATGTTTTTTATTATTTTTATTTCATTAATTATTTTAAATGTAGTCGTGTTATTTTATATTGTTGCATGCTTTTTCCACCCTGGCGACGCATTTCTTTCCGGAAACAAGGGCCATAAACCATACAGGCCATTCCGATATCAGAGCTCTGCGCGGTTCCATTCCGGACTTTCCAGGGCAGTACAGGCATTTCCTGAAATAGCCCACAATCCTGTATCCCAGATCCTGTACAGTAAACCTGTATACGATTTACTGTACGAATTTTATACATGATTTTTCAGTAGGGAGTGTATAAATTTATATCTCCCCAGCCTGCGTTCTCGAGCTCACTTTCGAATGTCACTCGCAGCAAAGATGCAGGAGCGGGTCAATTCATGTTTTCACCCGACATTACAGTCTAAACGCATTGTATAACAAGTCTGTTTTACTAGGAGGAAAAGACTGCTAACCATAAACAAACATGTGCACCTTTTGTAACATGTACAGAAGTGCTATTTTCCGTGCGGTTTTTCCCGGTTGTAGCAATCTCAGTAGCGTACATTTCGCTACGTAATCCCCATTTCTGGGTGCAACCTACAGCTGTGGTGTTGCATATGGGATGCATTTGCATGCAGAAAA
This sequence comes from Amblyomma maculatum, assembly GCF_055883805.1. Lineage (NCBI taxonomy): Eukaryota > Metazoa > Arthropoda > Arachnida > Ixodida > Ixodidae > Amblyomma > Amblyomma maculatum. Next base: position 214,025,227 of record NC_139345.1, read on the forward strand.
TGTGTTTAGGTTCATGACAATAACAAATCTTCAAAATTGGATTCCATAGCAAATGCTTCAAACAGTGCGTGTTCAAATTATCCGTAAAATTGATAATGTTTACTTCTTCAAAGACATTTTGAAATAGCTGCTCAACTATTTTATTTCTTTTCAGTTTGGTTTTCAGTACTGTTCATATTTGATTCAGTAGCCAGACTGTGCTATTCATATTCGGTTGGGTTGGAAAAACTACAATGTGCATGCCATCATTACATAATACCACAGTTTCTCCATATTAATGATTGCCTTCATGTCAAGTGCAACATAAACTTCTTTTTCTTAATCTATGCTATTTGGTCTTCCTAAGTTTCATGTGTGTGCACTGCTTTTGTCATTTCAGATACTGAAAATTGCAAATGAAATCTGGCGATTGAGTGTTAGCATGCAACACAGCTCAAGCTACTCAGCTGCTGCATGTATTGAGACAGCCTCGAGCAGCCAAATTTCAATTGAATATTTGTACAGTTAGTGTTGAGCAAAAATAAACAAGAAGTGTGGCACAACTTTGCTGCTGTCGAGGAAGAGTCCATAATGTTTTCAAAACATTGCATGACATGCAATGACTATTCTAAGTATAAATATGCAGATATGTTATGTGGAATGAGTCTTTTATTCACATTGCATGATATGCAATGACTATTCTAAGTATAAATATGCAGATATGTTATGTGTTATGTGGAATGAGTCTTTTATTCTCTGTTGTAGTTTTATTTCAGTGGTTTTCATACCTAAAACAATCCAACTAAGAGTAAGCACTGAAAAGTGGCGACCCTGCATGGTGGAATAATTATGCTCGGCCGAAGGGTCAGTTGGCACCAAGAATTAAATACCAAGCTCACACTGCCTTGCATTAGCTAAGGACTCCCACTTGTAGAAGTAAACTGACTAGGGGCTAATTACAAATCAGTGATCAAGTGCAAAGGCATGTCACTCAGTTGCCAGGCCAGCATGTAGACATGATGGAATTTTGACTTCACTGTGAATGTGAAAAACTGTACTTCTATGACTTGTGTACGTACCTACCCGAGCCCTTTGCTTTGTTTACATACATATACTGCAAGCCCATATATTAAGTTCATCGTGGGGTGAATACATAGATCCTCAATTCAGTTAAAGGAACAGAGTTGTAGTGGCATGTAAACACACATTCCAGTTCTCCAAAAGAGTCATGACAAAACTGCACCTTGTGGTATCCGATAAAAAAATCTTCTCCGAGAATTAAAACGTTCTATGAGAAAGAAAGCTGGGCTTGGAACTGTGAACTGTCAAATAAAAAGAAAATGGAAGACAGCGAGTTTGTTTGGATGTTAGGAGTCCTTGCCATGGGAGGCTAAATGCTTTGCAGATACAGACGTTTTGTTCTCGCTGGCTCGTATAAGAAGTAACTAATGCTAAGATAAGACGCTGAGGCACATAAAGCAGCATTGAACTGCAAGAAGTTTACTAAGTCAATATTATTATTGCCTGTAATGAGTTTCTGGATAATATTTTCATTTCAAGAAAAAATCTCATAACTGTTTACAATCACCTGACCTGTTTGAGACTGATTAAAAAATGCTCTGGATGCCCACCATTGAACCGTTTGAAATTAAGGTTGCATTTTGTACTCACGCTTGTTTCCTTAATCAACTTAAACTGGCAGTCTTTTTTTTTCCCTCAATACCACCTATTCCTTAAAATTCATCTCATGTAGCTTACTTAGTGTTTTGGTCTGCTCATTCTCACTTGATTTATTTACAGGTACCTGCAGGCTTCTGGGTCATTTTACAATATCACGAAACTAAAGGTATCGTAAAGAACACATTTGGTACTCTGGCCACCCACAGCAGGACTCTTTGTTAGGGAGTCTGTCTCTACAAAAGTATTGGTAAATAAATGAACCAGTGAGGATTTGCATAACTGTCAGAGGATGCATGCATATGCAATAGCCATTTGCAACTAATCCATGTGTGTACCTCAAATAGGATCTGCCTTGCAGTGGACTCATACCGCTAGGATGCTACACGCATTGGCCATCTTAACAGCGCAAGGACACGAATACAGGAATCAATCCCTCTTCTTTTCCTGTGATCGTGGTCTTGCACCATTTTTTTGGCATCTTATGCTGGGTTTTCATTTCTTGAATTCGTAACAGTGTCAGCACTTCACTGCCACTGGAAGGTTCTAGTTTGTGCCTGGTTCAACTGTTCTGGATTTAGATCGCCCCCTCCCAGATTCTCCTCGCCTGTAGAGCTCATGCTGCATGTATTATAGCGCCCACCGACGCTATAAGGCGGAGGCGCTGAGATCAGCATACACCAGCCCGTGTTAGAGGAAAATAAAGATGTACAGCGCGTGCTTGAAGCGGAAGCACGGCACGGGCTCTTCAGAATGAGAAGCCTGCCACGCTGGTCATCTTGCTCTAGGGTTCCGCTGCGACCCTGCAAATTTGCAACAGTGGTGACTCCGGCCTAAGAAATGACAGACCCCAGCAACCTCCGCCCTCAGGCGACCTTCCGCCTGACGCTACCTTGCACCAACGGGACGTCCCAGCTCTCCAGCTCCGCCTACCAACATTCTGGCCCACGTGTCCACAGATCTGGTTCGCCCAAGTGGAAGCCATCTTCCATCTGCACCACATCACCTCGGAGGCGTCTCGGTTTCGTCATTTACTTTCGAACCTGCCTCCTGAAGTGGCTCAAGAGGTAGCGGACATTATCGCTGGACCGTTGGGCGCTGCCCCGTACCAGCGACTAAAGCAGGGCCTTCTGGACCGCACCACGGCATTCGAGAGTGCGCGCCTCCAGCAGGTGCTCACCTACGACGAGCTTGCAGACCACCGCCCCTCCCAGCTACTCACTAGCATGCGGGAAGGATGGAAGGAAAAATTTTATTTAGCTCTATATTACTTGGCGGTTTTTGGGACGTCTTCAGAGATGTCTGTTTGTTGAATCCACAAGAGTCTTCTTCGTAGACCTCGTCTACTTCTGCACAATGGTAGGTTGGCCTCAGTCTAGGGCTCCGCTGGCTACTGCCGCCGCCCGTTGGGCTCGCTGTACCAGACCTTGCTGGTCTTCGCAGCGGTCGCTGGACAGCAGGACTCTCAAACAGGCTGTCGAAATTTCATGAATGGTAGGATTGGTCGTCACGCGGTCCGTATACTCCTCGAAGCGAGCGACAGAATTAAAACCCACGAAGAAAACAAGACCAGACACAAAATTGTGTGGGTACCGGGGCACATGGGGGTGGCAGGGAACCAAATGGCCGATAGGATAGCTTGAGCATACACTACTTTCCGAGCATCCGGCGAGTCCGCGGAACTTTTGCCAGCGCCCAAGGAATACTTGGCCATACTAGAAAACTATAGAGGAAGAAGAATGCGATATCCCCCACCGCACAGTTCCCTCACCAGAGAGGAAGCTGTTATATGGAGACAATTACAGACGGGTTCATAGCCAAACCTACACATACTAAACAAAATGCACCCTACCATGTACGCGGACAGATGTCCGTGGTGCGATGAAAAACCAACACTATATCACATCACATGGGCCTGTCAAAACATAGATGTGGTACGAACTTCGCAACTCCCTGCAGGTAGCTCCAATCTCGAGAAACATGGACCCTAACCTCCACCAAGGTAGAAGAGAAGCAAGGGCCGATTTTATTCAAAAAACATACGCTCCTCAAGACACGACCGTGTATGAAGACGCGTCCTCGAGAGGAGGACACAACAAAATTGTAGTGGCCACGGTGGTCGATTCGTCCCTACGCAAAGTGACCAGCGCCTCTATCCGACACTGCACAGTAGCAGAGGCCGAGGAAGTAGCCGTTGCTCTAGCGGCGGCTGAGGGCTATAGAACTGGGCGGAAACATGCGGGAGCTACTGGAACGCTTGCCGCAGTCCACCCGCCTCATCTTGGCTGCTGCGGGAGACTTGACCCTTGACCGCCTCGTCCAGCTCACTCATCGAGCCCACGACGAGACTTCTTCCGTCGCAGCCCTCTTCTCTACCGGAGACCTCCGTCATTTCACGGTTAGAGGCCCGGATCGATCAGCTGGCCGCTTCTATCTATGCCCTTCGGACGTCCTCTCATGCTCAGCACGCCTTCTCCTCAAAACCTCGCCGCCGTTCGTTTTCGCCGAGTGGTCCGCACTCGTCCAGTCCTCGCAGTCCGCGTCTATGCTGGTATCACCGAACTTTACAGCACAGCGCCCGCCAGTGCCCTCCACCATGCAACTTGTCGTTAAACGCGGAGCGAGATCACTGCCGGTGGCGTGTGACCTCGCCCTTCAACCTGGCCGCCTTTTCTTCGTCACGGACCGCATTTCTGGCCTGCGCTTCCTTGTCGACACTGGTGCCGAAGTCAGCGTACTGCCGTCCTCCAAGGTCGACCGTTCTTCCAAGTCATATAGACCTATTCTCCGTGCGGCCAACTCAACCTCCACCGCAACGTATGGCCTCCGATCACTCACTCTGGACATTCGCCTGCAGCGCACATTTCGATGGGCCTTCATCGTCGCTGATGTAATTAACCCATCTTCGGACCCGACTTCCTGACGCATTTTGATCTGGACGTCAGCATGCGTCGCCATCGTCTCATCGACAATAAGACGCGCCTCTCCATCACTGGCGTTATGTCGGCTGTCGCTTCCACTGGCATCTGAACTCTGATTCCGTCATGCCCGTACGCCCAAGTCCTCGCCGACTTTCCCGAGGTCACGAGGCCTTGTAATCTCCATCAGCCACCCAAGCACGGTATAACCTACCACATTGTCACGCGTGGTCCACCTGTCGCAGCTCGTCCGCGCCGCCTTTTCGGTGAGCGTCTGGCTATTGCAAAACTGGAATTCGACCACATGCTTCAGCTGGGTATTATTCGCCCTTCATCCAGCGCTTGGGCCTCACCACTTCATCTGGTGCCCAGGAAAGAACCGGATGACAGGCGTCCGTGTGACGATTACCGGGCTCTCAACGCTCACATGGTTCACGACAGCTATTCCCTTCCACACATCCAAGACTTCACCGCACATCTGGAAAGCTGCAAGATCTTTAGTAAAGTAGACCTTGTCCAAGGCATACCACCAAATCCCTCTTGAGCCGGCCGATATTCCGAAGACGGCCGTCACTACATCCTTCGGACTGTTTGAGTACGTGCGCATGCCATTTGGGCTACGCAACACAGCTCAAACTTTCCAAAGATTTATTGCTGAAGTGACGCGTGGACTCCCGGCGGTATTTGCCTACATCGACGACATCCTCGTCGCGAGTCGTTCTCCAGAGGATGACGAGCGTCACCTCCGGGGACTGTTTCAACGTTTCCGAGTTTGGTTTGGTCGTCAATGCCCAGAAATGCGTTTTCGGCTCTTCTGAGCTCGAGTTATTGGGCCACGACACCTCGGCGCTGGGAATTCGTTCATTGCTTTCTCACGTCCAGGCTGTTAAGGACTTTCCAGCACCCACTACCCTACGCAAGGTCCGTGAGTTCCTGGGCGTAGTGAATATTTCATGGTGCCTTATTCCGCACTGCTCTGAGCTGCTTCACCCCCTGACTGACCTCCGCACCACCAAGTTCTCATCCTCCGCGTTTTCCTGGTCTCCTGAAGCTCAGGCCACTTTCACGGCTGTAAAACAAGCCCTCACCGATTCAGTCGTCCTCATTCACCCTAAGACTTCCGCGCCCACTCGCATCATGGTTGATGCTTCTAGAGTGGCCACTGGTGCGGTTCTCCAGCAGCAGATCGACTCCGAGTGGCACCCACTGGGTTTCTTCTCTCGGAAGCTCCAGCCTGCCGAGACGCACTACAGCGTATTTGGCCGTGAGCTGCTTGCAATCTACTCCATCATCCCGCACTATCGCCACTTCTTGGAGGGCCAGCCATTTTACGTTGTCACGAACCAGAAGCCTCTGGTGTATGTGTTCCGTACGAACTTTTCAAAGTACGTCGCCCGTGAACTTCGTCAGCTGGCCTACATATCAGAGTTCACAACCGATATTCGACATATCAAAGGCACCGACAACGGGGCAGCTGACGCACTTTCACGCATTACCACCATCGGCGTGTCTTCACCTGCTGTGGACTGGCCCGGGCGCAGCTAGAAGACCCTGAGCTGGAAGCCCTGCGTGCCCACCCCCGAGATCTCCATCTGCAGCTCGTGCCTCATACGTTTGTACCCGAATTGCTCTGGTGCGACATTTCATCGGCCCTACCGCGACCATTCATCCCGGAGGCCTTTTGTCGTGCCAATTTCCATTCCCTCCACATCTGTAATCCTAGCATTCGAGCCACGCAGCGCCTCGTTACCCAGCGGTACGTCTGGCCGAACATTAACACCGACGTTCGGCAGTGGACCCGCTCGTGCCTTGCTTGCCAGTCCGCCAAAGTGACACACCATACCAAGACTCCCCCTTAGTCTTTCCTGCCGCCTGGATTGCGCTTTGACCATAGTCATTTTGACCTCGTTGGACCGCTTCCCCCCTCTCAGGGCTACAAGTATATTCTGACGAAGGCTGACCGCTTCACCCGTTGGCCCGAAGCCGTGCCAATTCCGGACATAACTGCGGAAACAGTTTCCAGAGCTTTCGTTTCAGTGTGGGTTTCCCGCTTCTGCTGCCCCGGCATTGTTACCACGGATTGCGGCCTCCAGTTCGAATGTGCCCTCTTCACTTCGCTCACACGGCTACTCGGCACTAAACATAACCGCACCACACCATATCATCCCTGCGCAATGGCATGGTCGAGCGGCTCCATCGCCAGCTGAAGGCTGCCCTCACGGCGCGCCTGGATCGCGAGCACTGGGTCGACCACCTCTCTATGGTGCTCCTAGGCCTACGTGCCGTCCTGCGTCGTGACCTTGGCTGTTCGGCGGCCGCTATAAAGCGCCGCCGACGCTATAAAGCGGATGCGCTGAAATCAACGTTACCAGCCCGTGTTAGAGAAAATAAAGATGTACAGCGCGTGCTCGGAGCGCATGCACGGCACGGGCTGTTCAGAATGACAAGCCTGCCACGCTGGGCATCTTGCTCTGGTGCGCCGCTGCGACCTGCAAATTTGCAACAATATGTCATTCTGTCGCATGTTAGATGCGTGTAGGCTTTTATATGCATTCCTGATTGTGTTCTTCTCTTTTTGTTCTTTCGCCTGTGTTTCGCTACTTCTTTTTAGGTGCTTCCAGGCTTATTCACAAATTCCTGTGAAGCTTTGTGGATGCGTTCTAGCCTGCGCTGTAGTGTGTTCACTTCCTTCTCTGTCATTGTCACTTTTTTACTTGTCATTTCCCTTCATTCACTCTCCAGGCCTTTGGGCTGCCTAACATAACGTTCGTCAGCACTACTGCTGCTTGTGCGCCTTGTTTTTGTGCTTTTTGTTTCCTCTTTGTTTTCATTAAAACTGGCTAGAAACTAGTCCATGCAGTTTCACACCTGGCAGAAACTGTGCTTTACTGCATAGTCTCACGTAGCAGAGGAGGGTGTGCTGGTGTAATGCAACAGCGATACACACAACATTTATTTATTTATTTATTTATTTATTTATTTATTTATTTATTTATTTATTTATTTATTTATTTATTTATTTATTTATTGGTATTACATAGAGGGGAGCATTGTCACGCAAGAATACAAAACAAAAATTTGTAAGCACCAAGGTGGAAAACATAAATACAGAACAAAACAAAAGTAGAAAAAGAACTGTACGCATAATGATTCACACGAAAAGAGAATAGAGCGTGCATTAGAGGCCTAATATATTGGCTGAAACAAAACAATATATCAAAACAGCTGAATGCAGCATGTGGCACAATCAATGAGTAATCCTAGACAGATATTTGGGTTAGAAGGTCCAGAAACTTCTTAAGGTTTCTTTCTGATTCGATATGCGAAGGTAGATTATTCCAGTCGACGATAGTACGAGGTATGAAAGAGTTCGCAAAAGAAGGGTGGCATGATATGGGGGGCGTTCAGCGGGTGGTAGCGACGTTGAAAAAATAATAGTGATGTTCGCACCTTGTGGACTAACAGACAGTGCGGTTTCCCCTTTATGCAGTGTGGATGACCATATTGTGGGGTTCTTTTTATCGCAAATTGAATATATAGATCAGTTGGCAAAGCACTACTCTTGCTCATATATTGCAATTCCGTTTTCTTTACATATGCAGCCTTGTACTATAGTCTCAATTCACACTTGTGCAGTGTTGCATGTGCAGATAAGCTCTGTGGAATTTGCCATACAAAGGGGTCCTTTGCAATGGGTTTATACAGTAACAGCTTCTTTTAGGGGGATATTATAAAAACGTGCCAGGGGTTCAACAGGGAAAGAGAAGTACATTGCTGTGAGAGCATACATATAAATCGAGCGAACCTTCTGTCCTAATAATCCGCTGTTGTCATTCGCCTGTTCCAAATACCGAGATATCTGTCTTCTTATATTGTAGCGAAAGCTACACTGTGGGAGGTTTTCGAGCCGTCGGCGTGGCATCGTAGCACCGTGGAAGACGAAGAAGAAAAAGAAGAAATAAAAAGAAAGAGAAGAAGAAAAGAAGACAAAGAGGAAGAAGAAAAGGAAGCAGAAGAATAAAAAGGTGAAGAAAAAAAAGAAGGAAAAGAAGAAATAAACATAAACAAGAAAGAGAAGGAAAAGAAGAAGAAGAGGTAGCAAATATAAGAATAAAAATAAGAAGCAAAAGAAGACAAATAACTCGGTAGTTGGTAGAGGTGAACGATAAGAGCGAGGTGTTGGGACAGAAGGTTTGTTCGAAAGTTTTGACGGCTGCACATTAAATCCAGTTGTCCGCAGAAACATTCGCTGCAGTACCCAAAGCTTTAGCTCTATCACTAGTTTCAAGCCATGCTTAAACCGTTACAATGTTTTCTTCTCCTTTTTCTTCGTGTATCTCTTATCCTTCTTCTTCTTATTGTTTTATTTTTCGCTTGTTTTTCTGCTTCTTCCCATTCCCCTACTTCTTCTTCTTCGTCTTTTTATTAATTTTCTTCTTGTTCTTATTTTCCATTTTATTTTGCTTCTTGTTCGTCTTTAACGGTGCCACGGTAACACGGTGCCACGCCGACGGCTTGAAACCTAACCGCAGTGTAGCTTTCGCTACAAAAAAGATGCCTACTCGCTGCCACGCATTGATGACTCGCCAGACCAGCTACGCCACATGCGCTATCTTTCGCCTCTTGATCTTAAGAGCGGTTTGTCAGATCGAAGTCTACGAACATAGCGTTTTTCGCACCAGCTGGATGGTAATGAATTCATGGTCATGCCTTTCGGATTTTGCTCCAATCCAGCGACATTTCGTCGAGTGATGGACGCAGATCTATCTGGCCTTAAACGGCAGATGTGTCTAGCCTGTTTGGACGGCGTTATTGTAGAAGTACTTGCTGTAGGGCTCGTTGGTTCATAGTTACCAATGGAACAGCGCAAGGAATCGATCACAGCAAAAGAAGAGGGATAGAAACAGCGCCTACTACCGAGTTTTTTGCAGAAGGCACCACCTTTTATGCGCCAGTGTATATCACATAAAACATTGCGAAAACTTTATACCGATAAACATTGCCCCTTCCACCACAGGGCCACATTTATCGAGAAAGGCAGGGAGCGAGTTAAAAGGGAATAATTGAGGCTTATCACATACAGAAAGCTGAATCGTGTGCGTAACCAAATCGCCGGTAAAGCTAAGCGACCAGGAACTGGGTTTTTTGGCGGTCACGTGTAGATATTTAGAACGGCAATTTATCGGGTTTTTTGAATACCATGATTTGGGTTTGATGACCGTGTGAAGTTCCGAATAATGAGCATATAATCGCGATTCGGATATTTGTGCCTTGTTTTGGCTGCCATACGTATTTCCTTTAACACATAATGTATAGGGTATTTTGTCGAAATGTCTTGTACCATACTTTTATTGTAATATATATTGCAATGCGTTATTTCTGATGTGCACTGGCGGATAAAAGTGGTGTCTTATGCAATAAACTCAGTTAGTATTAGGCGCGCTTTTTATCCCTCTTCATTTCCAGTAATCGTGTCCTTGCCCCGTTCTCTTGGACGTTATTCTCGTTTCGCCAACGTTCGAGGCACCCCTTCCACGTCTCTCAACTGTGCTCAGATCTGCTCCTCTCACGTTAAAACGCAAGTGTCACTTTGGTTATGAAGAGCTCCTCTTCGTGGGCCACGTCATTACTCACCGAGGTGTTCAGCCCAATCCCGCTAAAACAGCAGCCGTCGCCAAATTTCCCACTCCGTCCAGCACCAAACATGACGAAAAAGAAATAATCACATGATTGTTTCGTTTTCGTCATGTTTGTTTTTACCTGGGCCTTGGAGTAAATGCTTAGGCATAGTTGTGAGTCAGCGCTTGTACTGTGGCTTCCTTTTGTCTTGTCCTTTGTCTTCTTGTTCGCGCTGTTTAAATTAATAATGAATGTTTGGCTCTGAACTCCAATTCGACGTCGAGGTATATCCGAGTAATTTCTAAAGCAGTCCTTTTGCCTCTGGAAAAAGCTCTGTCAACTGGATCACGTCACATACGAAGTGCTTCCTGACTGCGTTTCCATTACTCGTCCCCAGCAGAAAACCAAAGTTTTTCACTTGGTGCGCATATGAAGCCGTACATTTCGAGAGATCTGCCTTAAAACATAGAAACTTAGCACTCCGCAAAACTGCCTTACTGCATTCTTCTAGTGAGCACTATATTTTCTTACTCTATTGGTTTTTTTCGATTTCATCGGGTCGACGATTTTTTTAGGGGGGTAATGCAGCGTGAACAACAACAGCCGTAATAGAAGAGACATCTGGGCGAGTTGATACGGTGACATGATGAATAAACAGCGCTACAGACTAGGATGAAGATAGAAAAGCAAACAGGACGGGCCCCCGTCCTGTTTGCTTCTAGATCTTCGTCCTAGTCTGTAGCGCTATTAATTGTTCATCGAACAGCAGCCGCTGGGCGGCATCTCACAGCGAGTCTCATGCGCCTACTTCAAGAAGAGGAACTGGCCTCGTGACGTTCGATGCGAAGAGGCTGACTTTGGGCGCCGATCGTCTCTCGATGCTCTTGACGGGCTCTACGGGGGCTTCTCGGTCAATGCCCATTAAAACCTTTTAGTTACCTGCTCAAACGGCTAAGTGGCAATATGGTCTTCTAAAAGGTGTGTCATTTCAACGTAAAGGTGCGGTGGTGGTCACCAGACTAATTTTCAGCGAACGGGAAGTTTCACAACTGATATTTTGGATTCGGACATGTTTTAGCATGTCGCCTCTGTCAAAATAGTGCCGCCCAGTGACTCAGCGTTTAAATCTATGAGCCCTGGGCTTTACAGCAAACGTCAAAACTTCTGAGCCAGCAAAGCGCATGAGAAAGCTTCGGGTCTTTCTGCATCAACTCTGCAGGCTCGCTGGAGACGATGTGCAGGAACGCCTTTTCTAGACGCTGGACTCTGCGTTATGGCGCACGACGAAGAAACCGCGCTCGTTGACTGTAGCGTCGTCAGCGGAGGCACAGATGGTATCACCTGGTACGACATCAAGGTAGGCGCAGCGCGGCCACTGTCTACACGGCTGACGCTCTCATGGCGGGCAAGGTCGGCCATCAGGCCCGATCGAAGTAACGGTATCACGGAGCCTTGGACAAAGATACAGGCTGGCGCTGAGGTTCGCCAGATTATCTCGAGCCAGGTTCGATTTACACAGAGCGGGTGTCGAATTCAGTCTTAGGGGCGTTGTCATCAGAGCGAATGCAACATCATTACGACAAATAACGAAGCGAAGAGCGCCATTTTATCTAGCCAGATTTAGAAGCTTGTTCATATGTCTGCATATCTAGCTCGGTGGCCTCTAGCTGGATTCAGGGCCCTCAGAATCAATTTCAGTCTAATGTCAACAGGTATATAAGGCGGCACGATAACATACAAGGGACCGATTGGCGAATGCAACAGCAACCAAATATTGTGAAAAGGTTTTCAAAACATAATACATTCTGTCGTTTAAATAAGCTACACGCGGTAGCCCTGCCGAATACTGACAATCTATGTGGGAAAAATGTCGGAATATAGCGTCCCTTAGAGGTCTTGTCGGCTGCGGAGACATCATTCAGCTGATTACAAAGATCGCTTATCAGCTGTATGATATCATGCCACGTGGTAAGCTGCAGAGTAATATTGCGCTGTGGATTGCACACCGTCGTTTTTTTCAACTTCCATCTGCAACGCGAAAAAATTGGATCATTTTAACCTTAATCAGAGCTTATCCTATGGCGTCGCCACACGTGCAGATGGCAAAGGAAAGCAACTACAGCAGTTAAGCAGGCTAAATTGGCGATTTCGCACGTATACTCGACCTGACTATGATTCAAATTCCTATGATATATGATATGTCCGCGACTTTATGTAGAAAAAAAGGTTTATTTTGCATAGTAGATTTGCGGCGCAACAAGCCAATGCTTGTGAGCAGTAGGATGAGTTGAATCAAATTTCACGTATCATATCACTATATGCCGGTGATAAAGTAGCTTGAAAAGCATGCGGGCACATCAAGGCGTCATTATTGTCAACGTTAAACAGCAACCCATAATATAATTCTAGCCAGTGAGGCCATTTGTCCTCTGCTTATAGGGCAGTGACAACCACACAGAGACAATCAAATTTTCGTTGACAACCGGTCGGTAATCTGTCTACTTGAACGAGTTCACTTCATGAGAAGCGGCGTGATTGAAAGGGACCTGTGCACATTAGTGCATACTTTTATTGAGTTGCTTCATCTACCTAGCATACCCCTTCTTACCTACAGATCTTACCACAGAAAGATGCGCCTTGAGTACCTCATCATACAAGCATTTTTAGTGGCACTATAGGGCTTCATCACTACACAGCTGCAGAATATTCTCTGCAACTTGACAATGTCAACGCACTCGCGGAAATCTGCGTAGAAAACATCAATGCGCAAATGGTGCAGTATATGAAAACTTAATTAGGGAGAAGAATCCTCGGCAGCCTATGCACAAATGCATGGTTAGAAGTAAATGAACCTAAAGACCCACGCGAGCCAGTCAGGAAACAGCTCACCATTATGCTTCTTCCCAAGAATATGCATCCTGTATACACCACAATGGTAGGAGAACGACAGGGCTTTGGCTCACGAAATAAATTACAGGGTGCAACCGGCTGTCATTATACGTAGATACGGCTTAGTATCCAGATCCATACAGAGCACCTACTGTAGCAGGGTCTACTACATATTGTGGAAAACAAGTTTCCTCCCCCTTCGCCGCGACCGACCACCACCACCCCAACAAGCTTCATGGCAGCGCCGGCTGGGAGAGGAGGTAAATACCTCCCCTTGGGGGAAGGAGACCAGCGATGGTGCGCCACCAAGACGTCTACGCGGGTTCCCGCGAGAAGACGAGATGGGTCTTCTGGATCCAGCCGGCAACGAGAGCGGTCGTCTCCCGCCGCCTCTCCCGGCAAATGCTGGGGGATAGCGGGCACGGAGTACGCTGCGCACACGGGAGGACCCGTCGTGCACGACCGCCCATCTTCTGGTTCCCAACGGCGAAGCGACCGGTAAATACCGCACGCTATCGCCGCCTCCCGCGGCAAACGCCGTGGTATGGCTTCGTCCGAAGAATGCGGCGCGCACGGGAGATCCCGGCCGCCATATTCACGGCGCGTTCAAATGTCCGCCGCCGAAGTCGCACCCCCATTCCCCAGCCGGTGAGTCAAAAGTCCATCTTACGTAGCCTTGCCCTTCCAAGGAAAACCTTGTTGATGTATAGCTAGCCGGCATGCTCTGTATTATTTGCAAGTGCAATAAATAGCATTCGAGTATTAACTATGTGTCGCCCCCGTCCTTTGCCCCTTTGTCCCCTCCGCGGGTCGCTAGCGAGGACGCAGCACCTGTGGAGTTGGAGCGAGGAGGAAGACCGTTCCCCCTTTAAACCCCACAATGGCGCCTCAACGTCGTTCTCTCGTGCAGAAGCACTTGAGCTAGTTACCCCTCCCTAGGGACAAAGGACGATAGTCAGTTCGCGGCGTGGAGTGCCTGCCCGGACTTTTAACATTAGGCCTGACCCGACATCGCTATGCTAGCAAGGCTAATATGCTTTCTTGACGGCGAGGTGGGAGAAGTTGCAGCGAGAACAAATGGTCGTGTATGTGTGTGTGTGTGGAGCATTTTTATTTGTGTGTGTGTGTTTATGTGTGTGCCGACTCCCGAGACCTTTGAGAGGTACAGCCACGAGGTCCGTACATGGAACACGAGACCGAGCCGTCCACGGAGAACAGCACGCCGGAAGCGAGTGAGTGCCTCAGCCGGGACGGTGGCCCTACTTTTCTTGTATATAGTTGTAAATATTTCCTCTTCTGTCTCTTTGGCTCTGGCAGCCAGGTGCCGCAATCGGCTGACTGGTATTGCAGCCGTGATTGCCGGAAAGCACCGGGGCGCTCCGACACCGCTGGACGCGGTGGGCGCCGTTCGCTCAGAAGTTGCCTTTGGATGGCAGCGAGCGAGTAGGGTCACCCTGGGTTCCTCGGCGGACATGCACATCCTCGCGGCGCTGCGTTCTACCTATTGTCCTTAGCGCTAGAGCGAATAGGCTTAAGGCTCTTTTTGGGAGCTGCCTGGCGCACGTCGGAGGACAGTCTAACCGTGGCATACAGCATGCGCAAATGCGTTTTGCTTGTTTTATATTGACCTCGCTATAGCCGAACATCTCGCTTAGTTAGAGAAAGCTAACTTCGTTCAAATGAACTTGGTATTTTTGGGCTGAGAAGGCGAATCGGAAATTTGTGGAACCAGATTATTATGCCGGCAAACGAACCGCGGATGCCCGTGCTTCGTTCGGATTAACGGAAAGCAGTGCGGTGCCGGATAAAATTGTTTGGCACGCGCATTGGCCCGCATTTTACCAAATGGTCATTTTGCTCAATTTATTCAACCTTTTTGGAGATCCGGAGGGTTGTGCAGATATCAAGTGAAGCCGCCTGGACCTGCTGCCATTGTCCACGTTCCTGCCTGCTGCCCTGCGGCCGTGAATCACCGAAGCTCGGAGTCTCACGGAACCAGTCCGGCTTGACGGGAGAGGAGGCCAACCCCTACCCGCCAACAAAGGCGCGCCAGCGGGAACAACACCCTCCCGTCCCGCTGGCTTCTGGGACCTGCCGATGGACAGCGGGGGCCCCTTCACCTTGCTGCTCGTCGGATGACAGCAACGTTTGGATCGCCCTGCTAAGCCTGGTGTTTACCTCGCGGATGGCGTCCAAGGAGCAGCTCTCAACAACCATAGGTGAACATTTAAGGAGGGAGGGATGTGGAAAACCAGTTTCCTCCCCCTTCGCCGCGACCGACCACCGCCACCCCAACAAGCTTCATGGCAGCGCCGGCTGGGAGAGGAGGTAAATACCTCCCCTTGGGGGAAGGAGACCAGCGATGGGTGCGCCACCAAGACGTCTACGCGGGTTCCCGCGAGAAGACGAGATGGGGCTTCTGGATCCAGCCGGCAACGAGAGCGGTCGTCTCCCGCCGCCTCTCCCGGCAAATGCTGGGGGATAGCGGGCACGGAGTACGCTGCGCACACGGGAGGACCCGTCGTGCACGACCGCCCATCTTCTGGTTCCCAACGGCGAAGCGACCGGTGAATACCGCATGCTCTCGCCGCCTTCCGCTGCAAACGCCGTGGTATGGCTTCGTCCGAAGAATGCGGCGCGCACGGGAGATCCCGGCCGCCATATTCATGGCGCGTGCAAATGTCCGCCGCCGAAGTCGCACCCCCATTCCCCAGCCGGTGAGTACCTTGCCCTTCCAAGGAAAACCTTGTTGATGTATAGCTAGCCGGCATGCTCTGTATTATTTGCAAGTGCAATAAATAGCATTCGAGTATTAACTATGTGTCGCCCCCGTCCTTTGCCCCTTTGTCCCCTCCGCGGGTCGCTAGCGAGGACGCAGCACCTGTGGAGTAGGAGCGGGGCGGAAGACCGTTCCCCTTTTAAACCCCACAATATTCACAGGCAGATATAACAATCAACAACTCCAAGACAGCGAACTCAATTTCGAACGGGGTTGAATTGCAAATATTACAATCAATGTTCTTTATAAGACCTTCAGCTTCTTGCGCATACCATGATTAACTGCGTGGTTTGATATTTATTTCCATCGTAGCTTACGGAGTGGAAGTGGAAGCTGAAAGTTAAAGCAACATATTCCACGCGATCGCTCTTACATGGCAAGACGTATATATACATCTATAGAGTGCATAGTACTGTTGCTTCCAGGTGAAATGTCAAGAAAATGGCGGTGACTACTTTCAAGCCATCGTACGCATAATAAAAAAGAAGCGAACTTCTTTTTGTTTTGGCTGGGAGTACGCGGTGGCGCCAACACACTGACACCAACGGCGGCTAACCGAAGTGCTCCTGCGATGTGCCTTTCCATTCAACATCGAAACGGACTATGGTCAGCTCGGATACCCACGGTGGCGCAAATCACCGAACAGCGGGGGCGTGCCACTCTGCTGCTCCTGTGGGGGCGTGTCCACAGCCTGAGCCCCGAAAGGCCCAAGTGCTTGCTTTCCCGCGACGGCTCCCTGGCGGCAGAGAACCGACGCGGAAGGGGGCACTGTTAGACCGCTGCCTGACGATCGCAGCACCCCTCGTGTGGCTCGGTTTCCCCACGGTGGCGCCACTCACCGACATCCGCTACATACAGCTACGATGTCCTGTGGAGTGGGCCCCCCGGGGCTCAGGTTGGAGACGCGCAGGCGCACTGGCCAACGTTTGCTAGCCAACGAAGCTCTGGCGCCGCTTCGGAGTCCGCGGTGTCGCCACACACCGACACCCAAGGGCCTGCTAAGGTGCTCCTGCGGGGTCCTGTTTCGACAGAATATGGAAAGCACTTGGCTCGGAAACCCACAGTGTCGCCACTCACCGACACGCCGCATAATGGGCGTGCTCCTGTGGGAGGATGCTATTGCATATACAGGGCCTGTGAGCAGCTTCGGCCAACCTGGGCTGCCAAAGCCACCTGCCCGCGCTTATGAATATGCATCCCTCTAGAGTCAGTAGGGTAGTCGCCATCGACAGGCTATGTCATGGCTACGATGAAGTAGTTGTCCAGTCGCTAATAAACCAGCAGCAATCCCGGTAGTTAACGTCATGAGCGCTGCTTTCGCGAACTGGAGTTGTCAGCTGTGGGTGCGAAGTCGCGTTTTTTCTATTAGTATACAAGTAAACAAAAATGTTGAAAGCGGTATTTTGATTTCCTTGTCCGCCTGGGAGATTGTCACTGTGGTAATAACGTATTATGAAAACAATAAATATTTCTAAGACGATTCCTTTTCAAAGCGCCGCGTTACCGATATGCCTGAGCGTGAACTGACCACCGTCAAGTGCGCGAGGCGCTTGCGCTAACCACAGAAACATATGCAACAAATAAATATTCGATAGCGTCAAGGGCCCTGTTTCACAGAAAAGCCGGTGTTAGTGTTGCTCTCCTTTGTAACTCGAATATCTGCGAGGAAGCAAATAAATAATATTGTTCTCAGCGTACCAGAAATCGAACTCCGGCCCTTCAGTGCGAGACGAGCACGCTATCGATACACTACCGAGCAAGGTTGCTACACTCTTGTGAAGTTGCATTAGTGTATGAGTTGCCGTTGGGCTGTATGCTAACGAAGAGCTGTGCCATTAGAAAGCAACCAATATGTAAGTAATAATTAGGGAAGTAAAAAAGTAGAATTCCGCTATTTTTGCGCTTTGCTTGCATGCAATATTTGCGCCAGTGTCATGAAATTGTATCATAGCGCATGGTGGTAGCGCGAGTAGAGAAAGAGTAGAAGGGAGAAGTGTGGGGTAAGAAGAAAAAGTAAAAGAGAGTTGGAGCATTTTCGCATGGTCTTCATAGTTTTAGCTCTGAGTTTTGGTTATTTGTGGCCATCCCCGGCACCCGAGCGTCTGGAGAGGACCTCCACGCATCGATACCACACCCACAGCTATGGCTTCGCAGAATCCACCACACTGGATCCGGCGTCGCGGCGGACTGGGAGGTGAGTGGAAAACCACACCTGCCACTGAGCACGAGTATACCGATCCTGGGTTCTTATTTGCATCACAATCTGGCGAGCCTGGAAGATTCGGGCGTCGTTTCCCGCCGTGCCAGATCTGAGCCTCTGCGAGTTGAGAAATTGTAAATAGAGAAGTTGGCTGCTATAGGGCCCCAACTTGGATTGTCGGGGTTAGAACTTGGTACCTGGATCGGGAATGAACGAACAGCACTGCAAGCTGATGGCGCCGCCGAACGAGAAGCAATTCGCCAAGCCGCAGAAAAGGAGAGCAAAGTCGCCGGAAGTAGAATGGAAGTAGCGGAGAGAGAGAGAGAGGTATTGAAATAGAATGCACAGGCTGCAGGATTGTGCCCGCACTGATATGAATACTGACGCCGAGGTCACGGGTGCGCCTAGCTCCTCCGGTTCTCTCACCTATAAAATTACTTCCTTTGTTCGACGGATGATGTGAGGATCTCCATTTTTATCACCAGCGACACGAGCGTGTGGCTGCCGGACAGCAGTGATCTCCAGAAAAATGGGCTGTAGCCGTTAGTATGTGTCTAACTGGGAAGTCCTTGCATTCATCGTTCGTATAACAGCGGAAGATTAGTTTGATTATATAAGGGTTAAAAATGCCTTGTTGCAGCGGTTCCAGTTCACTGCACAAGGATATCGAGAGAAACGGGCAGAAGATGGTGAAACAGGAAAACAGCTGATTGCTCGCATTTCCAGTTTCTTTGATCACTGGATAGATATGGCTGAGTTCCACCGGACGTTTGAAGGGATAAGGGTTTTGATCGCAGAGCAATTCCAGCGATGTTACTACCCACAGCTCATAGTCTTTCTCAAAGAACGGAACTGCAAGACTGGCTAATCCTGCTAATATGACGGGCAATTTCGTTGAAGCCCTGAACCTTGCCAACGTTGGTTTGGTTGGGAATTAACTGAAGGACCACTAGAGACACTACGCTCCCCTTGGAAAGAAGCAACTACCATGGTTTATCCTGAGTCACAAGTTCACAAGTTTGGTCATATTTCCGCAGACTGTCGACTTGTTTCCAGTGATGTACCCGAGTGCAATGCGTGTGGTCGATTTGGACACAACGCCAACGACTTTGGAACGCGAAGAAATGAGAAATCTGCTTCGTGTATCTTGTGAAATATGCCAAAGCGAGCTTTTGGACACACAGCTTCCGAGCTCCTCTGTGCAGCCAAGTCGAGTACTCCCACTGAACACGGAAGGTAAACCACAAGAGCCTTCTTTTTGGCAATCGAAATCTCGGTTGCTAAAGGCCGCATGTTCTCTCATGAAGTCGAAGTCCTCAGAGACACAGAGACCATGATTATTCGAGAAAATTTGGTGCCTTTAGTCTCGTTCACAGGGAGAAGCAGTAGCGTTTTGGTTTTGCATGGACGAGTCAAGGTCTTACCTGAGGCTGTGATCCGGGTGCATGTACCGTTTTTCATCGGAACAGTAACGTCCTTATGTATGGATGGACCTCTCTCCGATCTCGTGCTACGCAATATACCAGGCATAAGGGCGTCGCATGATCCGGATCCCGCATGGGAGTACACTGCCGCTGTTACAGAAGTTACCACTGAGAGAGCAGGAATCACTTTTCCTTCAACCCAGTCACTACTTTCTGTAGCCGCAAAAATACAGCAGGGATCAGGTGTGTCACCAAAGGGCACTAAATCCGATCTTAATAAGACACAAAAATCGAGTTTATTTCTGAACAGCAAACTGACCTAAGCTTAAAAACCTATTTTGCGATTTTGCGAAAGTTTACCGGGAGTTCAGTTTCGGTATCGGAAATGTGCGTTACTTTTGCGTGGAGAGTGACCTCCTATACCGTAATTTTACATTATTCCCTGGCAGACACTTCAAGCAACTGATGGCGCCGGCTAAGTTTCAATTATTCATTACCACTTCGGCCATGAGAGTATCGTGGCTAATTACCAATAAATTATCCGGACCACTGGCCGAATACTAGGGGATTTTTACTTTCCAGGCGTGCATGGCAACGTCACCCGTTTCGTTAAATCATGCGATATATGCCAAAGAACGACCCTCAAAGGCAAAGTCGGCGTAGTCTCTTTGAGCAACATGCCTCTGATTACGACAGCGTTCCAACGGGTTGCATTTGATTAATTAGGTCCACTTTCACCGACGTCAAAGAAAGGGAACCGCTACTCGCTTATTCTCGTTGACTTCACTACACGTTACTAAGATGACATAGCACTTCCTGCTATTGATGCTGCGAGCATCGCGGACGCATTGTTGGAAATGTTTTCCAGAGTAGGCCTTTCACAAGAGATGGTCACAGATGAAGGCCGGAGTTTCACTACAGAACTGATGCAAGAGGTGAGCCGTCTTATGTCCGTCAAACTCCTGTGAACGGCACCTTACCATGCTATGGCGAATGACCTCGTAAAAAAGTTCAATGAAACATTAAAGATGCGGATTAAGCGAACGTACCAAGAGCAACCTTGATCATAGAACCGCTATCTAGCGCCGTCGCTTTTCGCTTATCTGGAGATACCGCGAGCCAACTTGGGGTTTTCTCCTTTCGAGCTAATTTATGGTCATCACATGGACCTTTGACTGTTCCCAAATAATTGTGGAACAATGAGATTCTGGATGGGAGGTTCGAACAACGTACACCTATCTTGTCGACCTACGGAACAGTCTCGAGGAAACATGTAGCTTCGCTATATTGCACCAACGCACAAAACAAAAGGCCTACTACGACCGCAAGAGTCGGCCGAGGAAGCTAAAGACTAGAGACAAAGTGCTCACCTTCCTGCCAACAGATTCAAACAAACAACTAATGCAATGGCGAGGTGCCTTTGAGGTTGTGGGCGTAAGGAAAGAAGTGAACAACAGCCTCATTGACGTCAACATGCTGAAAAAATATGAGGAATGGCATGCCAGTTTCTGCATCACGTCTGTCGTCGATGTACAGGGAGACACATCCAACGGTAATCTCACCTGTCTAGCGAAAAGTGACGGTGATGAATGCATCCCAATATTGGGTTTGTTCCACACAAAAACTGGCACTGATGCAAAGGTGTCGCCAACTTTTCGAACTTGCTTCCATATGAAGTGTGCAAGAGTATATCAAGGAAACTGACAATATGGGTGCTGACTACGTAAGCCGTGTGTGAACTTAGGCCCGCATTCTTCAGCTTTTGTATTTTTGTGGTAGTATTGTAGTGTTGTGTCAATGTTGTTTGTTACTGCAATGGCAGTTACGTGTGAACTGGCATTCAGTAGAGGACACACCTCCCTTCGTTAGAGAACAGAACAGTTCCGCTGTAACTGTTTTGAAGTGGGGGTAGGGTCATAAAGCTGTAGTATTGCACATGGTGGTAGCGCGAGTGGAGAAAAAGAAGCAAGTGCGGAGGGAGAAGAAAAATTAAAAGAGCGTTGGAGCGTGTTCTCTGGTCTTCATCGTTCTGGCTCTGGGTTTTGGTTATTTGTGGCCATCCCCGAGACCCAGCATCTGGAGCGGACCTTCACTGGTTGACACCACACCGACAGCCCGGTCTTCATAGAATCCACAACACAGGATCCGGCGTCGCCGCGGATTGACAGGCGAGTGCAACCCTCGCCTGCCTCTGAGCGCGAGTAGATCGATCCCGCATGGGCCTTTAATTGCATCACATCCAGCATTCGGCGCCTAAAGAAAACTTGCGATTTTAATATCCTGTTATCGTACTGCGCTGCCGCAACACGATGGCGCGCAACCTCTATGATATTTCTGGTGTTCTCGTATAGACCCTTTCTACACGGGGAGCGCCATCTTCCAGTCAAAAGCCTCAAACCAGGCGGTAAGAGGCCAAGAGCAACTTGCTGGCGGCGAGAGTAACGCGCCGCTCAATGTTGCCCATTCCGTCTGGACTGCATGCAAAGCACATGTCGCCACTGGCCACGGCTACGGTTGCATTCATTGGCATATACGTGTGATTGTTTTCCGTGGTGATTGCTTCTAGTTCCCATGTCGGAAAGCTACCAAGCTTCCTCTGGACAATACTGCGCTGTTTACGGCTGCACAAACAGCCAGAAAAAAAGAAATGCGGCGAGAAGAGCGCTTTGCGCAACTCATTGCATTGTTCAAGAAGACTGTCGGTGCAACATGTTTCAGCTACACAGTCTGTAATCCCATCAGGATTCTCATACTCCTGATCTGTAAAAGAAAAGTAGAAGATTACTTTGGGATATTTGTAATTACAAAGTACACTTTTTGTATACAGTGGCTGCAAAAAAAAAAGTTGAGAAAGAGGAAATGCGTACTCTGAAGAATTGATTGAAACACATGCACTTTGCTGAGAAACGGCAGCTGATTGCGAGTCGCTAGCGATGATAAGGCGCTTATGCAGTGCAGATTGCGGACAGTGGTCTCTAGTTCTGCGCAATTTATACCGCTGTTTACTATCTCTTTATTTTCTTTCTATGTGGGTGTACGTGTGTCAAGCATGCTCTGAACGAATATTTTCTGGTCAACGTTTTAAATTTGCCCACATAGAAAATAAAGGGTTAACAGCGGTATTTGTCGCAGAAATAAAGACAGGACGGTCCGCGATCTGCGCTCCATAATCGCCTTACCACATCTTGTTTGTTTGTTTATTGCAGTTTGTAGCAAAAATACAATTTTTGCCGTGGGACCAAGGCTAAAGGTGACGTACAAGTCACCTGACTGGGCCTTCGGCACCACAACTGACATGTGCAACACAACGCAGCAGGCACAGAGCAGCACAAAATAGTCAGTCATATGTGAGAATGTAATACAAACACAAACCAGCGGCAAAACACATAAAATTCAATCTTTAGCATACATCAAGGTAACAGTGTCAACAGTAATTGGTATTACACAACGGAAATAGGAAACAAATAATCACGTATGTTCCAAAAAGTACATCTTAATTTTTTTTTAATGTTAACAAGGAGGATGATTCTTCAAGTAGATAAAATATGTCAGGATAGCAGTTCAAGAGGTTAGGGATTTGCCAGTGAATTAACTGCATACCATACCCGGTCCTTATGCGAGGTTTTATAAAGTTCACATTTCTAAGGACGTAATGTGGATCTGAGTTGATAAACGTAGTTAAAAATGCATTACTGTCAGTTTTGTATTGTCGATATATAAATTCGGATAATCGTTGTTTATAGAGGGCTGTAATACCTAATATATTACTTAGTTTAAAGTATGCAGACGCAGAATTATATCTAGACAGGTTGTGAATAAACCGGAGGCCTTTCTTTTGCAAAATATAAATCTTTTCCATGTTGGTTTTTGTACATACTCCCCATACCAACAGGCAGTACTGAACACGAGACTGGACAGTGGAAAAATATAGTTGCTTCCTCAAGTGCATTGGCAGAAGCGGGCGAAATTTATTCAGTATGCCTATGTATCGGGCTGTTTTGCTGGATACAAAGTCTACATGATAAGACCAGCGGAGGTTTTCGTGAAATAGTACACCTAAATACTTATGAAACACGTTCGAAGGAGACATGCAGATTGGAACGAAAGTGTGATATTTTTATTTATTGGTTTATTGACAGCGGAAAAAATTATATATTTTGTTTTATTAACATTTAACATCAGCTTATTTGCACAAAGCCAACTCGACAGATCTTCAAGCCATTTGTTAGCTGCAGACACTAGAGAGGGTAAGCTTGGCGAGGAAAAAAAAGGCGCTCGTGTCATCGGCATAGAGCAAGATATTGGAAGTTCCAGGGATAGCAATTGTATCATTTATATATAAAAGAAATAATAGAGGGCCTAGGATGGAACCTTGAGGAACACCGTATTTTATGAATTCAGGATCCGAGGCAAAATAATTTATAACGACAAACTGAGAACGGTTTGACAAGTAGCTTTGGAGCAGTTGAAGTGCGACGCCTCATATTCCGTAGTGTGGCAGTTTTTCAAAAAGTATTTCATGCTTAATTGAGTCGAAAGCTTTGTTGAAATCCAAAACAATTCCTATAGTACACAACTGCATGTGCTATCTTATCTTTAATGAATAATAGAGCAGATTCAGTTGACTTTCCTCTCTGGAAACCATACTGGGCTGCAGAGAGCAAGGCATTTTCAGTCAAGTGCTTAGTTAGCCTTAGATTAATTACTTTTTCTACTATCTTGGAAAACAGTGGGAGGACTGATATTGGGCGATAGTTACTGATAGAATCGACGGCACCCCCTTTGTGTAGAACTATGACTTTAGCAATTTTCATTTTATCTGGAAATATTATTGTAGATAACACCTGATTAGTTAAGTGGCATAACACTTCAGATAGAATATCAGAGACCGCTTTGATTGGTGCTGCCATAATACCATCGAAACCACATGAACTGTTATTTTTAAGGTCATTAACTAGGTCGACAATTTCGGTTTCTGTGACTGGATAACGAAACATGGACTTAGTCAGGTTGCAATGAATATACTTATCGAAATCGTAAGAACCAGAAGTAGTAAAAGATCCAAAAGTTAAAAAATGTCTATTGAACACATTACTGAGAGCCACACCACCGTACATTTGGTTATCAATCTTTAATTCAGCAGGTAAAACTGTATGGTGTTTACCAAGTAAGCTTTTTGCAATGCGCCATGTCTTTTGAGGATCATAATAAATGTCAGCAAATTTATTGGCACAGTAGTGGATACGTGCTTTCTTTATATCGTTACCTAACTTTTTACGGATCTTTTTGTATTCCTGAAATAATTTCTCTCTGCATGATAGGAACTTATGGAAGAGAGCATTTCGCGCTTTTATTCTTACCACTAAGTCGCGTGTAACCCAAGGTTTCCTAGCCCTTTTGCTCTTTTTAATTTTGACGGTAGGGAATGCAATATTATACAATTCAATTATTTTTTCGAGGAATCGTTCGTATAAGTCATTAGGGTTTAGGACTGATAGAAGTTCATGCCAATCAACAGCGGCTACAAAAGATCGGAATTGTTCAATGTTGACATTTGTTATCTTTCGTGTAGTGTGTGTTCTATCTGTGCAACGAGAATCTTTAGACCGCCCTCTTGGTATAAAGCAGAAAAGGGACAAATGATCACTGACGTCGCTAGCAAGGACACCAGACATCGTGTTATCGGGAACGCAGCTTAATAAACAAAGGTCTATTAGGATTCAGTATTATCAGTGACGCGGGTAGGGGTATTGATAACATTGCAGAAGCCATAAGAAGACAAAGTGTCTACAAAAGTGTTAGATAAATGCTAGCGTTGAAACAGATTGATATTAAAATCACCCATAATGATAATAGGAAGTCCTAATTCAGAGAGTTTGTCTAACATAAATTCAAGAATACGAAAGAATTCTTCGCTAGAGCTTGACGGTGGTCTGTAAATAACGCCATACATGAATGCCCTGGTTTTGACAAAAAGTGATTCAATGTTCTGGTTCAAAACAGTATAGTCAGATACGACTTCATAGGAAAGGCTTTGCTTAATGTATACTGCAACACCACCGCCTATTTTATCTTTTCTGCATAAAGCTTGACATTTATAACCTTCAAAATGCACTATATCATCATAATTCCTGAACCAGGTTTCTGAAAAGCCCAAAACATCAAACTCGTGCTCTAAATAAGACAAAAAACTGCTAACTTCTTCATCCTTGTTACGCAAACTCTGCGCATTCAGGTGATGAATGAATGAATGAAGCCTTTATTGCAAGGAAGGGATGGCTCTCGGCCGCTGTTTGGGTTCTTGGGGAGTTAGGAGGGATGGGAGTGTAACTTCGTCTTAACGGTTCTTCAAGCTGTTGCTTGTTGCTTGCCATGCGGCCGATCTTCGCGCTCTAAGTCGACCTCTCTCACACTACTCGAAGCAGACCGCTCTCACTGCCGTATGTAGCAATGGAGTGTTGTATTTCGGTGCTTGATATAACCTGACCTGCTAATGTGGGCATGTCGTCGTGTGGAATATGCGTAATTTTGTTTCTTCCTCGTGAAAACGATGGACATTGCCATATAAGATGTTCTAGGTCTGCTGTACACTGTTCCTGACAGTGCGTGCATATGTTGTGTTTGAGGGTTTCGTGTCTTTGGAGAAACCACTTGTCAAGTATGTGCAGTGTGTAAGCAGCATTTGTTATTACTTTGTTGAGAAATATCTCTTGTGGTCGAGTGAGCCCTTTCGTGTCCTCAAACACCGGCGTTGGCGTCGCTTCATGTAATCTAAGCTTACTGTCGTGTTTTATTATGGTGCGTACATAGTGCATCATCGATCTGCGAGGGGAGCCTTTAGTGAGAATTGTTTGGTAAGGATTTAAGTCTATCGGTTTAGGCATGGAGTTGGGGTGTGGGGCATTGTACGTTTCAGCAAGCCCACCCGCTTGCGCGGCGGCCGCTTGCGCGGCTGCGTTTCCCCCGTCCGTGCCAGTATGTCCCGGTGTCCATATAATTTGAATTTCTATTCCAACTTCCCCGCGTTCCCTTCAGCCTCTTTCTGATGTCCTTGGCCACTGCGTCGTCTGTAGTTGGTGCCGTCAGCTCTGCAATCGCTGCATATGATTTGGTTAAAATTCGATATCCATTGAAGTTATCTTTTCTGGCTGCAGCGGTCGTAATTGTATTTATGGCTCCCCATATGGCAAGCAACTCGGAGTGTAAAATTGTTCCTCCAGGTAGGTGGCACGTGTGCTGTCCGTTGTGCTGAGGCGCTGGCACACACACCCATGCCACACTCACCCTTTCATTTCTAATTGCAGTGTCAGTGTAGATGTCTATTGTATTGAGTGGTCTTGTGAGGGCAGTTCTCTGTGCTAAAAGTTGCCTAGCTACCCCATTCCGCCTACTAATAGGTCGTTGTGGCCTTAGTGCGATTACCGGCGCCTCCCACGGGGGTGAAGTGTCTGTCCCCAGGGGCCTCGGAGCAATGTTCATTCGGTTGTCCCATGCCATGATCTGCTGTCCTATGGTCTTGTTTTCCACTCGGGATCGCATTCTTATCCTTGCTTCTCTTATAATGTCTTGTATGGGTGGTATGCTGACCAGCTTAAACAGCTCTTCATTCCTCGTGTGCTTAGGAAGCCCAGTAATGGTGCGAAGAGTGGCCCTGTGTAGCTTTTCGATGTCTTTAACGTCGCGATTAGAAAACTCAGACAGGTGCCCCGTACAGAATCCTGCCGACAACAACCGCTCTAGACAGTGTTTGGCACGATTTTTGCCGGGCTCCACCGTATTTGTTTGAAATCCGGCGAATCATATGCAACATCGAGGTCCAGTTACGTTGCAATGTACGAATCCATTTACGAGGACTGTTGCAACTAGAAATCTGTGCCCCCAAGATTTTTGTCTGCCCATTTGCAGACGTGATGTTGTGTTGTCCAAGATGCAGTGTAATCTGCTTTTTGGCGTTTGTACAATTCTTGCCGTCTATGCTTATGAGTTGTGTCTCTTCAGGTGACACCTGTAGCCCCAATGCTTCCAAGTTGTCAGTGAGGCTGAAGATTGCTGCTTGGAGCTCCGTCTGCATGACTTCTTCATTTGGGTAATCAACTGCTTCTGTCCATATGGTGACATCATCTGCGTAGATGGTGAAGCGGGCCGAAGTGTCTCGCTCGAGCGCTTCTGCTACGCGGGTCATGGCCAAGTTAAAAAGCAAAGGCCCGAGGATAGAGCCCTGGGGCACGCCCCTATCCAAGTAATAGGTTCTGGGGCTCCATCCCGAAGCTTTGCCATAAAGCCTAATAGGTCTACTTTGAAGGAAGCTGCATATCCAATTGTATGCTTTTTGGCTGGGATATCTTTTTGCTAATTCTTGTAGGTTTACCTGTTGGTTTACATTGTCGAATGCTTTGCGCATATCAACCGCGAGGATGTAATCTGGTGTCTGTTTGCGAGACCTGCGGTTGATTACCCTGCGGAGCAGCCAAAGGCAATCATGCGTGCCCATATTCGGACGGCATCCAGCCTGAGCTGGATGCAACCCAGGCTGTACGTATTCGATATAATGCTGTATTCTTGCGGCTATCATTCGCTCAATCAATTTGCAGATAGTGGATGTGAGAGGTGATAAAAGGAAAAGTACTTCGCCTGCTTATTGTTTAATAAAGGAATGCTACGAAAAGATTCTATGTTATGATAAACACAACCAGATTCGAGACCTGCCATTCTTGTGAAGAACGGACCGCAGCAGAAAATGCTTGCCCATTATCATTACAGTTTTTCCAGATCATGCTCGTCGTAGATCCTAAGAACTTTATCGCCTTCTGCCTTTCGAGCAAAGATGCGCCCGTCTTTCTGCCACTCAAAAGCATAGTTAAGTCCGGTTCCTTTCGAGCGGGCTAGCCAGAGTAACCGTTTGTTTTCCGGAGTTAAGTTGTCAAGAAGCTTCACGTCTGAGTCTTTTTCCCTGAGAAGAGTACGGCATTCCATCCATTTCTGCTTTAGGGATACCTGACGAAATCGAGCAATGATGACTGGTTCCTTACCAGACTTTGGTGGCAAGCGATGTAAAGCTTCAAGATCCGAGTCTTTTAGCGATGGGAGTTGTAACGAAGCCGCTAAGCTATTCATTTGCTCAAGAAGGTTTTCATGCTGTTCTTGAACAACACCATGCACTTCCATGTTCAGTCTGCGGTTGTATTGCTCCAGTTCATTCATCTGAAGCCTCATTTGTCTAGTCACAGGGGATTTTCCAGTTTCAATGTTTTCTACCCTTTTCTTAAGGGCAGTCGTGTCATTCTTTTGTTTCTCAAGACTTTCTAGCACAGTGTCATACTGGTCGGAAACTAGTTTAATTGAACTTTCAATACCGTCAACTTTAGCAATGAGTTCACTGAGTGCGTCAACCTTGGCAACGAGGGGAAGAAGCAAAGAAAATTTGTCATTCAGGTCCCTTAGCAGGCGTTCAACATTTGCATTCTCAGCTGTTGAAGGAGTACCCCCACTTTTCTTTGTTGCTGACTCACAAGTTGCGCATTTCCAGGTTGACCTAAAAGAGTCACCCTTGTTACGAAAGCTCGACGCAGACACACCGGAACATTTTCCAAGGTGAGTGGGTATGTCAGCTGGCATCCAGTCGACACCATGTCAAATCCATTCCTGTTTTTCATGCAGTTTGCCCTAATCGTCTCGACTGCGGAAGCCGGCGCTGTGAACACGGAATTCATCCTCGCTGAACGCCTACGCCAGCACGGAGACTGCGCAAAAGAAAAAGAATTTCCGAATCTGAGTGACTGCTGGGGATATATATATCGACCTGTTATTATCAAGCTGATGGATAATCGTGAGAAAGTTAACATACTGAAAAACTGCTCGAAACTAAAAGACACCGATTACTCTATTTCAGAAGACTTTTCGTATACCACGCGGCAGATACGGAAGAATCTCTGGGTAAGCACCGCAGAGATTCGAAAAGCCGGTCAGAAGGTTAAGCTAATCTACAACAAGATAAAAATTGGTGACGATCTGTTTGTTTGGGATGACACTAGCAAAGAAAGAGTCCTAGAGCATGGCAGCCGGAATCGAAAACAAAGTGACCAATGAATCGAGAACAGTCAAATTAAATCGCTAAAATGTATTCAGTTTAACGCCCGGACCATTGTGAACAAGTCTGAGGATTTGGAAAGTATAGTAGTGGCGCATAAACCGCATATCATTATAATCACCGAAACCTGGCTGCACTCTGATATCACTGATGAAGAAATTACACCACCAGGATACAGAATTATGCGCTAAGACAGGACTTCTCGCGGTGGTGGTGTTGCAATTCTTTTTCAAGAATCTTTCCAAGTAATCAGGCTACCTGACGTGCAAGGAATTGAATGCGTCATTTGTAAACTAATTCTAAATGAACTTAGTCTTGTTATTGGCGCGTTTTACCGCCCACCACGAGGTGACGGTGTTTTCTTTGAGAAACTAAATGAGTTCTTATGTACTACGAAAGCACAATCAAGTAATGTACTATGGGCTGGAGACTTTAACATGCCGCTCGTCAATTGGGACAAACAGTTTCCAGAGCCGCTCTGCATATCAGCCGAACTTCTTGTAGACATCGTACTTGATCACGATTTAACTCTCAATTAGCAAAGCAAGCAACGCGTATACAAAAGGATAAGAAATCCATTCTTGATCTTTTCTTCGTTAGTAACAGTGTCTTTCGTCGCGGTCCTCTACTTCAATATTTCGAAGGCATATCTGACCATGTTATGGTATCTTTAAACATTCCATTGCTTCTTCCGAAAAATAAAAAGAAAGAGGTGCGTGTTGTGCCAAACTTCTCGCGTGCTGATTATGTTGCAGTTTTAGACATACTTGATATTTCATTCTCAGATTTTGTGGTTCTTTACGAATCCTGCGACTGCTCAGTAGAAAATCTCTGGGTTTTCTTTAAGAACCTTGCTCTGAATTGCATTTCGCGTTTTGTGGCTACTCGGGTAATTACCCTACGCGCCAGCAGCCCTTGGATGACGAGGGAACTTGTACGCATGGGACGAAAGATTAAAAGAGTTCGCAAAAAACTTCGGCGAAGCCAGTCGGCAGTTGATGCTGCTAAACTGTCTGATATGCGCTTGAACTTAAAACACAGTATCAAAAAAGCAAAAGAGTATCGCTTTAGCGTATCTATGAAAAACTTTCTTGTTTCGTCCCCTGCAAAGTTCTGGCAGCAGTTATCAAAGAAAAAGAAACCTGTGTACAGCGTTGTCGTTGACGGCGAACTGATTACTGATGCGACACAGATTGCTTCGTCTTTCAACCGTTTCTTTTGTACTGTGTTTGCGCACGATGATGGTAGAAAGCCTCATTTTAACACAGCTTGTCCGCCTATTACTGATGTTTCTGTAACTGAAGAAGGTGTTTTCTCCCTGCTTCTCAGTTGTGACGCAAAAAAGACGCCGGGAATTGATGACATACCAAATACGTTTCTTGTGAGATATGCCGAACGGTTTTCCAAGTACTTAACGCTCATATTTAAGAAGTCTCTGTTAAACGCCGAGCTCGCGGAGGACTGGAAGCACGGAAAAATTATTCCTATTCCCAAAACTGAAAATTCATCTCTACTTAGCTCATATAGGCCAATATCTCTACTGTGTACTTTTTCAAAAATACTTGAACATATACTTTTTGGGCATATATCAGCCTTCCTGGAAACCAATCACGTAATTGACGACCGGCAACACGGTTTTCGCAAAGGCTTCTCTACAGTGACCGAACTTCTAGAGACGATGCAGGATTTTGCCGCAGCCATTGATAACCAGTGTCAAATTAATGTCATTTTTTTTAGATTTCGAAAAAGCATTTGACCGGGTCTCACACAGAAAGTTCTTGCTAAAGCTAAATACTATCTTTAAAAACGATCTACTGTTGACGTGGATACAAGCATATCTATCGTCTCGATATCAGTCCATATCAATCGGCAATGCATGTTCGAGCCCAGCTTTGGTAAGCTCCGGTATCCCACAAGGCTCAGTACTTGGGCCATTGTTCTTTTTAATTTTTATAAAAAACATTGTTAAAGAAATTCCTGTCAAAATCAAGCTGTTTGCCGACGATTGTGTATTATATCATAAAATACGAACTCCTGCTGACCAGCTTCTTCTTAATGACGCCTTGGCTAAAATTCATGATTGGTGCTCAATGTGGCAGATGATTATTAATACTAAAAACACAGTTTCAATGTCTATTACGCGGAAGAAGCAGCAATTAAGTTTTGCCTATTCAATAGAATAGGCAAAACTTAATTGCTTAACCATCCCCTGTCTACCGTGGACAGCTACAAGTACTTGGGATTAACGATTAGCTCTGACCTACGGTGGAACAAATACATTTCTAATATTAAAATAAAGCTATGAAAAAACTTGGCTTTTTAAGAAGATCTCTCCGGTACTCTACGAAGGAAATTAGGTTACTAGCTTACAAAACTTTTATCCGACCTGTTTTAGAATACGCCTCTGTTGTGTGGGACCCTTATACTAAAGAAAACATTAAAACACTCGAAAATATTCAAAGAAAGTCAGTGCGATTTATTTATAATTCATACACCTGGCAGACGTCCCCTACCATGCTACTTGAGAAAGCAAATTTGGATTCTTTGCAGCTCAGGAGATACCGCGAGAAGTTTAAATATATGTTCATGATTGTTCACAACAAATTAGGAATTAACAGCAGCATTGAGCTCGTCCCGGGTCGTTCGACACGATCCTACCATTCTTTAAAAGTGAAGGAATACTCATGCCGCACTGAAACATACAAGAATTCTTTCTTCCCCCGTACTGTGCGGGAATGGAATGTCCTCAAAGCGAATATTGCAGAGGCTTCTACTGTGGAGTCATTTACGGAGTCGCTTAGGAATTCGTAACAATTTTGCAGCATTCAACATTTTCATTTTTTTTCCCCCAGTGCTCATTTTGACGCCAGGCGTCGTCTAATATTGTATAATGTTGTTTCTTTCGGTATTGTGTGCTGAGTTGCGTGTACGTTTTCTTTTTGTCAAGGTGTATTTTACACCCACTCCTGCTTAAAGCTTTGCAATAAAGCCAGCAGTCTTCTGTAAATAAATAAATAAATAATATTGTATAATGTTGTTTCTTTCGGTATTGTGTGCTGAGTTGCGTGTACCTCAGGGAGGTTTCCTTTTTGTCAAAGTGTATTTTACACCCACTCCTGCTTAAGGCTTTGCAATAAAGCCAGCAGTCTTCTGTAAATAAATAAATAAATAATATTGTATAATGTTGTTTCTTTCGGTATTGTGTGCTGAGTTGCGTGTACCTCAGGGAGGTTTTCCTTTTGTCAAAGTGTATTTTACACCCACTCCTGCTTAAGGCTTTGCAATAAAGCCAGCAGTCTTCTGTAAATAAATAAATAAATAATATTGTATAATGTTGTTTCTTTCGGTATTGTGTGCTGAGTTGCGTGTACCTCAGGGAGGTTTTCCTTTTGTCAAAGTGTATTTTACACCCACTCCTGCTTAAGGCTTTGCAATAAAGCCAGCAGTCTTCTGTAAATAAATAAATAAATAATATTGTATAATGTTGTTTCTTTCGGTATTGTGTGCTGAGTTGCGTGTACCTCAGGGAGGTTTTCCTTTTGTCAAAGTGTATTTTACACCTACTCCTGCTTAAGGCTTTGCAATAAAGCCAGCAGTCTTCTGTAAATAAATAAATAAATAATATTGTATAATGTTGTTTCTTTCGGTATTGTGTGCTGAGTTGCGTGTACCTCAGGGAGGTTTTCCTTTTGTCAAAGTGTATTTTACACCCACTCCTGCTTAAGGCTTTGCAATAAAGCCAGCAGTCTTCTGTAAATAAATAAATAAATAATATTGTATAATGTTGTTTCTTTCGGTATTGTGTGCTGAGTTGCGTGTACCTCAGGGAGGTTTTCTTTTTGTCAAAGTGTATTTTACACCCACTCCTGCTTAAGGCTTTGCAATAAAGCCAGCAGTCTTCTGTAAATAAATAAATAAATAATATTGTATAATGTTGTTTCTTTCGGTATTGTGTGCTGAGTTGCGTGTACCTCAGGGAGGTTTTCCTTTTGTCAAAGTGTATTTTACACCCACTCCTGCTTAAGGCTTTGCAATAAAGCCAGCAGTCTTCTGTAAATAAATAAATAAATAATATTGTATAATGTTGTTTCTTTCGGTATTGTGTGCTGAGTTGCGTGTACCTCAGGGAGGTTTTCTTTTTGTCAAAGTGTATTTTACACCCACTCCTGCTTAAGGCTTTGCAATAAAGCCAGCAGTCTTCTGTAAATAAATAAATAAATAATATTGTATAATGTTGTTTCTTTCGGTATTGTGTGCTGAGTTGCGTGTACCTCAGGGAGGTTTTCCTTTTGTCAAAGTGTATTTTACACCCACTCCTGCTTAAGGCTTTGCAATAAAGCCAGCAGTCTTCTGTAAATAAATAAATAAATAATATTGTATAATGTTGTTTCTTTCGGTATTGTGTGCTGAGTTGCGTGTACCTCAGGGAGGTTTTCCTTTTGTCAAAGTGTATTTTACACCCACTCCTGCTTAAGGCTTTGCAATAAAGCCAGCAGTCTTCTGTAAATAAATAAATAAATAATATTGTATAATGTTGTTTCTTTCGGTATTGTGTGCTGAGTTGCGTGTACCTCAGGGAGGTTTTCCTTTTGTCAAAGTGTATTTTACACCCACTCCTGCTTAAGGCTTTGCAATAAAGCCAGCAGTCTTCTGTAAATAAATAAATAAATAATATTGTATAATGTTGTTTCTTTCGGTATTGTGTGCTGAGTTGCGTGTACCTCAGGGAGGTTTTCCTTTTGTCAAAGTGTATTTTACACCCACTCCTGCTTAAGGCTTTGCAATAAAGCCAGCAGTCTTCTGTAAATAAATAAATAAATAATATTGTATAATGTTGTTTCTTTCGGTATTGTGTGCTGAGTTGCGTGTACCTCAGGTAGGTTTTCCTTTTGTCAAAGTGTATTTTACACCCACTCCTGCTTAAGGCTTTGCAATAAAGCCAGCAGTCTTCTGTAAATAAATAAATAAATAATATTGTATAATGTTGTTTCTTTCGGTATTGTGTGCTGAGTTGCGTGTACCTCAGGGAGGTTTTCTTTTTGTCAAAGTGTATTTTACACCCACTCCTGCTTAAGGCTTTGCAATAAAGCCAGCAGTCTTCTGTAAATAAATAAATAAATAATATTGTATAATATTGTTTCTTTCGGTATTGTGTGCTGAGTTGCGTGTACCTCAGGGAGGTTTTCCTTTTGTCAAAGTGTATTTTACACCCACTCCTGCTTAAGGCTTTGCAATAAAGCCAGCAGTCTTCTGTAAATAAATAAATAAATAATATTGTATAATGTTGTTTCTTTCGGTATTGTGTGCTGAGTTGCGTGTACCTCAGGGAGGTTTTCTTTTTGTCAAAGTGTATTTTACACCCACTACTGCTTAAGGCTTTGCAATAAAGCCAGCAGTCTTCTGTAAATAAATAAATAAATAATATTGTATAATGTTGTTTCTTTCGGTATTGTGTGCTGAGTTGCGTGTACCTCAGGGAGGTTTTCTTTTTGTCAAAGTGTATTTTACACCCCCTCCTGCTTAAGGCTTTGCAATAAAGCCAGCAGTCTTCTGTAAATAAATAAATAAATAATATTGTATAATGTTGTTTCTTTCGGTATTGTGTGCTGAGTTGCGTGTACCTCAGGGAGGTTTTCTTTTTCTCAAAGTGTATTTTACACCCCCTCCTGCTTAAGGCTTTGCAATAAAGCCAGCAGTCTTCTGTAAATAAATAAATAAATAATATTGTATAATGTTGTTTCTTTCGGTATTGTGTGTTGAGTTGCGTGTACCTCAGGGAGGTTTTCTTTTTGTCAAAGTGTATTTTACACCCACTCCTGCTTAAGGCTTTGCAATAAAGCCAGCAGTCTTCTGTAAATAAATAAATAAATAATATTGTATAATGTTGTTTCTTTCGGTATTGTGTGCTGAGTTGCGTGTACCTCAGGGAGGTTTTCTTTTTGTCAAAGTGTATTTTACACCCACTCCTGCTTAAGGCTTTTCAATAAAGCCAGCAGTCTTCTGTAAATAAATAAATAAATAATATTGTATAATGTTGTTTCTTTCGGTATTGTGTGCTGAGTTGCGTGTACCTCAGGGAGGTTTTCCTTTTGTCAAAGTGTATTTTACACCCACTCCTGCTTAAGGCTTTGCAATAAAGCCAGCAGTCTTCTGTAAATAAATAAATAAATAATATTGTATAATGTTGTTTCTTTCGGTATTGTGTGCTGAGTTGCGTGTACCTCAGGGAGGTTTTCCTTTTGTCAAAGTGTATTTTACACCCACTCCTGCTTAAGGCTTTGCAATAAAGCCAGCAGTCTTCTGTAAATAAATAAATAAATAATATTGTATAATGTTGTTTCTTTCGGTATTGTATGCTGAGTTGCGTGTACCTCAGGGAGGTTTTCTTTTTGTCAAAGTGTATTTTACACCGACTCCTGCTTAAGGCTTTGCAATAAAGCCAGAAGTCTTCTGTAAATAAATAAATAAATAATATTGTATAATGTTGTTTCTTTCGGTATTGTGTGCTGAGTTGCGTGTACCTCAGGGAGGTTTTCCTTCTGTCAAAGTGTATTTTACACCCACTCCTGCTTAAGGCTTTGCAATAAAGCCAGCAGTCTTCTGTAAATAAATAAATAAATAATATTGTATAATGTTGTTTCTTTCGGTATTGTGTGCTGAGTTGCGTGTACCTCAGGGAGGTTTTCTTTTTGTCAAAGTGTATTTTACACCCACTCCTGCTTAAGGCTTTGCAATAAAGCCAGCAGTCTTCTGTAAATAAATAAATAAATAATATTGTATAATGTTGTTTCTTTCGGTATTGTGTGCTGAGTTGCGTGTACCTCAGGGAGGTTTTCCTTTTGTCAAAGTGTATTTTACACCCACTCCTGCTTAAGGCTTTGCAATAAAGCCAGCAGTCATCTGTAAATAAATAAATAAATAATATTGTATAATGTTGTTTCTTTCGGTATTGTGTGCTGAGTTGCGTGTACCTCAGGGAGGTTTTCCTTTTGTCAAAGTGTATTTTACACCCACTCCTGCTTAAGGTTTTGCAATAAAGCCAGCAGTCTTCTGTAAATAAATAAATAAATAATATTGTATAATGTTGTTTCTTTCGGTATTGTGTGCTGAGTTGCGTGTACCTCAGGGAGGTTTTATTTTTGTCAAAGTGTATTTTACACCCACTACTGCTTAAGGCTTTGCAATAAAGCCAGCAGTCTTCTGTAAATAAATAAATAAATAATATTGTATAATGTTGTTTCTTTCGGTATTGTGTGCTGAGTTGCGTGTACCTCAGGGAGGTTTTCTTTTTGTCAAAGTGTATTTTACACCCCCTCCTGCTTAAGGCTTTGCAATAAAGCCAGCAGTCTTCTGTAAATAAATAAATAAATAATATTGTATAATGTTGTTTCTTT
This sequence comes from Amblyomma maculatum, assembly GCF_055883805.1. NCBI lineage: Eukaryota > Metazoa > Arthropoda > Arachnida > Ixodida > Ixodidae > Amblyomma > Amblyomma maculatum. Next base: position 214,062,193 of record NC_139345.1, read on the forward strand.
CGGTATTGTGTGCTGAGTTGCGTGTACCTCAGGGAGGTTTTCTTTTTCTCAAAGTGTATTTTACACCCCCTCCTGCTTAAGGCTTTGCAATAAAGCCAGCTGTCTTCTGTAAATAAATAAATAAATAATATTGTATAATGTTGTTTCTTTCGGTATTGTGTGTTGAGTTGCGTGTACCTCAGGGAGGTTTTCTTTTTGTCAAAGTGTATTTTACACCCACTCCTGCTTAAGGCTTTGCAATAAAGCCAGCAGTCTTCTGTAAATAAATAAATAAATAATATTGTATAATGTTGTTTCTTTCGGTATTGTGTGCTGAGTTGCGTGTACCTCAGGGAGGTTTTCTTTTTGTCAAAGTGTATTTTACACCCACTCCTGCTTAAGGCTTTGCAATAAAGCCAGCAGTCTTCTGTAAATAAATAAATAAATAATATTGTATAATGTTGTTTCTTTCGGTATTGTGTGCTGAGTTGCGTGTACCTCAGGGAGGTTTTCCTTTTGTCAAAGTGTATTTTACACCCACTCCTGCTTAAGGCTTTGCAATAAAGCCAGCAGTCTTCTGTAAATAAATAAATAAATAATATTGTATAATGTTGTTTCTTTCGGTATTGTGTGCTGAGTTGCGTGTACCTCAGGGAGGTTTTCCTTTTGTCAAAGTGTATTTTACACCCACTCCTGCTTAAGGCTTTGCAATAAAGCCAGCAGTCTTCTGTAAATAAATAAATAAATAATATTGTATAATGTTGTTTCTTTCGGTATTGTGTGCTGAGTTGCGTGTACCTCAGGGAGGTTTTCCTTTTGTCAAAGTGTATTTTACACCCACTCCTGCTTAAGGCTTTGCAATAAAGCCAGCAGTCTTCTGTAAATAAATAAATAAATAATATTGTATAATGTTGTTTCTTTCGGTATTGTGTGCTGAGTTGCGTGTACCTCAGGGAGGTTTTCCTTTTGTCAAAGTGTATTTTACACCCACTCCTGCTTAAGGCTTTGCAATAAAGCCAGCAGTCTTCTGTAAATAAATAAATAAATAATATTGTATAATGTTGTTTCTTTCGGTATTGTGTGCTGAGTTGCGTGTACCTCAGGGAGGTTTTCCTTTTGTCAAAGTGTATTTTACACCCACTCCTGCTTAAGGCTTTGCAATAAAGCCAGCAGTCTTCTGTAAATAAATAAATAAATAACATTGTATAATGTTGTTTCTTTCGGTATTGTATGCTGAGTTGCGTGTACCTCAGGGAGGTTTTCTTTTTGTCAAAGTGTATTTTACACCGACTCCTGCTTAAGGCTTTGCAATAAAGCCAGAAGTCTTCTGTAAATAAATAAATAAATAATATTGTATAATGTTGTTTCTTTCGGTATTGTGTGCTGAGTTGCGTGTACCTCAGGGAGGTTTTCCTTCTGTCAAAGTGTATTTTACACCCACTCCTGCTTAAGGCTTTGCAATAAAGCCAGCAGTCTTCTGTAAATAAATAAATAAATAATATTGTATAATGTTGTTTCTTTCGGTATTGTGTGCTGAGTTGCGTGTACCTCAGGGAGGTTTTCTTTTTGTCAAAGTGTATTTTACACCCACTCCTGCTTAAGGCTTTGCAATAAAGCCAGCAGTCTTCTGTAAATAAATAAATAAATAATATTGTATAATGTTGTTTCTTTCGGTATTGTGTGCTGAGTTGCGTGTACCTCAGGGAGGTTTTCCTTTTGTCAAAGTGTATTTTACACCCACTCCTGCTTAAGGCTTTGCAATAAAGCCAGCAGTCATCTGTAAATAAATAAATAAATAATATTGTATAATGTTGTTTCTTTCGGTATTGTGTGCTGAGTTGCGTGTACCTCAGGGAGGTTTTCCTTTTGTCAAAGTGTATTTTACACCCACTCCTGCTTAAGGTTTTGCAATAAAGCCAGCAGTCTTCTGTAAATAAATAAATAAATAATATTGTATAATGTTGTTTCTTTCGGTATTGTGTGCTGAGTTGCGTGTACCTCAGGGAGGTTTTATTTTGTCAAAGTGTATTTTACACCCACTACTGCTTAAGGCTTTGCAATAAAGCCAGCAGTCTTCTGTAAATAAATAAATAAATAATATTGTATAATGTTGTTTCTTTCGGTATTGTGTGCTGAGTTGCGTGTACCTCAGGGAGGTTTTCTTTTTGTCAAAGTGTATTTTACACCCCCTCCTGCTTAAGGCTTTGCAATAAAGCCAGCAGTCTTCTGTAAATAAATAAATAAATAATATTGTATAATGTTGTTTCTTTCGGTATTGTGTGCTGAGTTGCGTGTACCTCAGGGAGGTTTTCTTTTTCTCAAAGTGTATTTTACACCCCCTCCTGCTTAAGGCTTTGCAATAAAGCCAGCTGTCTTCTGTAAATAAATAAATAAATAATATTGTATAATGTTGTTTCTTTCGGTATTGTGTGTTGAGTTGCGTGTACCTCAGGGAGGTTTTCTTTTTGTCAAAGTGTATTTTACACCCACTCCTGCTTAAGGCTTTGCAATAAAGCCAGCAGTCTTCTGTAAATAAATAAATAAATAATATTGTATAATGTTGTTTCTTTCGGTATTGTGTGCTGAGTTGCGTGTACCTCAGGGAGGTTTTCTTTTTGTCAAAGTGTATTTTACACCCACTCCTGCTTAAGGCTTTGCAATAAAGCCAGCAGTCTTCTGTAAATAAATAAATAAATAATATTGTATAATGTTGTTTCTTTCGGTATTGTGTGCTGAGTTGCGTGTACCTCAGGGAGGTTTTCCTTTTGTCAAAGTGTATTTTACACCCACTCCTGCTTAAGGCTTTGCAATAAAGCCAGCAGTCTTCTGTAAATAAATAAATAAATAATATTGTATAATGTTGTTTCTTTCGGTATTGTGTGCTGAGTTGCGTGTACCTCAGGGAGGTTTTCCTTTTGTCAAAGTGTATTTTACACCCACTCCTGCTTAAGGCTTTGCAATAAAGCCAGCAGTCTTCTGTAAATAAATAAATAAATAATATTGTATAATGTTGTTTCTTTCGGTATTGTGTGCTGAGTTGCGTGTACCTCAGGGAGGTTTTCCTTTTGTCAAAGTGTATTTTACACCCACTCCTGCTTAAGGCTTTGCAATAAAGCCAGCAGTCTTCTGTAAATAAATAAATAAATAATATTGTATAATGTTGTTTCTTTCGGTATTGTGTGCTGAGTTGCGTGTACCTCAGGGAGGTTTTCCTTTTGTCAAAGTGTATTTTACACCCACTCCTGCTTAAGGCTTTGCAATAAAGCCAGCAGTCTTCTGTAAATAAATAAATAAATAATATTGTATAATGTTGTTTCTTTCGGTATTGTGTGCTGAGTTGCGTGTACCTCAGGGAGGTTTTCTTTTGTCAAAGTGTATTTTACACCCACTCCTGCTTAAGGCTTTGCAATAAAGCCAGCAGTCTTCTGTAAATAAATAAATAAATAATATTGTATAATGTTGTTTCTTTCGGTATTGTGTGCTGAGTTGCGTGTACCTCAGGGAGGTTTTCTTTTTGTCAAAGTGTATTTTACACCCACTCCTGCTTAAGGCTTTGCAATAAAGCCAGCACTCTTCTGTAAATAAATAAATAAATAAATAATATTGTATAATGTTGTTTCTTTCGGTATTGTGTGCTGAGTTGCGTGTACCTCAGGGAGGTTTTCCTTTTGTCAAAGTGTATTTTACACCCACTCCTGCTTAAGGCTTTGCAATAAAGCCAGCAGTCTTCTGTAAATAAATAAATAAATAATATTGTATAATGTTGTTTCTTTCGGTATTGTGTGCTGAGTTGCGTGTACCTCAGGGAGGTTTTCCTTTTGTCAAAGTGTATTTTACACCCACTCCTGCTTAAGGCTTTGCAATAAAGCCAGCAGTCTTCTGTAAATAAATAAATAAATAATATTGTATAATGTTGTTTCTTTCGGTATTGTGTGCTGAGTTGCGTGTACCTCAGGGAGGTTTTCTTTTGTCAAAGTGTATTTTACACCCACTCCTGCTTAAGGCTTTGCAATAAAGCCAGCAGTCTTCTGTAAATAAATAAATAAATAATATTGTATAATGTTGTTTCTTTCGGTATTGTGTGCTGAGTTGCGTGTACCTCAGGGAGGTTTTCTTTTTGTCAAAGTGTATTTTACACCCACTCCTGCTTAAGGCTTTGCAATAAAGCCAGCAGTCTTCTGTAAATAAATAAATAAATAATATTGTATAATGTTGTTTCTTTCGGTATTGTGTGCTGAGTTGCGTGTACCTCAGGGAGGTTTTCTTTTTGTCGAAGTGTATTTTACACCCACTCCTGCTTAAGGCTTTGCAATAAAGCCAGCAGTCTTCTGTAAATAAATAAATAAATAATATTGTATAATGTTGTTTCTTTCGGTATTGTGTGCTGAGTTGCGTGTACCTCAGGGAGGTTTTCTTTTGTCAAAGTGTATTTTACACCCACTCCTGCTTAAGGCTTTGCAATAAAGCCAGCAGTCTTCTGTAAATAAATAAATAAATAATATTGTATAATGTTGTTTCTTTCGGTATTGTGTGCTGAGTTGCGTGTACCTCAGGGAGGTTTTCTTTTTGTCAAAGTGTATTTTACACCCACTCCTGCTTAAGGCTTTGCAATAAAGCCAGCAGTCTTCTGTAAATAAATAAATAAATAATAATGTATAATGTTGTTTCTTTCGGTATTGTGTGCTGAGTTGCGTGTACCTCAGGGAGGTTTTCCTTTTGTCAAAGTGTATTTTACACCCACTCCTGCTTAAGGCTTTGCAATAAAGCCAGCAGTCTTCTGTAAATAAATAAATAAATAATATTGTATAATGTTGTTTCTTTCGGTATTGTGTGCTGAGTTGCGTGTACCTCAGGGAGGTTTTCTTTTGTCAAAGTGTATTTTACACCCACTCCTGCTTAAGGCTTTGCAATAAAGCCAGCAGTCTTCTGTAAATAAATAAATAAATAATATTGTATAATGTTGTTTCTTTCGGTATTGTGTGCTGAGTTGCGTGTACCTCAGGGAGGTTTTCCTTTTTGTCAAAGTGTATTTTACACCCACTCCTGCTTAAGGCTTTGCAATAAAGCCAGCAGTCTTCTGTAAATAAATAAATAAATAATATTGTATAATGTTGTTTCTTTCGGTATTGTGTGCTGAGTTGCGTGTACCTCAGGGAGGTTTTCCTTTTGTCAAAGTGTATTTTACACCCACTCCTGCTTAAGGCTTTGCAATAAAGCCAGCAGTCTTCTGTAAATAAATAAATAAATAATATTGTATAATGTTGTTTCTTTCGGTATTGTGTGCTGAGTTGCGTGTACCTCAGGGAGGTTTTCCTTTTGTCAAAGTGTATTTTACACCCACTCCTGCTTAAGGCTTTGCAATAAAGCCAGCAGTCTTCTGTAAATAAATAAATAAATAATATTGTATAATGTTGTTTCTTTCGGTATTGTGTGCTGAGTTGCGTGTACCTCAGGGAGGTTTTCTTTTGTCAAAGTGTATTTTACACCCACTCCTGCTTAAGGCTTTGCAATAAAGCCAGCAGTCTTCTGTAAATAAATAAATAAATAATATTGTATAATGTTGTTTCTTTCGGTATTGTGTGCTGAGTTGCGTGTACCTCAGGGAGGTTTTCCTTCTGTCAAAGTGTATTTTACACCCACTCCTGCTTAAGGCTTTGCAATAAAGCCAGCAGTCTTCTGTAAATAAATAAATAAATAATATTGTATAATGTTGTTTCTTTCGGTATTGTGTGCTGAGTTGCGTGTACCTCAGGGAGGTTTTCTTTTGTCAAAGTGTATTTTACACCCACTCCTGCTTAAGGCTTTGCAATAAAGCCAGCAGTCTTCTGTAAATAAATAAATAAATAATATTGTATAATGTTGTTTCTTTCGGTATTGTGTGCTGAGTTGCGTGTACCTCAGGGAGGTTTTCCTTTTGTCAAAGTGTATTTTACACCCACTCCTGCTTAAGGCTTTGCAATAAAGCCAGCAGTCTTCTGTAAATAAATAAATAAATAATATTGTATAATGTTGTTTCTTTCGGTATTGTGTGCTGAGTTGCGTGTACCTCAGGGAGGTTTTCCTTTTGTCAAAGTGTATTTTACACCCACTCCTGCTTAAGGCTTTGCAATAAAGCCAGCAGTCTTCTGTAAATAAATAAATAAATAATATTGTATAATGTTGTTTCTTTCGGTATTGTGTGCTGAGTTGCGTGTACCTCAGGGAGGTTTTCTTTTTGTCAAAGTGTATTTTACACCCACTACTGCTTAAGGCTTTGCAATAAAGCCAGCAGTCTTCTGTAAATAAATAAATAAATAATATTGTATAATGTTGTTTCTTTCGGTATTGTGTGCTGAGTTGCGTGTACCTCAGGGAGGTTTTCTTTTTGTCAAAGTGTATTTTACACCCCCTCCTGCTTAAGGCTTTGCAATAAAGCCAGCAGTCTTCTGTAAATAAATAAATAAATAATATTGTATAATGTTGTTTCTTTCGGTATTGTGTGCTGAGTTGCGTGTACCTCAGGGAGGTTTTCTTTTTGTCAAAGTGTATTTTACACCCACTCCTGCTTAAGGCTTTGCAATAAAGCCAGCAGTCTTCTGTAAATAAATAAATAAATAATATTGTATAATGTTGTTTCTTTCGGTATTGTGTGTTGAGTTGCGTGTACCTCAGGGAGGTTTTCTTTTTGTCAAAGTGTATTTTACACCCACTCCTGCTTAAGGCTTTGCAATAAAGCCAGCAGTCTTCTGTAAATAAATAAATAAATAATATTGTATAATGTTGTTTCTTTCGGTATTGTGTGCTGAGTTGCGTGTACCTCAGGGAGGTTTTCTTTTTGTCAAAGTGTATTTTACACCCACTCCTGCTTAAGGCTTTGCAATAAAGCCAGCAGTCTTCTGTAAATAAATAAATAAATAATATTGTATAATGTTGTTTCTTTCGGTATTGTGTGCTGAGTTGCGTGTACCTCAGGGAGGTTTTCCTTTTGTCAAAGTGTATTTTACACCCACTCCTGCTTAAGGCTTTGCAATAAAGCCAGCAGTCTTCTGTAAATAAATAAATAAATAATATTGTATAATGTTGTTTCTTTCGGTATTGTGTGCTGAGTTGCGTGTACCTCAGGGAGGTTTTCCTTTTGTCAAAGTGTATTTTACACCCACTCCTGCTTAAGGCTTTGCAATAAAGCCAGCAGTCTTCTGTAAATAAATAAATAAATAATATTGTATAATGTTGTTTCTTTCGGTATTGTGTGCTGAGTTGCGTGTACCTCAGGGAGGTTTTTCCTTTTGTCAAAGTGTATTTTACACCCACTCCTGCTTAAGGCTTTGCAATAAAGCCAGCAGTCTTCTGTAAATAAATAAATAAATAATATTGTATAATGTTGTTTCTTTCGGTATTGTGTGCTGAGTTGCGTGTACCTCAGGGAGGTTTTCCTTTTGTCAAAGTGTATTTTACACCCACTCCTGCTTAAGGCTTTGCAATAAAGCCAGCAGTCTTCTGTAAATAAATAAATAAATAATATTGTATAATGTTGTTTCTTTCGGTATTGTGTGCTGAGTTGCGTGTACCTCAGGGAGGTTTTCCTTTTTGTCAAAGTGTATTTTACACCCACTCCTGCTTAAGCTTTGCAATAAAGCCAGCAGTCTTCTGTAAATAAATAAATAAATAATATTGTATAATGTTGTTTCTTTCGGTATTGTGTGCTGAGTTGCGTGTACCTCAGGGAGGTTTTCTTTTTGTCAAAGTGTATTTTACACCCACTCCTGCTTAAGGCTTTGCAATAAAGCCAGCAGTCTTCTGTAAATAAATAAATAAATAATATTGTATAATGTTGTTTCTTTCGGTATTGTGTGCTGAGTTGCGTGTACCTCAGGGAGGTTTTCTTTTGTCAAAGTGTATTTTACACCGACTCCTGCTTAAGGCTTTGCAATAAAGCCAGCAGTCTTCTGTAAATAAATAAATAAATAATATTGTATAATGTTGTTTCTTTCGGTATTGTGTGCTGAGTTGCGTGTACCTCAGGGAGGTTTTCTTTTTGTCAAAGTGTATTTTACACCCACTCCTGCTTAAGGCTTTGCAATAAAGCCAGCACTCTTCTGTAAATAAATAAATAAATAAATTATTGTATAATGTTGTTTCTTTCGGTATTGTGTGCTGAGTTGCGTGTACCTCAGGGAGGTTTTCTTTTTGTCAAAGTGTATTTTACACCCACTCCTGCTTAAGGCTTTGCAATAAAGCCAGCAGTCTTCTGTAAATAAATAAATAAATAATATTGTATAATGTTGTTTCTTTCGGTATTGTGTGCTGAGTTGCGTGTACCTCAGGGAGGTTTTCTTTTTGTCAAAGTGTATTTTACACCCACTCCTGCTTAAGGCTTTGCAATAAAGCCAGCAGTCTTCTGTAAATAAATAAATAAATAATATTGTATAATGTTGTTTCTTTCGGTATTGTGTGCTGAGTTGCGTGTACCTCAGGGAGGTTTTCTTTTTCTCAAAGTGTATTTTACACCCACTCCTGCTTAAGGCTTTGCAATAAAGCCAGCAGTCTTCTGTAAATAAATAAATAAATAAATAATATTGTATAATGTTGTTTCTTTCGGTATTGTGTGCTGAGTTGCGTGTACCTCAGGGAGGTTTTCTTTTTGTCAAAGTGTATTTTACACCCACTCCTGCTTAAGGCTTTGCAATAAAGCCAGCAGTCTTCTGTAAATAAATAAATAAATAATATTGTATAATGTTGTTTCTTTCGGTATTGTGTGCTGAGTTGCGTGTACCTCAGGGAGGTTTTCCTTTTGTCAAAGTGTATTTTACACCCACTCCTGCTTAAGGCTTTGCAATAAAGCCAGCAGTCTTCTGTAAATAAATAAATAAATAATATTGTATAATGTTGTTTCTTTCGGTATTGTGTGCTGAGTTGCGTGTACCTCAGGGAGGTTTTCCTTTTGTCAAAGTGTATTTTACACCCACTCCTGCTTAAGGCTTTGCAATAAAGCCAGCAGTCTTCTGTAAATAAATAAATAAATAATATTGTATAATGTTGTTTCTTTCGGTATTGTGTGCTGAGTTGCGTGTACCTCAGGGAGGTTTTCTTTTTGTCAAAGTGTATTTTACACCACTCCTGCTTAAGGCTTTGCAATAAAGCCAGCAGTCTTCTGTAAATAAATAAATAAATAATATTGTATAATGTTGTTTCTTTCGGTATTGTGTGCTGAGTTGCGTGTACCTCAGGGAGGTTTTCCTTTTGTCAAAGTGTATTTTACACCCACTCCTGCTTAAGGCTTTGCAATAAAGCCAGCAGTCTTCTGTAAATAAATAAATAAATAATATTGTATAATGTTGTTTCTTTCGGTATTGTGTGCTGAGTTGCGTGTACCTCAGGGAGGTTTTCCTTTTGTCAAAGTGTATTTTACACCCACTCCTGCTTAAGGCTTTGCAATAAAGCCAGCAGTCTTCTGTAAATAAATAAATAAATAATATTGTATAATGTTGTTTCTTTCGGTATTGTGTGCTGAGTTGCGTGTACCTCAGGGAGGTTTTCCTTTTGTCAAAGTGTATTTTACACCCACTCCTGCTTAAGGCTTTGCAATAAAGCCAGCAGTCTTCTGTAAATAAATAAATAAATAATATTGTATAATGTTGTTTCTTTCGGTATTGTGTGCTGAGTTGCGTGTACCTCAGGGAGGTTTTCCTTTTGTCAAAGTGTATTTTACACCCACTCCTGCTTAAGGCTTTGCAATAAAGCCAGCAGTCTTCTGTAAATAAATAAATAAATAATATTGTATAATGTTGTTTCTTTCGGTATTGTGTGCTGAGTTGCGTGTACCTCAGGGAGGTTTTCCTTTTGTCAAAGTGTATTTTACACCCACTCCTGCTTAAGGCTTTGCAATAAAGCCAGCAGTCTTCTGTAAATAAATAAATAAATAATATTGTATAATGTTGTTTCTTTCGGTATTGTGTGCTGAGTTGCGTGTACCTCAGGAGGTTTTCTTTTGTCAAAGTGTATTTTACACCCACTCCTGCTTAAGGCTTTGCAATAAAGCCAGCAGTCTTCTGTAAATAAATAAATAAATAATATTGTATAATGTTGTTTCTTTCGGTATTGTGTGCTGAGTTGCGTGTACCTCAGGGAGGTTTTCCTTTTGTCAAAGTGTATTTTACACCCACTCCTGCTTAAGGCTTTGCAATAAAGCCAGCAGTCTTCTGTAAATAAATAAATAAATAATATTGTATAATGTTGTTTCTTTCGGTATTGTGTGCTGAGTTGCGTGTACCTCAGGGAGGTTTTCTTTTTGTCAAAGTGTATTTTACACCCACTCCTGCTTAAGGCTTTGCAATAAAGCCAGCAGTCTTCTGTAAATAAATAAATAAATAATATTGTATAATGTTGTTTCTTTCGGTATTGTGTGCTGAGTTGCGTGTACCTCAGGGAGGTTTTCCTTTTGTCAAAGTGTATTTTACACCCACTCCTGCTTAAGGCTTTGCAATAAAGCCAGCAGTCTTCTGTAAATAAATAAATAAATAATATTGTATAATGTTGTTTCTTTCGGTATTGTGTGCTGAGTTGCGTGTACCTCAGGGAGGTTTTCCTTTTGTCAAAGTGTATTTTACACCCACTCCTGCTTAAGGCTTTGCAATAAAGCCAGCAGTCTTCTGTAAATAAATAAATAAATAATATTGTATAATGTTGTTTCTTTCGGTATTGTGTGCTGAGTTGCGTGTACCTCAGGGAGGTTTTCCTTTTGTCAAAGTGTATTTTACACCCACTCCTGCTTAAGGCTTTGCAATAAAGCCAGCAGTCTTCTGTAAATAAATAAATAAATAATATTGTATAATGTTGTTTCTTTCGGTATTGTGTGCTGAGTTGCGTGTACCTCAGGGAGGTTTTCCTTTTGTCAAAGTGTATTTTACACCCACTCCTGCTTAAGGCTTTGCAATAAAGCCAGCAGTCTTCTGTAAATAAATAAATAAATAATATTGTATAATGTTGTTTCTTTCGGTATTGTGTGCTGAGTTGCGTGTACCTCAGGGAGGTTTTCTTTTTGTCAAAGTGTATTTTACACCACTCCTGCTTAAGGCTTTGCAATAAAGCCAGCAGTCTTCTGTAAATAAATAAATAAATAATATTGTATAATGTTGTTTCTTTCGGTATTGTGTGCTGAGTTGCGTGTACCTCAGGGAGGTTTTCCTTTTGTCAAAGTGTATTTTACACCCACTCCTGCTTAAGGCTTTGCAATAAAGCCAGCAGTCTTCTGTAAATAAATAAATAAATAATATTGTATAATGTTGTTTCTTTCGGTATTGTGTGCTGAGTTGCGTGTACCTCAGGGAGGTTTTCCTTTTGTCAAAGTGTATTTTACACCCACTCCTGCTTAAGGCTTTGCAATAAAGCCAGCAGTCTTCTGTAAATAAATAAATAAATAATATTGTATAATGTTGTTTCTTTCGGTATTGTGTGCTGAGTTGCGTGTACCTCAGGGAGGTTTTCCTTTTGTCAAAGTGTATTTTACAACCCACTCCTGCTTAAGGCTTTGCAATAAAGCCAGCAGTCTTCTGTAAATAAATAAATAAATAATATTGTATAATGTTGTTTCTTTCGGTATTGTGTGCTGAGTTGCGTGTACCTCAGGGAGGTTTCCTTTTGTCAAAGTGTATTTTACACCCACTCCTGCTTAAGGCTTTGCAATAAAGCCAGCAGTCTTCTGTAAATAAATAAATAAATAATATTGTATAATGTTGTTTCTTTCGGTATTGTGTGCTGAGTTGCGTGTACCTCAGGGAGGTTTTCCCTTTTTGTCAAAGTGTATTTTACACCCACTCCTGCTTAAAGCTTTGCAATAAAGCCAGCAGTCTTCTGTAAATAAATAAATAAATAATATTGTATAATGTTGTTTCTTTCGGTATTGTGTGCTTGAGTTGCGTGTACCTCAGGGAGGTTTTCCTTTTGTCAAAGTGTATTTTACACCCACTCCTGCTTAAGGCTTTGCAATAAAGCCAGCAGTCTTCTGTAAATAAATAAATAAATAATATTGTATAATGTTGTTTCTTTCGGTATTGTGTGCTGAGTTGCGTGT
>NC_139345.1:214074320-214096386 GCF_055883805.1 Amblyomma maculatum
ATATATGATATTTCCGCGACTTTATGTAGAAAAAGAAAGGTTTATTTTGCATAGTTGATTTGCGGTGCAACAAGCCAATGCTTGTGAGCAGTAGGATGAGCTGAATCAAATTTCACGTATCATATCACTATATACTGAAGATCACTATATGCCTGAAAAGCATGCGGGCACAAAAAGGCGTCATTATTGTCAACGTTAAACAACAACCCACAAAGCAGCGGTGGCAGGCAGCACCCGGTAACCTGCTCCGGTGATCTGCTCTAACTACCACGCAATATTCTTGCAGAAAAAGCCTACCTTGCTCTCGTCTCCGCCGATCTGGATCAACTTGACTTTCCCATCATTCCCCTGATAAGGACTACTCACTTGGCTACACGACTGTTCACTTCCGGAACATCGAAGTGCCCTGGCGTTGCTTAAAAGGCGGGATCCACCGGCTGCGCTGACATTTGCACACAGCAGCGGTGGCAGGCAGCACGCGGTAACCTGCTCCGGTGATCTGCTCTAACTACCACGCAATATTCTTGCAGGTTGGTGGCTTTAGTATATATTTTTTTTAAACGTCGTTTGGGTAACCGCTGTTGCTGCCGCTGCTGCTGCCGTCGTTTTGTCCTTTTTTATTTTTTATTGTTTTTTATATTTCCTGCCGTTTCTTCAGAGAACCCGCATTTTGCAAACTTGTCGCAGTGTTTGTCCTGCCATGAGGATGTGACTGATGATGAAATGATTTTAGTATGCTCCGCTTGTAACTATTCTTTTTTTTATTTACAGAAGACTGCTGGCTTTATTGCAAAGCCTTAAGCAGGAGTGGGTGTAAAATACAATTTGACAAAAAGAAAACCTCCCTGAGGTACACGCAACTCAGCACACAATACCGAAAGAAGCAACATTATACAATATTATTTATTTATTTATTTACAGAAGACTGCTGGCTTTATTGCAAAGCCTTAAGCAGGAGGGGGTGTAAAATACACTTTGACAAAAAGAAAACCTCCCTGAGGTACACGCAACTCAGCACACAATACCGAAAGAAACAACATTATACAATATTATTTATTTATTTATTTACAGAAGACTGCTGGCTTTATTGCAAAGCCTTAAGCAGGAGGGGGTGTAAAATACACTTTGACAAAAAGAAAACCTCCCTGAGGTACACGCAACTCAGCACACAATACCGAAAGAAACAACATTATACAATATTATTTATTTATTTATTTACAGAAGACTGCTGGCTTTATTGCAAAGCCTTAAGCAGGAGGGGGTGTAAAATACACTTTGACAAAAAGAAAACCTCCCTGAGGTACACGCAACTCAGCACACAATACCGAAAGAAACAACATTATACAATATTATTTATTTATTTATTTACAGAAGACTGCTGGCTTTATTGCAAAGCCTTAAGCAGGAGGGGGTGTAAAATACACTTTGACAAAAAGAAAACCTCCCTGAGGTACACGCAACTCAGCACACAATACCGAAAGAAACAACATTATACAATATTATTTATTTATTTATTTACAGAAGACTGCTGGCTTTATTGCAAAGCCTTAAGCAGGAGGGGGTGTAAAATACACTTTGACAAAAAGAAAACCTCCCTGAGGTACACGCAACTCAGCACACAATACCGAAAGAAACAACATTATACAATATTATTTATTTATTTATTTACAGAAGACTGCTGGCTTTATTGCAAAGCCTTAAGCAGGAGGGGGTGTAAAATACACTTTGACAAAAAGAAAACCTCCCTGAGGTACACGCAACTCAGCACACAATACCGAAAGAAACAACATTATACAATATTATTTATTTATTTATTTACAGAAGACTGCTGGCTTTATTGCAAAGCCTTAAGCAGGAGGGGGTGTAAAATACACTTTGACAAAAAGAAAACCTCCCTGAGGTACACGCAACTCAGCACACAATACCGAAAGAAACAACATTATACAATATTATTTATTTATTTATTTACAGAAGACTGCTGGCTTTATTGCAAAGCCTTAAGCAGGAGGGGGTGTAAAATACACTTTGACAAAAAGAAAACCTCCCTGAGGTACACGCAACTCAGCACACAATACCGAAAGAAACAACATTATACAATATTATTTATTTATTTATTTACAGAAGACTGCTGGCTTTATTGCAAAGCCTTAAGCAGGAGGGGGTGTAAAATACACTTTGACAAAAAGAAAACCTCCCTGAGGTACACGCAACTCAGCACACAATACCGAAAGAAACAACATTATACAATATTATTTATTTATTTATTTACAGAAGACTGCTGGCTTTATTGCAAAGCCTTAAGCAGGAGGGGGTGTAAAATACACTTTGACAAAAAGAAAACCTCCCTGAGGTACACGCAACTCAGCACACAATACCGAAAGAAACAACATTATACAATATTATTTATTTATTTATTTACAGAAGACTGCTGGCTTTATTGCAAAGCCTTAAGCAGGAGGGGGTGTAAAATACACTTTGACAAAAAGAAAACCTCCCTGAGGTACACGCAACTCAGCACACAATACCGAAAGAAACAACATTATACAATATTATTTATTTATTTATTTACAGAAGACTGCTGGCTTTATTGCAAAGCCTTAAGCAGGAGGGGGTGTAAAATACACTTTGACAAAAAGAAAACCTCCCTGAGGTACACGCAACTCAGCACACAATACCGAAAGAAACAACATTATACAATATTATTTATTTATTTATTTACAGAAGACTGCTGGCTTTATTGCAAAGCCTTAAGCAGGAGGGGGTGTAAAATACACTTTGACAAAAAGAAAACCTCCCTGAGGTACACGCAACTCAGCACACAATACCGAAAGAAACAACATTATACAATATTATTTATTTATTTATTTACAGAAGACTGCTGGCTTTATTGCAAAGCCTTAAGCAGGAGGGGGTGTAAAATACACTTTGACAAAAAGAAAACCTCCCTGAGGTACACGCAACTCAGCACACAATACCGAAAGAAACAACATTATACAATATTATTTATTTATTTATTTACAGAAGACTGCTGGCTTTATTGCAAAGCCTTAAGCAGGAGGGGGTGTAAAATACACTTTGACAAAAAGAAAACCTCCCTGAGGTACACGCAACTCAGCACACAATACCGAAAGAAACAACATTATACAATATTATTTATTTATTTATTTACAGAAGACTGCTGGCTTTATTGCAAAGCCTTAAGCAGGAGGGGGTGTAAAATACACTTTGACAAAAAGAAAACCTCCCTGAGGTACACGCAACTCAGCACACAATACCGAAAGAAACAACATTATACAATATTATTTATTTATTTATTTACAGAAGACTGCTGGCTTTATTGCAAAGCCTTAAGCAGGAGGGGGTGTAAAATACACTTTGACAAAAAGAAAACCTCCCTGAGGTACACGCAACTCAGCACACAATACCGAAAGAAACAACATTATACAATATTATTTATTTATTTATTTACAGAAGACTGCTGGCTTTATTGCAAAGCCTTAAGCAGGAGGGGGTGTAAAATACACTTTGACAAAAAGAAAACCTCCCTGAGGTACACGCAACTCAGCACACAATACCGAAAGAAACAACATTATACAATATTATTTATTTATTTATTTACAGAAGACTGCTGGCTTTATTGCAAAGCCTTAAGCAGGAGGGGGTGTAAAATACACTTTGACAAAAAGAAAACCTCCCTGAGGTACACGCAACTCAGCACACAATACCGAAAGAAACAACATTATACAATATTATTTATTTATTTATTTACAGAAGACTGCTGGCTTTATTGCAAAGCCTTAAGCAGGAGGGGGTGTAAAATACACTTTGACAAAAAGAAAACCTCCCTGAGGTACACGCAACTCAGCACACAATACCGAAAGAAACAACATTATACAATATTATTTATTTATTTATTTACAGAAGACTGCTGGCTTTATTGCAAAGCCTTAAGCAGGAGGGGGTGTAAAATACACTTTGACAAAAAGAAAACCTCCCTGAGGTACACGCAACTCAGCACACAATACCGAAAGAAACAACATTATACAATATTATTTATTTATTTATTTACAGAAGACTGCTGGCTTTATTGCAAAGCCTTAAGCAGGAGGGGGTGTAAAATACACTTTGACAAAAAGAAAACCTCCCTGAGGTACACGCAACTCAGCACACAATACCGAAAGAAACAACATTATACAATATTATTTATTTATTTATTTACAGAAGACTGCTGGCTTTATTGCAAAGCCTTAAGCAGGAGGGGGTGTAAAATACACTTTGACAAAAAGAAAACCTCCCTGAGGTACACGCAACTCAGCACACAATACCGAAAGAAACAACATTATACAATATTATTTATTTATTTATTTACAGAAGACTGCTGGCTTTATTGCAAAGCCTTAAGCAGGAGGGGGTGTAAAATACACTTTGACAAAAAGAAAACCTCCCTGAGGTACACGCAACTCAGCACACAATACCGAAAGAAACAACATTATACAATATTATTTATTTATTTATTTACAGAAGACTGCTGGCTTTATTGCAAAGCCTTAAGCAGGAGGGGGTGTAAAATACACTTTGACAAAAAGAAAACCTCCCTGAGGTACACGCAACTCAGCACACAATACCGAAAGAAACAACATTATACAATATTATTTATTTATTTATTTACAGAAGACTGCTGGCTTTATTGCAAAGCCTTAAGCAGGAGGGGGTGTAAAATACACTTTGACAAAAAGAAAACCTCCCTGAGGTACACGCAACTCAGCACACAATACCGAAAGAAACAACATTATACAATATTTATTTATTTATTTATTTACAGAAGACTGCTGGCTTTATTGCAAAGCCTTAAGCAGGAGGGGGTGTAAAATACACTTTGACAAAAAGAAAACCTCCCTGAGGTACACGCAACTCAGCACACAATACCGAAAGAAACAACATTATACAATATTATTTATTTATTTATTTACAGAAGACTGCTGGCTTTATTGCAAAGCCTTAAGCAGGAGGGGGTGTAAAATACACTTTGACAAAAAGAAAACCTCCCTGAGGTACACGCAACTCAGCACACAATACCGAAAGAAACAACATTATACAATATTATTTATTTATTTATTTACAGAAGACTGCTGGCTTTATTGCAAAGCCTTAAGCAGGAGGGGGTGTAAAATACACTTTGACAAAAAGAAAACCTCCCTGAGGTACACGCAACTCAGCACACAATACCGAAAGAAACAACATTATACAATATTATTTATTTATTTATTTACAGAAGACTGCTGGCTTTATTGCAAAGCCTTAAGCAGGAGGGGGTGTAAAATACACTTTGACAAAAAGAAAACCTCCCTGAGGTACACGCAACTCAGCACACAATACCGAAAGAAACAACATTATACAATATTATTTATTTATTTATTTACAGAAGACTGCTGGCTTTATTGCAAAGCCTTAAGCAGGAGGGGGTGTAAAATACACTTTGACAAAAAGAAAACCTCCCTGAGGTACACGCAACTCAGCACACAATACCGAAAGAAACAACATTATACAATATTATTTATTTATTTATTTACAGAAGACTGCTGGCTTTATTGCAAAGCCTTAAGCAGGAGGGGGTGTAAAATACACTTTGACAAAAAGAAAACCTCCCTGAGGTACACGCAACTCAGCACACAATACCGAAAGAAACAACATTATACAATATTATTTATTTATTTATTTACAGAAGACTGCTGGCTTTATTGCAAAGCCTTAAGCAGGAGGGGGTGTAAAATACACTTTGACAAAAAGAAAACCTCCCTGAGGTACACGCAACTCAGCACACAATACCGAAAGAAACAACATTATACAATATTATTTATTTATTTATTTACAGAAGACTGCTGGCTTTATTGCAAAGCCTTAAGCAGGAGGGGGTGTAAAATACACTTTGACAAAAAGAAAACCTCCCTGAGGTACACGCAACTCAGCACACAATACCGAAAGAAACAACATTATACAATATTATTTATTTATTTATTTACAGAAGACTGCTGGCTTTATTGCAAAGCCTTAAGCAGGAGGGGGTGTAAAATACACTTTGACAAAAAGAAAACCTCCCTGAGGTACACGCAACTCAGCACACAATACCGAAAGAAACAACATTATACAATATTATTTATTTATTTATTTACAGAAGACTGCTGGCTTTATTGCAAAGCCTTAAGCAGGAGGGGGTGTAAAATACACTTTGACAAAAAGAAAACCTCCCTGAGGTACACGCAACTCAGCACACAATACCGAAAGAAACAACATTATACAATATTATTTATTTATTTATTTACAGAAGACTGCTGGCTTTATTGCAAAGCCTTAAGCAGGAGGGGGTGTAAAATACACTTTGACAAAAAGAAAACCTCCCTGAGGTACACGCAACTCAGCACACAATACCGAAAGAAACAACATTATACAATATTATTTATTTATTTATTTACAGAAGACTGCTGGCTTTATTGCAAAGCCTTAAGCAGGAGGGGGTGTAAAATACACTTTGACAAAAAGAAAACCTCCCTGAGGTACACGCAACTCAGCACACAATACCGAAAGAAACAACATTATACAATATTATTTATTTATTTATTTACAGAAGACTGCTGGCTTTATTGCAAAGCCTTAAGCAGGAGGGGGTGTAAAATACACTTTGACTTTGACAAAAGAAAACCTCCCTGAGTACAAACGCAACTTCAACACACAATACCGAAAGAAACAACATATACAATATTATTTATTTATTTATTTTCAGAAGACGCTGGCTTTATTGCAAAGCTTAAGCTGGAAGGGGGTGTAAAATACACTTTGAGAAAAAGAAAACCTCCCTGAGGGTACACGCAACTCAGCACACAATACGAAAGAAACAACATTATACAATATTATTTATTTATTTATTTACAGAAGACTGCTGCTTTATTGCAAAGCCTTAAGCAGGAGGGGGTGTAAAATACACTTTGACAAAAAAGAAAACCTCCCTGAGGTACACGCAACTCAGCACACAATACCGAAAGAAACAACATTATACAATATTATTTATTTATTTATTTACAGAAGACTGCTGGCTTTATTGCAAAGCCTTAAGCAGGAGGGGTGTAAAATACACTTTGAGAAAAAGAAAACCTCCCTGAGGTACACGCAACTCAGCACACAATACCGAAAGAAACAACATTATACAATATTATTTATTTATTTATTTACAGAAGACTGCTGGCTTTATTGCAAAGCCTTAAGCAGGAGGGGGTGTAAAATACACTTTGACAAAAAGAAAACCTCCCTGAGGTACACGCAACTCAGCACACAATACCGAAAGAAACAACATTATACAATATTATTTATTTATTTATTTACAGAAGACTGCTGGCTTTATTGCAAAGCCTTAAGCAGGAGTGGTGTAAAATACACTTTGACAAAAGAAAACCTCCCTGAGGTACACGCAACTCAGCACACAATACCGAAAGAAACAACATATACAATATTATTTATTTATTTATTTACAGAAGACTGCTGGCTTTATTGCAAAGCCTTAAGCAGGAGTGGGTGTAAAATACACTTTGACAAAAGAAAACCTCCCTGAGGTACACGCAACTCAGCACACAATACCGAAAGAAACAACATTATACAATATTATTTATTTATTTATTTACAGAAGACTGCTGGCTTTATTGCAAAGCCTTAAGCAGGAGTGGGTGTAAAATACACTTTGACAAAAGGAAAACCTCCCTGAGGTACACGCAACTCAGCACACAATACCGAAAGAAACAACATTATACAATATTATTTATTTATTTATTTACAGAAGACTGCTGGCTTTATTGCAAAGCCTTAAGCAGGAGTGGGTGTAAAATACACTTTGACAAAAGGAAAACCTCCCTGAGGTACACGCAACTCAGCACACAATACCGAAAGAAACAACATTATACAATATTATTTATTTATTTATTTACAGAAGACTGCTGGCTTTATTGCAAAGCCTTAAGCAGGAGTGGGTGTAAAATACACTTTGACAAAAAGAAAACCTCCCTGAGGTACACGCAACTCAGCACACAATACCGAAAGAAACAACATTATACAATATTATTTATTTATTTATTTACAGAAGACTGCTGGCTTTATTGCAAAGCCTTAAGCAGGAGTGGGTGTAAAATACACTTTGACAAAAGGAAAACCTCCCTGAGGTACACGCAACTCAGCACACAATACCGAAAGAAACAACATTATACAATATTATTTATTTATTTATTTACAGAAGACTGCTGGCTTTATTGCAAAGCCTTAAGCAGGAGTCGGTGTAAAATACACTTTGACAAAAGAAAACCTCCCTGAGGTACACGCAACTCAGCACACAATACCGAAAGAAACAACATTATACAATATTATTTATTTAATTTATTTACAGAAGACTGCTGGCTTTATTGCAAAGCCTTAAGCAGGAGTGGGTGTAAAATACACTTTGACAAAAGAAAACCTCCCTGAGGTACACGCAACTCAGCACACAATACCGAAAGAAACAACATTATACAATATTATTTATTTATTTATTTACAGAAGACTGCTGGCTTTATTGCAAAGCCTTAAGCAGGAGTGGGTGTAAAATACACTTTGACAAAAGGAAAACCTCCCTGAGGTACACGCAACTCAGCACACAATACCGAAAGAAACAACATTATACAATATTATTTATTTATTTATTTACAGAAGACTGCTGGCTTTATTGCAAAGCCTTAAGCAGGAGTGGGTGTAAAATACATTTGACAAAAGAAAACCTCCCTGAGGTACACGCAACTCAGCACACCATACCGAAAGAAACAACATTATACAATATTATTTATTTATTTATTTACAGAAGACTGCTGGCTTTATTGCAAAGCCTTAAGCAGGAGTGGGTGTAAAATACACTTTGACAAAAAGAAAACCTCCCTGAGGTACACGCAACTCAACACACAATACCGAAAGAAACAACATTATACAATATTATTTATTTATTTATTTACAGAAGACTGCTGGCTTTATTGCAAAGCCTTTAAGCAGGAGTGGGTGTAAAATACACTTTGACAAAAAGAAAACCTCCCTGAGGTACACGCAACTCAGCACACAATACCGAAAGAAACAACATTATACAATATTATTTATTTATTTATTTACAGAAGACTGCTGGCTTTATTGCAAAGCCTTAAGCAGGAGTGGGTGTAAAATACACTTTGACAAAAGGAAAACCTCCCTGAGGTACACGCAACTCAGCACACAATACCGAAAGAAACAACATTATACAATATTATTTATTTATTTATTTACAGAAGACTGCTGGCTTTATTGCAAAGCCTTAAGCAGGAGGGGGTGTAAAATACACTTTGACAAAAAGAAAACCTCCCTGAGGTACACGCAACTCAGCACACAATACCGAAAGAAACAACATTATACAATATTATTTATTTATTTATTTACAGAAGACTGCTGGCTTTATTGCAAAGCCTTAAGCAGGAGGGGGTGTAAAATACACTTTGACAAAAAGAAACCTCCCTGAGGTACACGCAACTCAGCACACAATACCGAAAGAAACAAAATTATACAATATTATTTATTTATTATTTATTTACAGAAGACTACTGGCTTTATTGCAAAGCCTTAAGCAGGAGTGGGTGTAAAATACACTTTGACAAAAGAAAACCTCCCTGAGGTACACGCAACTCAGCACACAATACCGAAAGAAACAACATTATACAATATTATTTATTTATTTATTTACAGAAGACTGCTGGCTTTATTGCAAAGCCTTAAGCAGGAGGGGGTGTAAAATACACTTTGACAAAAAGAAAACCTCACTGAGGTACACGAAACTCAGCACACAATACCGAAAGAAACAACATTATACAATATTATTTATTTTTTATTTACAGAAGACTGCTGGCTTTATTGCAAAGCCTTAAGCAGGAGGGGGTGTAAAATACACTTTGACAAAAGAAAACCTCCCTGAGGTACACGCAACTCAGCACACAATACCGAAAGAAACAACATTATACAATATTATTTATTTATTTATTTACAGAAGACTGCTGGCTTTATTGCAAAGCCTTAAGCAGGAGTGGGTGTAAAATACACTTTGACAAAAAGAAAACCTCCCTGAGGTACACGCAACTCAGCACACAATACCGAAAGAAACAACATTATACAATATTATTTATTTATTTATTTACAGAAGACTGCTGGCTTTATTGCAAAGCCTTAAGCAGGAGTGGGTGTAAAATACACTTTGACAAAAAGAAAACCTCCCTGAGGTACACGCAACTCAACACACAATACCGAAAGAAACAACATTATACAATATTATTTATTTATTTATTTACACAAGACTGCTGGCTTTATTGCAAAGCTTTAAGCATGAGTGGTGTAAAATACACTTTGACAAAAAGAAAACCTCCCTGAGGTACACGCAACTCAGCACACAATACCGAAAGAAACAACATTATACAATATTATTTATTTATTTATTTACAGAAGACTGCTGGCTTTATTGCAAAGCCTTAAGCAGGAGTGGGTGTAAAATACACTTTGACAAAAGGAAAACCTCCCTGAGGTACACGCAACTCAGCACACAATACCGAAAGAAACAACATTATACAATATTATTTATTTATTTATTTACAGAAGACTGCTGGCTTTATTGCAAAGCCTTAAGCAGGAGTGGGTGTAAAGATACACTTTGACAAAAAGAAAACCTCCCTGAGGTACACGCAACTCAGCACACAATACCGAAAGAAACAACATTATACAATATTATTTATTTATTTATTTACAGAAGACTGCTGGCTTTATTGCAAAGCCTTAAGCAGGAGTGGGTGTAAAATACACTTTGACAAAAGGAAAACCTCCCTGAGGTACACGCAACTCAGCACACAATACCGAAAGAAACAACATTATACAATATTATTTATTTATTTATTTACAGAAGACTGCTGGCTTTATTGCAAAGCCTTAAGCAGGAGTGGGTGTAAAATACACTTTGACAAAAAGAAAACCTCCCTGAGGTACACGCAACTCAGCACACAATACCGAAAGAAACAACATTATACAATATTATTTATTTATTTATTTACAGAAGACTGCTGGCTTTATTGCAAAGCCTTAAGCAGGAGTGGGTGTAAAATACACTTTGACAAAAGGAAAACCTCCCTGAGGTACACGCAACTCAGCACACAATACCGAAAGAAACAACATTATACAATATTATTTATTTATTTATTTACAGAAGACTGCTGGCTTTATTGCAAAGCCTTAAGCAGGAGGGGGTGTAAAATACACTTTGACAAAAGAAAACCTCCCTGAGGTACACGCAACTCAGCACACAATACCGAAAGAAACAACATTATACAATATTATTTATTTATTTATTTACAGAAGACTGCTGGCTTTATGCAAAGCCTTAAGCAGGAGGGGGTGTAAATACACTTTGACAAAAAGAAAACCTCCCTGAGGTACACGCAACTCAGCACACAATACCGAAAGAACAACATTATACAATATTATTTATTTATTTATTTACAGAAGACTGCTGGCTTTATTGCAAAGCCTTAAGCAGGAGGGGGTGTAAAATACACTTTGACAAAAAGAAAACCTCCCTGAGGTACACGCAACTCAGCACACAATACCGAAACAAACAACATTATACAATATTATTTATTTATTTATTTATTTACAGAAGACAACTGGCTTTATTGCAAAGCCTTAAGCAGGAGGGGGTGTAAAATACACTTTGACAAAAGAAAACCTCCCTGAGGTACACGCAACTCAGCACACAATACCGAAAGAAACAACATTATACAATATTATTTATTTATTTATTTACAGAAGACTGCTGGCTTTATTGCAAAGCCTTAAGCAGGAGGGGGTGTAAAATACACTTTGACAAAAAGAAAACCTCCCTGAGGTACACGAAACTCAGCACACAATACGAAAGAAACAACATTATACAATATTATTTATTTATTATTTACAGAAGACTGCTGGCTTTATTGCAAAGCCTTAAGCAGGAGGGGGTGTAAAATACACTTTGACAAAAAGAAAACCTCCCTGAGGTACACGCAACTCAGCACACAATACCGAAAGAAACAACATTATACAATATTATTTATTTATTTATTTACAGAAGACTGCTGGCTTTATTGCAAAGCCTTAAGCAGGAGTGGGTGTAAAATACACTTTGACAAAAAGAAAACCTCCCTGAGGTACACGCAACTCAGCACACAATACCGAAAGAAACAACATTATACAATATTATTTATTTATTTATTTACAGAAGACTGCTGGCTTTATTGCAAAGCCTTAAGCAGGAGTGGGTGTAAAATACACTTTGACAAAAAGAAAACCTCCCTGAGGTACACGCAACTCAACACACAATACCGAAAGAAACAACATTATACAATATTATTTATTTATTTATTTACAGAAGACTGCTGGCTTTATTGCAAAGCCTTAAGCAGGAGGGGGTGTAAAATACACTTTGAGAAAAAGAAAACCTCCCTGAGGTACACGCAACTCAGCACACAATACCGAAAGAAACAACATTATACAATATTATTTATTTATTTATTTACAGAAGACTGCTGGCTTTATTGCAAAGCCTTAAGCAGGAGGGGGTGTAAAATACACTTTGACAAAAAGAAAACCTCCCTGAGGTACACGCAACTCAGCACACAATACTGAAAGAAACAACATTATACAATATTATTTATTTATTTATTTACAGAAGACTGCTGGCTTTATTGCAAAGCCTTAAGCAGTAGTGGGTGTAAAATACACTTTGACAAAAAGAAAACCTCCTGAGGTACACGCAACTCAGCACACAATACCGAAAGAAACAACATTATACAATATTATTTATTTATTTATTTACAGAAGACTGCTGGCTTTATTGCAAAGCCTTAAGCAGGAGTGGGTGTAAAATACACTTTGACAAAAAGAAAACCTCCCTGAGGTACAACGCAACTCAGCACACAATACCGAAAGAAACAACATTATACAATATTATTTATTTATTTATTTACAGAAGACTGCTGGCTTTATTGCAAAGCCTTAAGCAGGAGTGGGTGTAATTTACACTTTGACAAAAGGAAAACCTCCCTGAGGTACACGCAACTCAGCACACAATACCGAAAGAAACAACATTATACAATATTATTTATTTATTTATTTACAGAAGACTGCTGGCTTTATTGCAAAGCCTTAAGCAGGAGTGGGTGTAAAATACACTTTGACAAAAGGAAAACCTCCCTGAGGTACACGCAACTCAGCACACAATACCGAAAGAAACAACATTATACAATATTATTTATTTATTTATTTACAGAAGACTTCTGGCTTTATTGCAAAGCCTTAAGCAGGAGTCGGTGTAAAATACACTTTGACAAAAAGAAAACCTCCTGAGGTACACGCAACTCAGCACACAATACCGAAAGAAACAACATTATACAATATTATTTATTTATTTATTTACAGAAGACTGCTGGCTTTATTGCAAAGCCTTAAGCAGGAGTGGGTGTAAAATACACTTTGACAAAAGGAAAACCTCCTGAGGTACACGCAACTCAGCACACAATACCGAAAGAAACAACATTATACAATATTATTTATTTATTTATTTACAGAAGACTGCTGGCTTTATTGCAAAGCCTTAAGCAGGAGTGGGTGTAAAATACACTTTGACAAAAGGAAAACCTCCCTGAGGTACACGCAACTCAACACACAATACCGAAAGAAACAACATTATACAATATTATTTATTTATTTATTTACAGAAGACTGCTGGCTTTATTGCAAAGCTTTAAGCAGGAGTGGGTGTAAAATACACTTTGACAAAAGAAAACCTCCCTGAGGTACACGCAACTCAGCACACAATACCGAAAGAAACAACATTATACAATATTATTTATTTATTTATTTACAGAAGACTGCTGGCTTTATTGCAAAGCCTTAAGCAGGAGTGGGTGTAAAATACACTTTGACAAAAAGAAAACCTCCCTGAGGTACACGCAACTCAGCACACAATACCGAAAGAAACAACATTATACAATATTATTTATTTATTTATTTACAGAAGACTGCTGGCTTTATTGCAAAGCCTTAAGCAGGAGTGGGTGTAAAATACACTTTGACAAAAGGAAAACCTCCCTGAGGTACACGCAACTCAGCACACAATACCGAAAGAAACAACATTATACAATATTATTTATTTATTTATTTACAGAAGACTTCTGGCTTTATTGCAAAGCCTTAAGCAGGAGTCGGTGTAAAATACACTTTGACAAAAAGAAAACCTCCCTGAGGTACACGCAAACTCAGCACACAATACCGAAAGAAACAACATTATACAATATTATTTATTTATTTATTTACAGAAGACTGCTGGCTTTATTGCAAAGCCTTAAGCAGGAGTGGGTGTAAAATACACTTTGACAAAAGGAAAACCTCCCTGAGGTACACGCAACTCAGCACACAATACCGAAAGAAACAACATTATACAATATTATTTATTTATTTATTTACAGAAGACTGCTGGCTTTATTGCAAAGCCTTAAGCAGGAGTGGGTGTAAAATACACTTTGACAAAAAGAAAACCTCCCTGAGGTACACGCAACTCAACACACAATACCGAAAGAAACAACATTATACAATATTATTTATTTATTTATTTACAGAAGACTGCTGGCTTTATTGCAAAGCTTTAAGCAGGAGTGGGTGTAAAATACACTTTGACAAAAAGAAAACCTCCCTGAGGTACACGCAACTCAGCACACAATACCGAAAGAAACAACATTATACAATATTATTTATTTATTTATTTACAGAAGACTGCTGGCTTTATTGCAAAGCCTTAAGCAGGAGTGGGTGTAAAATACACTTTGACAAAAGGAAAACCTCCCTGAGGTACACGCAACTCAGCACACAATACCGAAAGAAACAACATTATACAATATTATTTATTTATTTATTTACAGAAGACTGCTGGCTTTATTGCAAAGCCTTAAGCAGGAGTGGGTGTAAAATACACTTTGACAAAAAGAAAACCTCCCTGAGGTACACGCAACTCAGCACACAATACCGAAAGAAACAACATTATACAATATTATTTATTTATTTATTTACAGAAGACTGCTGGCTTTATTGCAAAGCCTTAAGCAGGAGTGGGTGTAAAATACACTTTGACAAAAGGAAAACCTCCCTGAGGTACACGCAACTCAGCACACAATACCGAAAGAAACAACATTATACAATATTATTTATTTATTTATTTACAGAAGACTGCTGGCTTTATTGCAAAGCCTTAAGCAGGAGTGGGTGTAAAATACACTTTGACAAAAGGAAAACCTCCCTGAGGTACACGCAACTCAGCACACAATACCGAAAGAAACAACATTATACAATATTATTTATTTATTTATTTACAGAAGACTGCTGGCTTTATTGCAAAGCCTTAAGCAGGAGTGGGTGTAAAATACACTTTGACAAAAGGAAAACCTCCCTGAGGTACACGCAACTCAGCACACAATACCGAAAGAAACAACATTATACAATATTATTTATTTATTTATTTACAGAAGACTGCTGGCTTTATTGCAAAGCCTTAAGCAGGAGTGGGTGTAAAATACACTTTGACAAAAAGAAAACCTCCCTGAGGTACACGCAACTCAGCACACAATACCGAAAGAAACAACATTATACAATATTATTTATTTATTTATTTACAGAAGACTGCTGGCTTTATTGCAAAGCCTTAAGCAGGAGTGGGTGTAAAATACACTTTGACAAAAGGAAAACCTCCCTGAGGTACACGCAACTCAGCACACAATACCGAAAGAAACAACATTATACAATATTATTTATTTATTTATTTACAGAAGACTGCTGGCTTTATTGCAAAGCCTTAAGCAGGAGGGGGTGTAAAATACACTTTGACAAAAAGAAAACCTCCCTGAGGTACACGCAACTCAGCACACAATACCGAAAGAAACAACATTATACAATATTATTTATTTATTTATTTACAGAAGACTGCTGGCTTTATTGCAAAGCCTTAAGCAGGAGGGGGTGTAAAATACACTTTGACAAAAAGAAAACCTCCCTGAGGTACACGCAACTCAGCACACAATACCGAAAGAAACAACATTATACAATATTATTTATTTATTTATTTACAGAAGACTGCTGGCTTTATTGCAAAGCCTTAAGCAGGAGGGGGTGTAAAATACACTTTGACAAAAGAAAACCTCCCTGAGGTACACGCAACTCAGCACACAATACCGAAACAAACAACATTATACAATATTATTTATTTATTTATTTATTTACAGAAGACAACTGGCTTTATTGCAAAGCCTTAAGCAGGAGGGGGTGTAAAATACACTTTGACAAAAAGAAAACCTCCCTGAGGTACACGCAACTCAGCACACAATACCGAAAGAAACAACATTATACAATATTATTTATTTATTTATTTACAGAAGACTGCTGGCTTTATTGCAAAGCCTTAAGCAGGAGGGGGTGTAAAATACACTTTGACAAAAGAAAACCTCCCTGAGGTACACGAAACTCAGCACACAATACCGAAAGAAACAACATTATACAATATTATTTATTTATTTATTTACAGAAGACTGCTGGCTTTATTGCAAAGCCTTAAGCAGGAGGGGGTGTAAAATACACTTTGACAAAAAGAAAACCTCCCTGAGGTACACGCAACTCAGCACACAATACCGAAAGAAACAACATTATACAATATTATTTATTTATTTATTTACAGAAGACTGCTGGCTTTATTGCAAAGCCTTAAGCAGGAGTGGGTGTAAAATACACTTTGACAAAAAGAAAACCTCCCTGAGGTACACGCAACTCAGCACACAATACCGAAAGAAACAACATTATACAATATTATTTATTATTTATTTACAGAAGACTGCTGGCTTTATTGCAAAGCCTTAAGCAGGAGTGGGTGTAAAATACACTTTGACAAAAAGAAAACCTCCCTGAGGTACACGCAACTCAACACACAATACCGAAAGAAACAACATTATACAATATTATTTATTTATTTATTTACAGAAGACTGCTGGCTTTATTGCAAAGCCTTAAGCAGGAGGGGGTGTAAAATACACTTTGAGAAAAAGAAAACCTCCCTGAGGTACACGCAACTCAGCACACAATACCGAAAGAAACAACATTATACAATATTATTTATTTATTTATTTACAGAAGACTGCTGGCTTTATTGCAAAGCCTTAAGCAGGAGGGGTGTAAAATACACTTTGACAAAAAGAAAACCTCCCTGAGGTACACGCAACTCAGCACACAATACTGAAAGAAACAACATTATACAATATTATTTTATTTATTTATTTACAGAAGACTGCTGGCTTTATTGCAAAGCCTTAAGCAGTAGTGGGTGTAAAATACACTTTGACAAAAAGAAAACCTCCCTGAGGTACACGCAACTCAGCACACAATACCGAAAGAAACAACATTATACAATATTATTTATTTATTTATTTACAGAAGACTGCTGGCTTTATTGCAAAGCCTTAAGCAGGAGTGGGTGTAAAATACACTTTGACAAAAGAAAACCTCCCTGAGGTACACGCAACTCAGCACACAATACCGAAAGAAACAACATTATACAATATTATTTATTTATTTATTTACAGAAGACTGCTGGCTTTATTGCAAAGCCTTAAGCAGGAGTGGGTGTAATTTACACTTTGACAAAAGAAAACCTCCCTGAGGTACACGCAACTCAGCACACAATACCGAAAGAAACAACATTATACAATATTATTTATTTATTTATTTACAGAAGACTGCTGGCTTTATTGCAAAGCCTTAAGCAGGAGTGGGTGTAAAATACACTTTGACAAAAGGAAAACCTCCCTGAGGTACACGCAACTCAGCACACAATACCGAAAGAAACAACATTATACAATATTATTTATTTATTTATTTACAGAAGACTTCTGGCTTTATTGCAAAGCCTTAAGCAGGAGTCGGTGTAAAATACACTTTGACAAAAAGAAAACCTCCCTGAGGTACACGCAACTCAGCACACAATACCGAAAGAAACAACATTATACAATATTATTTATTTATTTATTTACAGAAGACTGCTGGCTTTATTGCAAAGCCTTAAGCAGGAGTGGGTGTAAAATACACTTTGACAAAAGGAAAACCTCCCTGAGGTACACGCAACTCAGCACACAATACCGAAAGAAACAACATTATACAATATTATTTATTTATTTATTTACAGAAGACTGCTGGCTTTATTGCAAAGCCTTAAGCAGGAGTGGGTGTAAAATACACTTTGACAAAAGGAAAACCTCCCTGAGGTACACGCAACTCAACACACAATACCGAAAGAACAACATTATACAATATTATTTATTTATTTATTTACAGAAGACTGCTGGCTTTATTGCAAAGCTTTAAGCAGGAGTGGGTGTAAAATACACTTTGACAAAAGAAAACCTCCCTGAGGTACACGCAACTCAGCACACAATACCGAAAGAAACAACATTATACAATATTATTTATTTATTTATTTACAGAAGACTGCTGGCTTTATTGCAAAGCCTTAAGCAGGAGTGGGTGTAAAATACACTTTGACAAAAAGAAAACCTCCCTGAGGTACACGCAACTCAGCACACAATACCGAAAGAAACAACATTATACAATATTATTTATTTATTTATTTACAGAAGACTGCTGGCTTTATTGCAAAGCCTTAAGCAGGAGTGGGTGTAAAATACACTTTGACAAAAAGGAAAACCTCCCTGAGGTACACGCAACTCAGCACACAATACCGAAAGAAACAACATTATACAATATTATTTATTTATTTATTTACAGAAGACTTCTGGCTTTATTGCAAAGCCTTAAGCAGGAGTCGGTGTAAAATACACTTTGACAAAAAGAAAACCTCCCTGAGGTACACGCAACTCAGCACACAATACCGAAAGAAACAACATTATACAATATTATTTATTTATTTATTTACAGAAGACTGCTGGCTTTATTGCAAAGCCTTAAGCAGGAGTGGGTGTAAAATACACTTTGACAAAAGGAAAACCTCCCTGAGGTACACGCAACTCAGCACACAATACCGAAAGAAACAACATTATACAATATTATTTATTTATTTATTTACAGAAGACTGCTGGCTTTATTGCAAAGCCTTAAGCAGGAGTGGGTGTAAAATACACTTTGACAAAAAGAAAACCTCCCTGAGGTACACGCAACTCAGCACACAATACCGAAAGAAACAACATTATACAATATTATTTATTTATTTATTTACAGAAGACTGCTGGCTTTATTGCAAAGCTTAAGCAGGAGTGGGTGTAAAATACACTTTGACAAAAAGAAAACCTCCCTGAGGTACACGCAACTCAGCACACAATACCGAAAGAAACAACATTATACAATATTATTTATTTATTTATTTACAGAAGACTGCTGGCTTTATTGCAAAGCCTTAAGCAGGAGTGGGTGTAAAATACACTTTGACAAAAGGAAAACCTCCCTGAGGTACACGCAACTCAGCACACAATACCGAAAGAAACAACATTATACAATATTATTTATTATTTATTTACAGAAGACTGCTGGCTTTATTGCAAAGCCTTAAGCAGGAGTGGTGTAAAATACACTTTGACAAAAAGAAAACCTCCCTGAGGTACACGCAACTCAGCACACAATACCGAAAGAAACAACATTA
Organism: Amblyomma maculatum; assembly: GCF_055883805.1. Lineage (NCBI taxonomy): Eukaryota > Metazoa > Arthropoda > Arachnida > Ixodida > Ixodidae > Amblyomma > Amblyomma maculatum. Next base: position 214,094,101 of record NC_139345.1, read on the forward strand.
TACAATATTATTTATTTATTTATTTACAGAAGACTGCTGGCTTTATTGCAAAGCCTTAAGCAGGAGTGGGTGTAAAATACACTTTGACAAAAGGAAAACCTCCCTGAGGTACACGCAACTCAGCACACAATACCGAAAGAAACAACATTATACAATATTATTTATTTATTTATTTACAGAAGACTGCTGGCTTTATTGCAAAGCCTTAAGCAGGAGTGGGTGTAAAATACACTTTGACAAAAGGAAAACCTCCCTGAGGTACACGCAACTCAGCACACAATACCGAAAGAAACAACATTATACAATATTATTTATTTATTTATTTACAGAAGACTGCTGGCTTTATTGCAAAGCCTTAAGCAGGAGTGGGTGTAAAATACACTTTGACAAAAGGAAAACCTCCCTGAGGTACACGCAACTCAGCACACAATACCGAAAGAAACAACATTATACAATATTATTTATTTATTTATTTACAGAAGACTGCTGGCTTTATTGCAAAGCCTTAAGCAGGAGTGGGTGTAAAATACACTTTGACAAAAAGGAAAACCTCCCTGAGGTACACGCAACTCAGCACACAATACCGAAAGAAACAACATTATACAATATTATTTATTTATTTATTTACAGAAGACTGCTGGCTTTATTGCAAAGCCTTAAGCAGGAGTGGGTGTAAAATACACTTTGACAAAAGGAAAACCTCCCTGAGGTACACGCAACTCAGCACACAATACCGAAAGAAACAACATTATACAATATTATTTATTTATTTATTTACAGAAGACTGCTGGCTTTATTGCAAAGCCTTAAGCAGGAGGGGTGTAAAATACACTTTGACAAAAAGAAAACCTCCCTGAGGTACACGCAACTCAGCACACAATACCGAAAGAAACAACATTATACAATATTATTTATTTATTTATTTACAGAAGACTGCTGGCTTTATTGCAAAGCCTTAAGCAGGAGTGGGTGTAAAATACACTTTGACAAAAGGAAAACCTCCCTGAGGTACACGCAACTCAGCACACAATACCGAAAGAAACAACATTATACAATATTATTTATTTATTTATTTACAGAAGACTGCTGGCTTTATTGCAAAGCCTTAAGCAGGAGTGGGTGTAAAATACACTTTGACAAAAGGAAAACCTCCCTGAGGTACACAGCAACTCAGCACACAATACCGAAAGAAACAACATTATACAATATTATTTATTTATTTATTTACAGAAGACTGCTGGCTTTATTGCAAAGCCTTAAGCAGGAGTGGGTGTAAAATACACTTTGACAAAAGGAAAACCTCCCTGAGGTACACGCAACTCAGCACACAATACCGAAAGAAACAACATTATACAATATTATTTATTTATTTATTTACAGAAGACTGCTGGCTTTATTGCAAAGCCTTAAGCAGGAGTGGGTGTAAAATACACTTTGACAAAAGGAAAACCTCCCTGAGGTACACGCAACTCAGCACACAATACCGAAAGAAACAACATTATACAATATTATTTATTTATTTATTTACAGAAGACTGCTGGCTTTATTGCAAAGCCTTAAGCAGGAGTGGGTGTAAAATACACTTTGACAAAAGAAAACCTCCCTGAGGTACACGCAACTCAGCACACAATACCGAAAGAAACAACATTATACAATATTATTTATTTATTTATTTACAGAAGACTGCTGGCTTTATTGCAAAGCCTTAAGCAGGAGTGGGTGTAAAATACACTTTGACAAAAGGAAAACCTCCCTGAGGTACACGCAACTCAGCACACAATACCGAAAGAAACAACATTATACAATATTATTTATTTATTTATTTACAGAAGACTGCTGGCTTTATTGCAAAGCCTTAAGCAGGAGTCGGTGTAAAATACACTTTGACAAAAAGAAAACCTCCCTGAGGTACACGCAACTCAGCACACAATACCGAAAGAAACAACATTATACAATATTATTTATTTATTTATTTACAGAAGACTGCTAGCTTTATTGCAAAGCCTTAAGCAGGAGTGGGTGTAAAATACACTTTGACAAAAGGAAAACCTCCCTGAGGTACACGCAACTCAGCACACAATACCGAAAGAAACAACATTATACAATATTATTTATTTATTTATTTACAGAAGACTGCTGGCTTTATTGCAAAGCCTTAAGCAGGAGTGGGTGTAAAATACACTTTGACAAAAGGAAAACCTCCCTGAGGTACACGCAACTCAGCACACAATACCGAAAGAAACAACATTATACAATATAATTTATTATTTATTTACAGAAGACTGC
>NC_139345.1:214096486-214166486 GCF_055883805.1 Amblyomma maculatum
ACTCAGCACACAATACCGAAAGAAACAACATTATACAATATTATTTATTTATTTATTTACAGAAGACTGCTGGCTTTATTGCAAAGCCTTAAGCAGGAGTGGGTGTAAAATACACTTTGACAAAAAGAAAACCTCCCTGAGGTACACGCAACTCAGCACACAATACCGAAAGAAACAACATTATACAATATTATTTATTTATTTATTTACAGAAGACTGCTGGCTTTATTGCAAAGCCTTAAGCAGGAGTGGGTGTAAAATACACTTTGACAAAAAGAAAACCTCCCTGAGGTACACGCAACTCAGCACACAATACCGAAAGAAACAACATTATACAATATTATTTATTTATTTATTTACAGAAGACTGCTGGCTTTATTGCAAAGCCTTAAGCAGGAGTGGGTGTAAAATACACTTTGACAAAAAGAAAACCTCCCTGAGGTACACGCAACTCAGCACACAATACCGAAAGAAACAACATTATACAATATTATTTATTTATTTATTTACAGAAGACTGCTGGCTTTATTGCAAAGCCTTAAGCAGGAGTGGGTGTAAAATACACTTTGACAAAAAGAAACCTCCCTGAGGTACACGCAACTCAGCACACAATACCGAAAGAAACAACATTATACAATATTATTTATTTATTTATTTACAGAAGACTGCTGGCTTTATTGCAAAGCCTTAAGCAGGAGTGGGTGTAAAATACACTTTGACAAAAAGAAAACCTCCCTGAGGTACACGCAACTCAGCACACAATACCGAAAGAAACAACATTATACAATATTATTTATTTATTTATTTACAGAAGACTGCTGGCTTTATTGCAAAGCCTTAAGCAGGAGTGGGTGTAAAATACACTTTGACAAAAAGAAAACCTCCCTGAGGTACACGCAACTCAGCACACAATACCGAAAGAAACAACATTATACAATATTATTTATTTATTTATTTACAGAAGACTGCTGGCTTTATTGCAAAGCCTTAAGCAGGAGTGGGTGTAAAATACACTTTGACAAAAAGAAAACCTCCCTGAGGTACACGCAACTCAGCACACAATACCGAAAGAAACAACATTATACAATATTATTTATTTATTTATTTACAGAAGACTGCTGGCTTTATTGCAAAGCCTTAAGCAGGAGTGGGTGTAAAATACACTTTGACAAAAAGAAAACCTCCCTGAGGTACACGCAACTCAGCACACAATACCGAAAGAAACAACATTATACAATATTATTTATTTATTTATTTACAGAAGACTGCTGGCTTTATTGCAAAGCCTTAAGCAGGAGTGGGTGTAAAATACACTTTGACAAAAAGAAAACCTCCCTGAGGTACACGCAACTCAGCACACAATACCGAAAGAAACAACATTATACAATATTATTTATTTATTTATTTACAGAAGACTGCTGGCTTTATTGCAAAGCCTTAAGCAGGAGTGGGTGTAAAATACACTTTGACAAAAAGAAAACCTCCCTGAGGTACACGCAACTCAGCACACAATACCGAAAGAAACAACATTATACAATATTATTTATTTATTTATTTACAGAAGACTGCTGGCTTTATTGCAAAGCCTTAAGCAGGAGTGGGTGTAAAATACACTTTGACAAAAAGAAAACCTCCCTGAGGTACACGCAACTCAGCACACAATACCGAAAGAAACAACATTATACAATATTATTTATTTATTTATTTACAGAAGACTGCTGGCTTTATTGCAAAGCCTTAAGCAGGAGTGGGTGTAAAATACACTTTGACAAAAAGAAAACCTCCCTGAGGTACACGCAACTCAGCACACAATACCGAAAGAAACAACATTATACAATATTATTTATTTATTTATTTACAGAAGACTGCTGGCTTTATTGCAAAGCCTTAAGCAGGAGTGGGTGTAAAATACACTTTGACAAAAAGAAAACCTCCCTGAGGTACACGCAACTCAGCACACAATACCGAAAGAAACAACATTATACAATATTATTTATTTATTTATTTACAGAAGACTGCTGGCTTTATTGCAAAGCCTTAAGCAGGAGTGGGTGTAAAATACACTTTGACAAAAAGAAAACCTCCCTGAGGTACACGCAACTCAGCACACAATACCGAAAGAAACAACATTATACAATATTATTTATTTATTTATTTACAGAAGACTGCTGGCTTTATTGCAAAGCCTTAAGCAGGAGTGGGTGTAAAATACACTTTGACAAAAAGAAAACCTCCCTGAGGTACACGCAACTCAGCACACAATACCGAAAGAAACAACATTATACAATATTATTTATTTATTTATTTACAGAAGACTGCTGGCTTTATTGCAAAGCCTTAAGCAGGAGTGGGTGTAAAATACACTTTGACAAAAAGAAAACCTCCCTGAGGTACACGCAACTCAGCACACAATACCGAAAGAAACAACATTATACAATATTATTTATTTATTTATTTACAGAAGACTGCTGGCTTTATTGCAAAGCCTTAAGCAGGAGTGGGTGTAAAATACACTTTGACAAAAAGAAAACCTCCCTGAGGTACACGCAACTCAGCACACAATACCGAAAGAAACAACATTATACAATATTATTTATTTATTTATTTACAGAAGACTGCTGGCTTTATTGCAAAGCCTTAAGCAGGAGTGGGTGTAAAATACACTTTGACAAAAAGAAAACCTCCCTGAGGTACACGCAACTCAGCACACAATACCGAAAGAAACAACATTATACAATATTATTTATTTATTTATTTACAGAAGACTGCTGGCTTTATTGCAAAGCCTTAAGCAGGAGTGGGTGTAAAATACACTTTGACAAAAAGAAAACCTCCCTGAGGTACACGCAACTCAGCACACAATACCGAAAGAAACAACATTATACAATATTATTTATTTATTTATTTACAGAAGACTGCTGGCTTTATTGCAAAGCCTTAAGCAGGAGTGGGTGTAAAATACACTTTGACAAAAAGAAAACCTCCCTGAGGTACACGCAACTCAGCACACAATACCGAAAGAAACAACATTATACAATATTATTTATTTATTTATTTACAGAAGACTGCTGGCTTTATTGCAAAGCCTTAAGCAGGAGTGGGTGTAAAATACACTTTGACAAAAAGAAAACCTCCCTGAGGTACACGCAACTCAGCACACAATACCGAAAGAAACAACATTATACAATATTATTTATTTATTTATTTACAGAAGACTGCTGGCTTTATTGCAAAGCCTTAAGCAGGAGTGGGTGTAAAATACACTTTGACAAAAAGAAAACCTCCCTGAGGTACACGCAACTCAGCACACAATACCGAAAGAAACAACATTATACAATATTATTTATTTATTTATTTACAGAAGACTGCTGGCTTTATTGCAAAGCCTTAAGCAGGAGTGGGTGTAAAATACACTTTGACAAAAAGAAAACCTCCCTGAGGTACACGCAACTCAGCACACAATACCGAAAGAAACAACATTATACAATATTATTTATTTATTTATTTACAGAAGACTGCTGGCTTTATTGCAAAGCCTTAAGCAGGAGTGGGTGTAAAATACACTTTGACAAAAAGAAAACCTCCCTGAGGTACACGCAACTCAGCACACAATACCGAAAGAAACAACATTATACAATATTATTTATTTATTTATTTACAGAAGACTGCTGGCTTTATTGCAAAGCCTTAAGCAGGAGTGGGTGTAAAATACACTTTGACAAAAAGAAAACCTCCCTGAGGTACACGCAACTCAGCACACAATACCGAAAGAAACAACATTATACAATATTATTTATTTATTTATTTACAGAAGACTGCTGGCTTTATTGCAAAGCCTTAAGCAGGAGTGGGTGTAAAATACACTTTGACAAAAAGAAAACCTCCCTGAGGTGCACGCAACTCAGCACACAATACCGAAAGAAACAACATTATACAATATTATTTATTTATTTATTTACAGAAGACTGCTGGCTTTATTGCAAAGCCTTAAGCAGGAGTGGGTGTAAAATACACTTTGACAAAAAGAAAACCTCCCTGAGGTACACGCAACTCAGCACACAATACCGAAAGAAACAACATTATACAATATTATTTATTTATTTATTTACAGAAGACTGCTGGCTTTATTGCAAAGCCTTAAGCAGGAGTGGGTGTAAAATACACTTTGACAAAAAGAAAACCTCCCTGAGGTACACGCAACTCAGCACACAATACCGAAAGAAACAACATTATACAATATTATTTATTTATTTATTTACAGAAGACTGCTGGCTTTATTGCAAAGCCTTAAGCAGGAGTGGGTGTAAAATACACTTTGACAAAAAGAAAACCTCCCTGAGGTACACGCAACTCAGCACACAATACCGAAAGAAACAACATTATACAATATTATTTATTTATTTATTTACAGAAGACTGCTGGCTTTATTGCAAAGCCTTAAGCAGGAGTGGGTGTAAAATACACTTTGACAAAAAGAAAACCTCCCTGAGGTACACGCAACTCAGCACACAATACCGAAAGAAACAACATTATACAATATTATTTATTTATTTATTTACAGAAGACTGCTGGCTTTATTGCAAAGCCTTAAGCAGGAGTGGGTGTAAAATACACTTTGACAAAAAGAAAACCTCCCTGAGGTACACGCAACTCAGCACACAATACCGAAAGAAACAACATTATACAATATTATTTATTTATTTATTTACAGAAGACTGCTGGCTTTATTGCAAAGCCTTAAGCAGGAGTGGGTGTAAAATACACTTTGACAAAAAGAAAACCTCCCTGAGGTACACGCAACTCAGCACACAATACCGAAAGAAACAACATTATACAATATTATTTATTTATTTATTTACAGAAGACTGCTGGCTTTATTGCAAAGCCTTAAGCAGGAGTGGGTGTAAAATACACTTTGACAAAAAGAAAACCTCCCTGAGGTACACGCAACTCAGCACACAATACCGAAAGAAACAACATTATACAATATTATTTATTTATTTATTTACAGAAGACTGCTGGCTTTATTGCAAAGCCTTAAGCAGGAGTGGGTGTAAAATAAACTTTGACAAAAAGAAAACCTCCCTGAGGTACACGCAACTCAGCACACAATACCGAAAGAAACAACATTATACAATATTATTTATTTATTTATTTACAGAAGACTGCTGGCTTTATTGCAAAGCCTTAAGCAGGAGTGGGTGTAAAATACACTTTGACAAAAAGAAAACCTCCCTGAGGTGCACGCAACTCAGCACACAATACCGAAAGAAACAACATTATACAATATTATTTATTTATTTATTTACAGAAGACTGCTGGCTTTATTGCAAAGCCTTAAGCAGGAGTGGGTGTAAAATACACTTTGACAAAAAGAAAACCTCCCTGAGGTACACGCAACTCAGCACACAATACCGAAAGAAACAACATTATACAATATTATTTATTTATTTATTTACAGAAGACTGCTGGCTTTATTGCAAAGCCTTAAGCAGGAGTGGGTGTAAAATACACTTTGACAAAAAGAAAACCTCCCTGAGGTACACGCAACTCAGCACACAATACCGAAAGAAACAACATTATACAATATTATTTATTTATTTATTTACAGAAGACTGCTGGCTTTATTGCAAAGCCTTAAGCAGGAGTGGGTGTAAAATACACTTTGACAAAAAGAAAACCTCCCTGAGGTACACGCAACTCAGCACGCAATACCGAAAGAAACAACATTATACAATATTATTTATTTATTTATTTACAGAAGACTGCTGGCTTTATTGCAAAGCCTTAAGCAGGAGTGGGTGTAAAATACACTTTGACAAAAAGAAAACCTCCCTGAGGTGCACGCAACTCAGCACACAATACCGAAAGAAACAACATTATACAATATTATTTATTTATTTATTTACAGAAGACTGCTGGCTTTATTGCAAAGCCTTAAGCAGGAGTGGGTGTAAAATACACTTTGACAAAAAGAAAACCTCCCTGAGGTACACGCAACTCAGCACACAATACCGAAAGAAACAACATTATACAATATTATTTATTTATTTATTTACAGAAGACTGCTGGCTTTATTGCAAAGCCTTAAGCAGGAGTGGGTGTAAAATACACTTTGACAAAAAGAAAACCTCCCTGAGGTACACGCAACTCAGCACACAATACCGAAAGAAACAACATTATACAATATTATTTATTTATTTATTTACAGAAGACTGCTGGCTTTATTGCAAAGCCTTAAGCAGGAGTGGGTGTAAAATACACTTTGACAAAAAGAAAACCTCCCTGAGGTGCACGCAACTCAGCACACAATACCGAAAGAAACAACATTATACAATATTATTTATTTATTTATTTACAGAAGACTGCTGGCTTTATTGCAAAAGCCTTAAGCAGGAGTGGGTGTAAAATACACTTTGACAAAAAGAAAACCTCCCTGAGGTACACGCAACTCAGCACACAATACCGAAAGAAACAACATTATACAATATTATTTATTTATTTATTTACAGAAGACTGCTGGCTTTATTGCAAAGCCTTAAGCAGGAGTGGGTGTAAAATACACTTTGACAAAAAGAAAACCTCCCTGAGGTACACGCAACTCAGCACACAATACCGAAAGAAACAACATTATACAATATTATTTATTTATTTATTTACAGAAGACTGCTGGCTTTATTGCAAAGCCTTAAGCAGGAGTGGGTGTAAAATACACTTTGACAAAAAGAAAACCTCCCTGAGGTACACGCAACTCAGCACACAATACCGAAAGAAACAACATTATACAATATTATTTATTTATTTATTTACAGAAGACTGCTGGCTTTATTGCAAAGCCTTAAGCAGGAGTGGGTGTAAAATACACTTTGACAAAAAGAAAACCTCCCTGAGGTACACGCAACTCAGCACACAATACCGAAAGAAACAACATTATACAATATTATTTATTTATTTATTTACAGAAGACTGCTGGCTTTATTGCAAAGCCTTAAGCAGGAGTGGGTGTAAAATACACTTTGACAAAAAGAAAACCTCCCTGAGGTACACGCAACTCAGCACACAATACCGAAAGAAACAACATTATACAATATTATTTATTTATTTATTTACAGAAGACTGCTGGCTTTATTGCAAAGCCTTAAGCAGGAGTGGGTGTAAAATACACTTTGACAAAAAGAAAACCTCCCTGAGGTACACGCAACTCAGCACACAATACCGAAAGAAACAACATTATACAATATTATTTATTTATTTATTTACAGAAGACTGCTGGCTTTATTGCAAAGCCTTAAACAGGAGTGGGTGTAAAATACACTTTGACAAAAAGAAAACCTCCCTGAGGTACACGCAACTCAGCACACAATACCGAAAGAAACAACATTATACAATATTATTTATTTATTTATTTACAGAAGACTGCTGGCTTTATTGCAAAGCCTTAAGCAGGAGTGGGTGTAAAATAAACTTTGACAAAAAGAAAACCTCCCTGAGGTACACGCAACTCAGCACACAATACCGAAAGAAACAACATTATACAATATTATTTATTTATTTATTTACAGAAGACTGCTGGCTTTATTGCAAAGCCTTAAGCAGGAGTGGGTGTAAAATACACTTTGACAAAAAGAAAACCTCCCTGAGGTGCACGCAACTCAGCACACAATACCGAAAGAAACAACATTATACAATATTATTTATTTATTTATTTACAGAAGACTGCTGGCTTTATTGCAAAGCCTTAAGCAGGAGTGGGTGTAAAATACACTTTGACAAAAAGAAAACCTCCCTGAGGTACACGCAACTCAGCACACAATACCGAAAGAAACAACATTATACAATATATTTATTTATTTATTTACAGAAGACTGCTGGCTTTATTGCAAAGCCTTAAGCAGGAGTGGGTGTAAAATACACTTTGACAAAAAGAAAACCTCCCTGAGGTACACGCAACTCAGCACACAATACCGAAAGAAACAACATTATACAATATTATTTATTTATTTATTTACAGAAGACTGCTGTCTTTATTGCAAAGCCTTAAGCAGGAGTGGGTGTAAAATACACTTTGACAAAAAGAAAACCTCCCTGAGGTACACGCAACTCAGCACACAATACCGAAAGAAACAACATTATACAATATTATTTATTTATTTATTTACAGAAGACTGCTGGCTTTATTGCAAAGCCTTAAGCAGGAGTGGGTGTAAAATACACTTTGACAAAAAGAAAACCTCCCTGAGGTGCACGCAACTCAGCACACAATACCGAAAGAAACAACATTATACAATATTATTTATTTATTTATTTACAGAAGACTGCTGGCTTTATTGCAAAGCCTTAAGCAGGAGTGGGTGTAAAATACACTTTGACAAAAAGAAAACCTCCCTGAGGTACATGCAACTCTGCACACAATACCGAAAGAAACAACATTATACAATATTATTTATTTATTTATTTACAGAAGACTGCTGGCTTTATTGCAAAGCCTTAAGCAGGAGTGGGTGTAAAATACACTTTGACAAAAAGAAAACCTCCCTGAGGTACACGCAACTCAGCACACAATACCGAAAGAAACAACATTATACAATATTATTTATTTATTTATTTACAGAAGACTGCTGGCTTTATTGCAAAGCCTTAAGCAGGAGTGGGTGTAAAATACACTTTGACAAAAAGAAAACCTCCCTGAGGTACACGCAACTCAGCACACAATACCGAAAGAAACAACATTATACAATATTATTTATTTATTTATTTACAGAAGACTGCTGGCTTTATTGCAAAGCCTTAAGCAGGAGTGTGTGTAAAATACACTTTGACAAAAAGAAAACCTCCCTGAGGTACACGCAACTCAGCACACAATACCGAAAGAAACAACATTATACAATATTATTTATTTATTTATTTACAGAAGACTGCTGGCTTTATTGCAAAGCCTTAAGCAGGAGTGGGTGAAAAATACACTTTGACAAAAAGAAAACCTCCCTGAGGTACAAGCAACTCAGCACACAATACCGAAAGAAACAACATTATACAATATTATTTATTTATTTATTTACAGAAGACTGCTGGCTTTATTGCAAAGCCTTAAGCAGGAGTGGGTGAAAAATACACTTTGACAAAAAGAAAACCTCCCTGAGGTACACGCAACTCAGCACACAATACCGAAAAAAATGAACGACGAAAAGAAACAACATTATACAATATTAGACGACGCCTGGCGTCAAAATGAGCACTGGGGAAAAAAAATGAAAATGTTGAATGCTGCAAAATTGTTACGAATTCCTAAGCGACTCCGTAAATGACTGCACAGTAGAAGCCTCTACAATATTCGCTTTGAGGACATTCCATTCCCGCACAGTACGGGGAAGAAAGAATTCTTGTATGTTTCAGTGCGGCATGAGTATTCCTTCACTTTTAAAGAATGGTAGGATCGTGTCGAACGACCCGGGACGAGCTCAATGTACTTGCTGCTGTTAATTCCTAATTTGTTGTGAACAATCATGAACATATATTTAAGCCTCTCGCGGTATCTCCTGAGCTGCAAAGAATCCAAATTTGCTTTCTCAAGTAGCATGGTAGGGGACGTCTGCCAGGTGTATGAATTATAAATTAATCGCGCTGACTTTCTTTGAATATTTTCGAGTGTTTTAATGTTTTCCTTAGTATAAGGGTCCCACACAACAGAGGCGTATTCTAAAACAGGTCGGATAAAAGTTTTGTAAGCTAGTAACCTAATTTCCTGCGTAGAGTACCGGAGAGATCTTCTTAAAAAGCCAAGTTTTTTCATAGCTTTATTTTTAATATTAGAAATGTGTTTGTTCCACCGTAGGTCAGACCTAATCGTTAATCCCAAGTACTTGTAGCTGTCCACGGTAGACAGGGGATGGTTATTAATAGTATAGGCAAAACTTAATGGCCGCTTCTTCCGCGTAATAGACATTGAAACTGTTTTTTTAGTATTAATACTCATCTGCCACGTTGAGCACCAATCATGAATTTTAGCCAAGGCGTCATTAAGAAGAAGCTGGTCAGCAGGAGTTCGTATTTCATGATATAATACACAATCGTCGGCAAACAGCTTGATTTTGACAGGAATTTCTTTAACAATGTCATTTATAAAAATTAAAAAGAACAATGGCCCAAGTACTGAGCCTTGTGGGATACCGGAGCTTACCAAAGCTGGGCTCGAACATGCATTGCCGATTGATATGGACTGATATCGAGACGATAGATATGCTTGTATCCACGTCAACAGTAGATCGTTTTTAAAGATAGTATTTAGCTTTAGCAAGAACTTTCTGTGTGAGACCCGGTCAAATGCTTTTTCGAAATCTAAAAAAATGACATCAATTTGACACTGGTTATCAATGGCTGCGGCAAAATCTTGCATCGTCTCTTGAAGTTGGGTCACTGTAGAGAAGCCTTTGCGAAAACCGTGTTGCCGGTCGTCAATTACGTGATTGGTTTCCAGGAAGGCTGATATATGCCCAAAAAGTATATGTTCAAGTATTTTTGAAGAAGTACACAGTAAAGATATTGGCCTATATGAGCTAAGTAGAGATGAATTTTCCGTTTTGGGAATAGGAATAATTTTTCCGTGCTTCCAGTCCTCCGGGAGCTCGGCGTTTAACAGAGACTTCTTAAATATGAGCGTTAAGTACTTGGAACACCATTCGGCATATCTCACAAGAAACGTATTTGGTATGTCATCAATTCCCGGCGTCTTTTTTGCGTCACAACTGAGAAGCAGAGAGAAAACACCTTCTTCAGTTACAGAAACATCAGTAATAGGCGGACAAGCTGAGTTAAAATGAGGCTTTCTACCATCATGGTGCGTAAACACAGTACAAAAGAAACGGTTGAAAGACGAAGCAATCTGTGTCGCATCAGTAATCAGTTCGCCGTCAACGACAACGCTATACACAGGTTTCTTTTTCTTTGATAACTGCCGCCAGAACTTTGCAGGGGACGAAACAAGAAAGTTTTTTATAGATACGCTAAAGTGATACTCTTTTGCTTTTTTGATACTGTGTTTTAAGTTCAAGCGCATATCAGACAGTTTAGCAGCATCAACTGCCGACTGGCTTCGCCGAAGTTTTTTGCGAACTCTCTTAATCTTTCGTCCCATGCGTACAAGTTCCCTCGTCATCCAAGGGCTGCTGGCGCGTAGGGTAATTACCCGAGTAGGCACAAAACGCGAAATGCAATTCAGAGCAAGGTTCTTAAAGAAAACCCAGAGATTTTCTACTGAGCAGTCGCAGGATTCGTAAAGAACCACAAAATCTGAGAATGAAATATAGTAAGTCTAAAACTGCAACATCATCAGCTCGCGAGAAGTTTGGCACAACACGCACCTCTTTCTTTTTATTTTTCGGAAGAAGCAATGGAATGTTTAAAGATACCATAACATGGTCAGATATGCCTTCGAAATATTGAAGTAGAGGACCGCGACGAAAGACACTGTTACTAACGGAGAAAAGATCAAGAATGGATTTCTTATCCTTTTGTATACGCGTTGCTTGCTTTACTAATTGAGTTAAACCGTGATCAAGTACGATGTCTACAAGAAGTTCGGCTGATGTGCAGAGCGGCTCTGGAAACTGTTTGTCCCAATTGACGAGCGGCATGTTAAAGTCTCCAGCCAATAGTACATTACTTGATTGTGCTTTCGTAGTACATAAGAACTCATTTAGTTTCTCAAAGAAAACACCGTCACCTCGTGGTGGGCGGTAAAACGCGCCAATAACAAGACTAAGTTCATTTAGAATTAGTTTACAAATGACGCATTCAATTCCTTGCACGTCAGGTAGCCTGATTACTTGGAAAGATTCTTGAAAAAGAATTGCAACACCACCACCGCGAGAAGTCCTGTCTTTGCGCATGGCATGACGGAACGTTTTAACCGCACCTTGAGTGACATGCTGGCCATGTATGTCGCGTCCGACCACTCAATCTGGGACCGGATTCTCCCGTTCGTCACGTACGCTTACAATACTGCAATACAACGCACGACCGGCTTCTCCACCTTTTTCCTTCTATACGGTCGTGAACCCACCTCAACTATGAATACCGTACTCCCTTATCGCCCTGACAACTCCGAATCGGCCACAGTCTCTCAAGCGGCCGCATATGCAGAAGAATATCGCCAGCTGGCCCGATCATTGACAACCCAGAACCAGGGTCACCTTCGCGCACTGACTTTTCCAGCTCCTTCACACAGCACAGACTCCCTCGTGTGGCTTTGGGTTCCCGCCACCCCCTCCGGCCTCTCTACGAAACTTGCTTCCAGTATCATGGTCCAAATCGGGTTATTTGCCAGACCTCTCCGGTGAACTACGTTATAGAACCACTGGCACCGACACCGGATATGCGTCGCCGTGGGCGTGAAACAGTGCACGTGGACTGCCTCAACCCCTGTTATGACCCGCCTGCTGTGTCGACGCCATGTGTCGGCAGGATGCCTCCTTTTCCTTCCGGGGATAATTTGTGTCGCACCAACGCTCGGTGACTGTTGCAAATAATACGAGCGCATGTAAAAAGGTGCGTGCTAAAAAAGAATACGTCAGACAAAGAAAACGACACAAGAGACTGTCCTGCGAGTTAAACGTTCTACGGGGACATCGACCTGAGAGAGATTGAACGTACTCTTACAATATATATATATATATATATATATATATATATATATATATATATATATATATATATATATATATATATATATGAAAGAAAGAAGCCAACAGTCGGCGAGGCCAAGGAAAGCATTGGGGAATGTACTTTGTCTTAATTTTGTTTCAAGTTTTGCTTCGATAACCACATAAATTAGTAATGTAATCTGTTCAGGGAAAGAGAATTGAACACAAAGTAGAAGAAAAAAAGAAGAAAAAACAACGTGCCGATGGTGGGATATATATATATATATATATATATATATATATATATATATATATATATATATATATATATATATATATATATATATATATTGTTACGTGGTGGCATGACAAGTGATGGAACACGGCGACACAACAAAAACAGAACGACGCGATAAGATGACGATGAAATATGCTTTAATGGCCAGCGGGCCTGGCGCGAGCGCTCCGCCCCGCGCCACTGCCCACTTCGTCATCTCCGTAGCACTACCCGGGGCCACCGAGCGATCGTCCCGATCGATTGCTAGATATACATTGCATGAAGTGATGATGAACACAGATACATGATTAGGACATGAAACGCTGGACACCACAATGAATGCAAAGATGGGATGAATGCTTGCCTTCGAGCATCAGGTTCAATCGTCAGTGTTTGCCGAAGGCCAAGCCTCATGGACACGCCGAACGGCTTGGGCGGTGGTGCTGTCTTCGCTCTAGTGGTCGTGAGGTCGCTTCGTCGTGGGGTCGGTCGGGTCGGCTTTGGGCTCTTCCTGGTCGTCGTGTGTTGTGGTCAGGGCTGGGCACGGGGCTACGGAGAGCGGCTGGTCGGGTCTGAACAGAAAGGGCTGAGGCAGAGCTGGGCGCGGCGATCTCCACGGGCTCTCGGCCGAAGGTCTCGGCGTACGGTTGGCTTCGACGGTGCAAGGCGAGGATGGGGATGAACCGCACCTCCAACCAAATGTTACGTGGTGGCATGACAAGTGATGAAACACGGCGACACAACAAAAACAGAACGACGCGATAACATGACGATGAAATATGCTTAAATGGCCAGCGGGCCTGACGCGAGCACTCCGCCCCGCCCCACTGCCCGCTTCGTCATCTTTGTAGCAATATTGTGAGCACTGTGTGGCGCTTCATCTTCCACACGGCTGAATGTGCTGCTTCATCTTCATCCTGCTCCCTCTTGTAGATACCCATCGTCATCGCGGAGTGTGGTTGGCTGCAGTGTGCGACCAAGGCTTCAGGTCTGCAATAAAATCTGATCCCCTAAGTCAGACCTTCGCGTTACCTTACACGTGGTGGAGGTGCGCCTTGATTTCCCCGCTGCTTCGTCACCTGAATCAACCTGGAGCTCCGTTCTGGCCGCCGTTTGACCCCGACCACCATCATCATGACTCAAGAAGGCAACTCCGCTATTCCGGCTTCTACCAACTCGACTCCAGCTCCCCTTGCCACTTGGACTGTCAGTAGGCATCAGCGCGACCCGCAGATGTTTGCCGGTCTCCGCGGCGACGACGCTGATGACTGGCTCGACAGCTACGACCGGGTCAGTGCTTTCAACCGGTGGGACGATTCTCTTAAACTAATTAATGCGTCCTTTTATTTGACGGATGTGGCCAAAACGTGGTTCCTAAATCATGAATCGACGATTCCGGGCTGGGCTACCTTTAAACAAAAGTTACGCCAGATTTTCTGTGCTCCTACTGTTCGCACGGAGTCCGCCAAGAAGAAGCTAGAAGCCCGACTTCAGCGGTCCAATGAGACCTATACCTCTTATATAGAAGATGTTCTTGCACTTTGCCGGCGCATAAATGACACCGTGCCAGAGGCCGAGCGGGTTCGGCCCATCCTTAAAGGTATTGGGCCAGTCGCCTTTAACGCCATGGCTGTACAGAACCCTACCCCTATCGACGCCATCATCTCGACTTGTCAACGCCTTGATGAACTACAGTCAATACGCCTGCAGCCTGACCCCACTTCCTTTGGTTTCACTGCCGACGCTGACCTCCGTACGCTTATTCAAGGATTAATTCGTGAAGAGCTCTCGGCTCA
Organism: Amblyomma maculatum; assembly: GCF_055883805.1. Lineage (NCBI taxonomy): Eukaryota > Metazoa > Arthropoda > Arachnida > Ixodida > Ixodidae > Amblyomma > Amblyomma maculatum. The sequence continues at coordinate 214,111,198 of NC_139345.1, forward strand.
AGGTAAATTGTGCCGCCCTGCATCAGAGCCACATCCTTCAAGTGCCGGCCTGCGTAGCATTGTCAAAGAAGAGCTGGCCTCAATGACCTCTTCCCCCCCAACGCCGGTCGCTCCTACCATCTGTCATGTGCCAACGTACGCCCAGGTCACGTCCTTGCCACCTGCAGTTGGAGCGCCTACGCCACCGGCGCCTACCACTGCTCATGTCGCCGGATTGGCACCATCTGCCGCGGTGCCGACATACTACCCCACCTGGCGCCCATCCCGCCCTGTTTGTTATTACTGCGGGTACCGAGGCCATATTTCCCGTTTCTGTCGTCGCAGGCTCCAAAATGAACGCCGCGGCAACAACTCTTTTGAAGCAGACTACCCTCCTCGCTTCTCGGGCTCTAACCGCCGTTCATTCCCTGATTATCCCCGACGTTCATCACCCACTCCAGAAAGTCCCGCTCCGCCTGGTGGTCACAGGCCTTCAAGACGCCATTCTGTTTCGCCTTTTCGCCGCTCAACCTAGCCTCTCCGCCAAGCTTCTCTGACGACCCCCCTCCTATTGGAAAACTGACCACTGCAGTTTTAGGAGGGAAAACTGCACTCTTCGGCCATCTCAAAAATCCCCCGGAACGTCCCTCGAATATTATTTTAGTTTGGGTTGAAGGTTTATCTGTTGAGGCTTTGGTTGACACGGGCGCCGCTGTTTCTGTGATACACACTGACAATTGCGCTCCCGCTTGCAAAAAGTGAAAACGCCTTGCGATGATCCTGAACTCCGTGGAGGTAATGGTGCAATAATTCGGCATTTTAATAATACATTTATTTTCCATGAAGGTGATGGGGGAGGCAGGGAGAAAAAGCCGAGCGATCGGCTTGATGAGCTCCCCCCCCCCGAAGAAAATACAAAGTAAAATACATAAGCAGAGCAGTGTAGCGTCCACAAAAAACAGTAAAATAAAATAAATAGAAGTACATTGCTAAGTGTACTGTGCGAGTTTTTGTTGACGGTGTCCGCAACCATGTACAATTTGCCGTGATGTCACCGTGCGCTCACCCAATTATTTTAGGCTGGGATTTTCTGTCTGCCGCATCAGCCAGCATTTCGTGTCGTGACAGGGTCATTTACGTGAACGAGAGCGATCCGTCTTCTGAACCTCCCGAGCCCCGTCATAGCCTGCTTGCCGCTACTGACTCAGTGTTGCCCCCTGAATGCGAACAACTTGTCGCGCTTGCTTCACTGACATTGATAACGGAGATGTGCTAATCGTGCCTTCTGATCGCCATCTAACCCGTGGAATCACGTTAACACCAAGTCTTGTTCGGTTTGAGCATGGCACAGCGCTTGTCGCTGCTTCGAACACTTCCCCAGAGCCCATTGTGCTGACTAAAGGAACATGTTTTTCTTGTGCCCTGGACATTCACCCGGTGTCCCTCACCACCCTCTTCCTCACTAGCAGCTTCTTCCGATGCCTCTCTCTATGTTCTCTTTGGCACCATCAATCCTGACCTTCCTGCGACTCACCGCCATTCTTTGCAGGAATTACTTCGAAAACACCAAGCCTCATTTGATGTCACTTCTCCGACCTTGGGCCGAACTGCTTCTGCACAGCACCGCATTATTACAGAAGGTACTTCTATTGTTAGCCGCCGCCCTTACCGTGTTTCCTTATCAGAACGTAAAATCCTGGAAGATAACGTGAATGATATGCTCAAACGAGACATTATTCGGCCCTCAGCTAGCCCCTGGTCACCCCGGCCGTCTTGTTCAAAAAAAAAAAAAAAAACGATGGGTCCGTGCGTTTTTGCGTTGATTACCGCGCACTTAACAAAGTCACTCGCAAAGATGTTTACCCTATGCCACGAATTGACGACTCCCTCGACTGTCTTCAGGGCGCCGAATATTTCTCCACTTCGGATTTGCGTTCCGGTTACTTGCAGATTCCGATGCACGAAGCCGACAAAGAAAAAACCGCATTCGCTACTCCCGACGGGCTTTACGAATTCAATGTCATGCCTTTTGGAGTTTGTAATGCCCCCGCTACGTTTGAGCGCATGATTGACACTGTTCTTAGAGGACTTAAGTGGAAAACATGCTTGTGCTACCTGGACGACATAGTTATTTTCTCTGCGAATTTTTCTGATCATTTTTACCGCCTTGATCAAGTATTAACGTGCCTGGCATCCGCCGGTCTCCAGCTGAACACAAAAAAGTGTAATTTCGCCAAGAAAGAAATCAAGATCCTGGGCCACCTCGTCAGCCGCGATGGCATTCGACCCGACCCTGAGAAGCTTGCTGCAGTTTTGAACTTTGCACGCCCTCAGCGGACTATGGATCTACGCAGTTTCCTTGGCCTGTCTTCGTACTTTCGCCGTTTCATTCGCAATTTCGCTACCATTGCTGCACCGCTCCATCACCTCCTTACCGACCGTACTACTTTGAATTGGTCCGAAGAATGAGAAAAAGCTTTTCAAAGCCTGAAGAATGCCCTCACTTCGGACCCTGTTCTCGCTCACTTCGACGACACTGCTGCCACCATTCTCCACACCGATGCCAGCAGCTTCGGTATCCGCGCCGTACTTCTGCAACGTGATACCGCTTCTCGGGAAAAGGTAATTGCGTTTGCCAGTCGAACTCTAACAACAGCGGAACGCAGCTACACCATCACTGAACAAGAGTGCCTCGCCGTCGTTTGGGCAGTTCAGAAATTCCGCCCCTACATCTACGGCCGCCATTTTACGATCGTTACCGATCACCACGCTCTGTGTTGGTTATCAACCCTCAAAAATTTGACTGGACGCCTGGGCCGTTGGATTCTGCGCTTGCAGGAATACCACTTCGATGTCACATACAAATCGGGTCGCAAACTTCGAGATGCCGATGCTCTTTCCCGTCACCAGCTCCCAGAATTACCACCTATTTCTTCGCGCCTTCCTGCGTGCACCCTTGACGTCCCAATGTCGTCCAGAGCTCCAAACATCACCTGAGCTACTCCTGCCGCTGCTCCAGATCGCTACGCCATTATTTCACACCAGTGAGGAGATCCCTACTGCCTTTCCCTAATCGACCTTCTCACTGGTGCTTCTCACCCTCCTACCGCTAGGATGCGCAGGCAACTCCAAAAGTTCAAACTTGACAACGGCATGCTCTCCCGTTATATTTATTGCTCTGAAGGGACCCATTGGGTCCCCGTTATTCCGAGAGCGCTTCGCACCCGTATCCTGGTGGCTTTCCACGATGATGCTACAGCCGGTCACTTAAGCTTTCATAAAATTCACCACCGCGTGAAAACCCGTTTCTTCTGGCCAGGCCTCGCCTCAAGCGTGGCAAAATACGTCGCCTCTTGTCTGCCATGCCAGTGCCGCAAACGGTCGACTTCTCCTCCTGCTGGCCTACTACAGCCGCTACCTTGCCGTGCTACTCCTTTCGCCGTTGTTGGCATAGACTTATACGGGCCACTTCCATCGTCCGCACGAGGTAATCGCTGGATCGTCACCGCCGTCAACCACCTAACACGCTACGCTGAGACCGCTGCCCTGCCTAATGGCTCAGCACATGAGGTCGCGACCTTTTTTTTGGAATCGCTCGTACTGCGCCATGGGGCCCCTCAAGTGCTTGTCAGCGATCGTGGTCGGACATTTCTGTCGACGATTGTAGCCGAAGTTCTTGAGGCCTCAACCACACATCACAAATTGGCCTCCAGCTATCACCCGCAGACCAATGGGTTGACTGAGCGGTTCCACCGCACGCTTTCTGACATATCTATGTACGTCGATCAGGACCATCGAAACTGGGACGTATTACTTCCTTTTGTTACGTTCGCCTACAATACGGCTGTACAGCGGACCACAGGTTACACCCCGTTTTTCTTCGTTTACGGCCGTTCTCCCGCTACCTTTCTTGATGCCTCTTGCCTTTCTACACATGCCAGTTCCTCATTCTCTCTTCTTGACCAGTTCCTTTCCCGAGTGGCTAGATCTCGCCGGCTTGCTCGCGTCAACACGGAAGCTAGCCAGGAAGACCGCAAGTGCCGCTATGATGCAACCCATCGTCAAGTTCCGTCCCGTCCCGGCGACGAGGTGTTACTTTGGACCCCATTACGCACTCCTGGCCTTTGTGACAAGTTCCAGCACCGTTACGTTGGTCCTTACACAGTTCTTGCAAAAACCTCCCCGGTCAACTATCTCGCCTCCCCTGTGTACCCTCCTCCGGACAGTCGTTACCGTGGCACTGAAGTTGTCCACGTTTCACGCATGAAGCCTTTTATTCGGCGCAATCCTGCGGACTAAACGCGGCCAGGCTGGCCGCTTCAACTGTGCGGGCGAAATAGTGTGAGCACTGTGCGGCGCTTCACCTTCCACACGGCTGAATGTGCTGCTTCATCTTCATCCTGCTCCCTCTTGTAGATACCCATCGTCATCGCGGAGTGTGGTTGGCTGCAGTGTGCGACCAAGGCTTCAGATCTGCAATAAAACCTTATCCCCCAAGTCTGACCTTCGCGTTACCTTACAATATATATATATATATTGTGAAAGAAGGCTAGGTTGAGACGGCAAGGTCGTGACGGCAAGGCCAGCGATGCCTTGTCTAGCGTTTTAATCCGGTGACAAAACCCAGGCGCGTGCCGGAGCCGGCGCCGCGGGACGATGATGATGGTATGTACAAATGAAAGAGGAAGATCATGGCATGTACAAATTAAAGAACATCCACGGAAGGCTCACACAATCTGCCCGGGGGGTCGGAAGCGGCCAGCCTGGCCGCTCCTAACCAACCGATGCACCGCGGCGGACAAACGGTTTCAGGCGAGACACATGAACAATTTCAGTTCCACGGTGGCGTCGATCAGCTGGGGGATCAACAGGCGTCACTTTGTAGTTCACTGGGGAAGTTTGGCTTATGACCTCATAGGGACCTACGTAGCGGTGGTGGAATTTGTCACTAAGGCCAGGGCTGCGCAATGGTGTGTAAAGCAGTACTTCGTCACCAGGACGAAAAGAGACCGCTCGATGTGTAGAATCATAGCGAGTTTTGCGGACTTCTTGGCACGCTGCCGTGTTGAGGCGGGCAAGATGACGACATCTGGCCACACGAGATAAAAAATGGGTAGGTACTGATGTGGAGTAGTCGGGCGTAGAGAAGAAGGAAGCGTCGAGAATTGTAGTGGGAGGACGGCCGTAAACAAGGAAAAATGGAGAGTAACCGGTAGTTCGCTGTACTGCTGTATTATAGGCGAATGTGACGAATGGTAGAATAGTGTCCCAATTTCGATGATCTGGTGTGATGTACATTGATATCATGTCCGACAAGGTGCGATGAAATCGCTCAGTCAGACCGTTAGTCTGAGGATGGTAGCTTGAGGTTGTCTTATGAAGGGTGGATGAGGCGTGAAGAACTTCGGCAACGACTTTCGATAAGAAGGCTGTACCGCGGTCACTTAGGAGCACCCGAGGAGCGCCATGACGCAATACAATTGATCGCAAAAAGAAATTTGCTACTTCTTCAGCGGAACCAGTCGGTACAGGTGCTGTCTCAGCGTAGCGTGTGAGGTGGTCGACAGCCGTTATAATCCAATGGTTACCCCCATAGGAGAGAGGTAGGGGACAATATAAGTCGATGCCGACTACGTCGAATGGCGTGGTGGGACAAGGAAGAGGTTGTAGAAGGCCAGCGGGCGAAGAAGTCAGCCGTTTGCGACGTTGGCACAGAGGGCAGGATGCGACGTATTTGGCAACGGTGGAAGATAAGCCAGGCCAAAAGAATCGTTTTCTCACGCGGTTGTAGGTTTTGTCAAAACCAAGGTGACCTGCAGTAGCGTCATCGTGGAGAGCCGCCAGTATACGTGGGCGAAGCACACGCGGCGCGACTGGGATCCAGCAAGTTCCATCAGGGCAATACACGTAGCGGAGTAAGATGCCATCTTCGAGCTTGAAATTGCGAAGCTGTCGGCGAAGCCTAGCATTGGGAGGGTTCGAAGCGCCGATAAGGCGGTCGATGATAGGACGGCAGTAGGCATCGGCTAATTGCTGTGAGCGAAGAGCGTGCTTGTTCTCAGAGTCGTCAAAACAAACGGTTGTGATATAAGTCGGGCAAAGAGATGGTCGGCCCTGGTCAGAGGTGGAAATGAATTGGGAAGAAAAGCAGCAAGTGGATTCCGAAAGGGGACAGCGAGAGAGAGCCTCGGCGTCTTGGTGTTGGCGACCAGATTTATAAGTGACGTCGAAATGGTATTCTTGCAGGCGTAGAATCCAGCGGCCAAGTCGGCCTGTCAAATTTTTGAGTGAAGACAAGCAGCAAAGAGCATGGTGGTCGGTCACAACTGTGAAGTGCCGACCGTATAGGTAAGGGCGAAATTTTTGGACAGCCCAGACGACAGCAAGGCACTCCTGCTCGGTAATGGTGTAGTTTTTCTCAGCTGGAGTGAGAGTCCGACTGGCAAAGGCAATCACTTTCTCACGCGATGTTGCATCACGCTGCAGAAGTACAGCGCCAAGACCGTGACCACTGGCATCGGTGTGCAGGATAGTTGGAGCGCTGTCACTGAAGTGGCCAAGAACAGGATCTGATGTGAGGGCGTGCTTGAGGTCATTAAAAGCAGTTTCGCACTGCTCAGTCCACACGAAAGGGTTGCGTGCTTTTAGTAGCTCATGAAGTGGTGCAGCAATAGTTGCAAAATGCCTTATAAAACGCCGGAAATAGGACGCGAGGCCGAGGACACTGCGCAAATCTGTAGTTCGTTGTGGACGAGCAAAGTTCAAGACCGCGATTATTTTTTCAGGATCTGGGCGAATGCCGTCATGGCTGACCAGATGTCCCAATATTCTAATTTCCTTCTGTGCAAAGTGGCACTTCTTGGTGTTGAGCTGAAGGCCTGCCGAAGCGAGACAGGTGAGGACTTCATTCAGGCGCGTGAGATGGTCATTAAAGGTTGCCGAAAAGATAACAATGTCGTCCAAGTAACACAAACAGGTTCTCCATTTTAGGCCACGAAGTACAGTGTCGATCATTCTTTCAAAGGTCTCTGGTGCGTTACAAAGTCCGAAAGGCATAACATTAAATTCGTAAAGGCCATCGGGTGTTGCGAAAGCGGTTTTTTCTTTGTCGTCCTCGTGCATAGGTATTTGCCAATTACCTGAGATGAGGTCCAAGGTCGAGAAATATTCGGAGCCTTGGAGGGAGTCAAGAGCGTCATCAATTCGCGGCATCGGATATACATCTTTGCGGGTAATTTTGTTGAGTGCGCGGTAATCAACACAAAAGCGTACCGAGCCATCCTTTTTTTTAACTAGCACTACTGGGGAGGACCATGGGCTTGTTGAAGGACGAATTATATTGCGATGGAGCATGTCATTTACATTTTCTTCAATTACTTTTCGTTCAGAGAGGGAAACCCGATAAGGCCGTCGGCGAATGATAGAGTTACCTTCAGTAATGATGCGATGGTGCGCAACACTAGTCCGTCCCAGAGTTGTGGAAGTGGCATCAAAAATGGCTTGGTGGTGTCGAAGCAATGTCAGCAGTTCTTGACGTTGGTTCGGCGGGAGTTTAGGATTAATAGTCTTTGCGAGAACAGAAAGAGAGACGTCTGAAGAAACACGTTGCTGAGGCGGAGGGGCGGTGAGCACCATCAGGGAAAAAGGTTGAACATCCACCATACAATTCAGAGAAGTTCCTTTTGGGAGCACGAGGGATTCACGTGAAGTGTTAGTGGCCACTACTGTCGCTGAGCCGTTGTGGAACCGGACAAGACTTGACGGGAAGGCGATGCCGCGTGGAAGATGACTATATGATGGTGCAATGAGTACGTCCCCGTCAGTGATGTGGTCACAAACAACAGTAAGCAGTTTTTCGCACTGAGGAGGCAAAACAGTATCAGCGGCGGCAACGAGGGGATGATGTCGTTCAGAAAAGTCAGATGAAAAATCGCTGTCTGTCATATGAATAACACGGTCACCACAAGAAATTAACGCTGAAGCGGTTGACAAAAAATCCCATGCGAAAATCATGAGATGCGCACAAGGTGAGAGCACAGCAAACTGCACATGATGGCGGATGCCGTCGATAACAAATCGTACGGTGCACTTCGCTGAAGGGCGCAAAGGGACGTCATTGGCTCCACGGAGTTCAGGCCCATCATATGGGGTTGTCACTTTTCGCAAACGGTAGCACAAATCAGCGTGAATGACAGAAATTGCAGCCCCTGTATCAATCAAAGCTTCAACTGGTAAACCTTCAGCGATAACAGCAATCACGTTATACGGGCGATCAGGAGGACTTTTAGTAAGTTCGCAGAGTGCAGTTTGACCTCCGGAAACTGCAACACTTAGTTTTCCGGATGGCGGACAGGGAGAACGGTTGCGGGGCGGAGAGGGGAAACTGAGCGGCGGTATGGGGATGTGGACCGGCGTCGGGATACATGGTTCCCACGAGGCTCAGAGGAAGATACTGGAGGTGGGGAGGATCGTCGAGGTGGGCTTGGAATAGACCGGCGTTGATAATATGAGGTTGAAGGCATGTCGCATTCGAAGGTGTCGTAACCACGGCGCTCGTTCTGAAGGCGGCGACGACAGAAGCGGGATATATGGCCTCTAATACCACAGTAATAACAGACTGGTCGGGGGGGACGCCAAGGTGCGTAATTGGGTTGTGTAGGTTGAGCCATCGTCATTGCATTAACGTGGTTGTAAGTTGGTGCTGGTTGGGGCGGGGGAACCAAAGGAGGGGGGGATGCAGCGACGTGCGCGTAGGTCGGCGCTGGGCGGATTGCAGAAGGTTCGGATGTCATAGGGCGACTGATGGTAGCTAACTTTTCTTTAATCATATTGCGGAGAACGGCGTCATTAGGAGGTGCGGAAGAATGATCGCAGCCATGTCGACAGAAAGGATTGAGGGCTTGAAGCTCCTCGCGGATGATTGCTCGAATCATTGCCCGTAGGTCAAGGTCAGCAGAGGTCGGACCAGTTGCGAAGCCGGGCTGTAATCGAGAGGACTGCAGCTGGTCGAGGCGTTGACAGGTCGTAATAATTGAATCAACACTTGAAGGATTCTGGGCAACTAAGGTGTGATATGCCATAGCATTGATCCCTTTTAAGACGTGGTGCACACGTTCAGGTTCCGTCATGGTGGGACTAATGCGCCGACAAAGTGCAAGAACAGCCTCTATGTAAGACGCATATGATTCATCGGGACCCTGAAGGCGGGAAGCGAGCTTGTTTCTCGCGATCTCAGTCCGAACTGCCGGGTCGGCGAAGTATTGGCGGAATTGCTGCTTGAAAGTAGTCCAGTTAGTGGTGTGGGGTTCGCGATTAATGAACCAGTTTCTGGCGACCTCAATTAGATAGAACGAAACGTTGAGGAATTTTAAAGCATCGCCCCACCGGTTATAGGCACTGCAGCGTTCATATGTTGTCAAGCCAGTCATCCACGTCTTCGTCACGACGACCAGCGAACAGCGGTGGGTCGCGTTGACGTGTGGGCAGAGTCGGAGGCATCGGTGCAGCTGAGGTAGATGGTCCGGCCGGGTCGGGATTTCTCTCGGTGGACATGATTATGGTGGTAGTTGCCAAACGGCGACCGGAACGTAGCTCCAGCGAGAGGCAGCAAGGGGATCGAATTCGACCTCCACCACTTGTGAAAGAAGGCTAGGTTGAGACGGCAAGGTCGTGACGGCAAGGCCAGCGATGCCTTGTCTAGCGTTTTAATCCGGTGACAAAACCCAGGCGCGTGCCGGAGCCGGCGCCGCGGGACGATGATGATGGTATGTACAAATAAAGAGGAAGATCATGGCATGTACAAATTAAAGAACATCCACGGAAGGCTCACAATATATATATATATATATATATATATATATATATATATATATATATATATATATATAGTGGCTGCACATCAACCATAGTTCTGCATAAACAAAGTAACAAAATTCCTATAAAGAAATGTTAGGCAAGGGGACACGATCTCCGCACTACTATACACAGCTTGCTCAGAGGAAATATTCAGTGACTTGGATTGGAAGCAGTTAAGGGTATGGGCAGGTGGAGAATACCTCAGTAATCTGTGATTCGCTAATGACATTGCCTTGGTAAGTAACTTAGGGGATGAACTGCAAACAATGATTGATCACCTAGACAGAAAATGTATAGAAAGGTAGGCTTGAAAATCAATATGCAGAAGACTAAGGTAATGTTCAACAGCCTCGGTAAGGAACAGCAGTTTACTGTAGGTAGTGAAGCACTTGAAGCAGTAGGCGAATATGTCGACTTAAGATAAGTTGTAACCGCAGATGCGTACCATAAAAAGAAAATAGAAAGAATTAGATTTGGCTGGAGAGCATTTGGCAAACACTGGCAGATTATGACTAGCAGCTTACCCGGTATCGCTCAAGATGAAATTATACTGCCGCGAAACCTTCAAAGCTCTATTGGTTGTTTTTGACAGCCACCAGCATGCGGCCTTATCACTCTGATTCTGGCACGCGTATCAATTTTGTATTGTTTGTTCGACGATCGACGAGCACGTTTGTTGCTATCGCCGCCGCCAAGTTGCTTAGATCTTTTGCGGGCGTAAGTCAGCCCAGTAAAGAGTTCATTTCATTACTATCAAGCCTGTGTCTTTTTTTGGTGTCTACGGCCTTGTCATCACTACGTGACAATACAATAGTTGAATCTTACCTGTACTCACCTATGGAGTTGAAACGTGGAGACTAACGAATAGGGTTCTGCTTTGAGGACAACGCAGAGGGCTATGGAACAAAATTGGTAGGTGTAACGTTAATAGATAGGAAGCGTGCAGAGTGGGTCAGAGAAATAGCTCAAGTTACTGACGTTTTAGTGAAAATCAAGAAGAAATGTGCATGGGCAGGACATTTGGTTCGAAGAGAGGATAACCGATAGTCTCTAAGAGTAACCAATTGGATTTTAAGGAAAGGAAAGCGTAGCATGGGCCGGCAGAAAGTTAGGTGAGTGGATGAGGTTAAGAAGTTCGCAGGGGCCAAGCGGATGCAGCTAGCACAGGACCGGGTTAATTGGAGGAATATGGGAGAGGCCTTCGGCCTGCAGTGGGTAGAGTCAGGCTGCAGCTGTTCCTGCTGCTGCTGATGATGATAAAAAAAACAATATAATTAAAACCACCTGTTCTTTCAACTAAACTGTCATTATTCTGGTACACATTAAAGGTGTATTTTCATCATCATCATCATCAGCCTCACTATACCCACAGCAGGGCGAATGCCTCTCCCATTTTTCTGCAATATACCGGTCCTGTGGTAGCTGCATCCACTTGACCTCTGCGAATTTCTTGGTCTTATCCACGCACATAATTTTCCACCGCGCCTCCTACTCTTACCTTCCCTTGGAACTGGTTACTCATAGAAGCAATCGGTTATCCGCTCTTCGCACAACATATTGTTAAGGAAAGAACACAGTGGTAAACGCTATTTTACTCTTAGACGCACACCACACACCGCACTCCACAGAACGAAGTTAGCTAGGCCTGAGCGTCGTCTTCTTCCCTACTTCACATCAGCCCGTCGTCGTCGTCTCCATACTGTGCTCCGTAACAGTTTTCCCCGCGCCGAAGAAGCACCGTCCCGGTGCGTCCTACACAGGAGAACTCGAATGATATGGTTTTAGACGGGCGACATGCACGAGTTCTGGATGAGGGGCTGTGGAATGATTATTGGGCTGTAAAGGGGAGATCTCATAGGTCACATCGGTGACTTGCCGCAAGACGGAGTAGGGGCCCACGTAACGAGGCAAAAGTTTTTCACACATACCGACACGGCGAGCCGGGTGCCAAAGAAGTACGAGGGAACCAGGAGGGTAGTGAACGTCTCGGTGTTGAAGGTCGTAACGACGTTTTTGAGAGCGCTGAGACGCTCCAAGACGCTCTCGAGCTATGTGGCGGGCAGCATCAGTGCGGGCGATGGCATCCGAAGCGTAGCTGCAGGAAGAGTCGTCAAGAGGCAGCAAGGTGTCGAATGGGAGTAAAGGGTCACGGCCGAAGAGTAGGTAAAAGGGAGAGTATCCGGCGGTGTCAAGGCGTGAGGAGTTATAGGCGAACGTGACAAAAGGTAAGGAGACATCCCAGTCACGATGGTGATCGGACACATGCATAGACAGCATGTTGGTCAGAGTGCGATTGAGGCGCTCAGTAAGACCATTCGTTTGCGGATGGTAGGCCGTGGTGAACTGGTGACGAGTAGCGCATGAGCGGAGAAGGTCATGAACCACTCGAGAGAGGAAACAGCGGCCACGATCTGTGAGCAGTTGACGTGGAGTGCCATGAATCAAGATGACATCATGCAGAAGAAAGTCGGCAACGTCGGAGGCGCAGCTGGTAGGGATAGCCCTGGTTACAGCATATCGGGTGGTATAATCAGTCGCCACAGCAATCCACTTGTTTCCAAAAGTCGATGTCGGAAAAGGCCCAAGAAGATCGAGGCCCACACGAGAAAACGGCTCTGTCGGGACTGGAATTGGTTGCAGGGGCCCACTAGGTTGAAGCGAGGGTATCTTACGGCGCTGACACAGCTCACAAACGGCGACGTAGCGACGGACAGAACGGTAGAGACCAGGCCAGAAAAATCTGCGTCGCACACTGTCAAAAGTGCGTGTGACTCCCAAGTGTCCTGCTGTAGGAACGTCGTGAAGTTGGGCGAGGACACCAGAGCGCAGATGAGCCGGAACGACCAGTAAAAGGTCCGCGCCATCTGGACGCACATTGCGTCTGTATAATGTCTCGTTATGGAGTACAAACATGCTGGCGGAAGAATCGGGGATGTTGCGCAGCTGGTCAATAATTGGTTTCAGGGCAGGATCACGACGCTGTTCGGAGCCGATATTGATAAAGTCCGAGATGGACAAAACATAGTCGTCAGCAGTATGGTCGGACAAATCGGGAGGATCTACGGGATGGCGGGACAAGCAGTCAACGTCTTGGTGTAAGTGGCCGGACTTGTACACCTCAGTAAATTCATACTCCTGTATTCGTAAGACCCAGCGACCTAAGCGGCCAGTGGGGTCCTTAAGTGAGGACAGCCAACACAAAGCATGATGATCAGTCACTACACAGAAGGACCGCCCAAACAAATAAGGGCGGAATTTGGTCAGCGCCCAAACAAGTGCAAGGCATTCCCGCTCTGTGATTGAATAATTGCGCTCAGAGGACGAAAGCAGGCGGCTAGCATAAGCAATGACGCGGGAGGAACCATGCTGGGGCTGGGCAAAGATAGCACCAATACCATGTCCGCTAGCGTCGGTGCGCAGTTCGATAGGTGCAGAAGGATCGAAGTGCGCCAGAACAGGTGGGGTGGTGAGGGCGGAAGTAAGTGTCGCGAAGGCATAGGCTTGGTCAGAACCCCACGTGAAAGGTACGTTGTTTTGCAGAAGAGAGGTAAGTGGGCGAGCGATGTCTGCGAAGTTCCGAATGAAGCGGCGGAAGTATGAACAAAGGCCAAGGAAGCTTCGCACGTCATTTGAGCTACGTAGGGTAGGGAAGTCGCGCACGGCTCGAACTTTGTCAGGGTCGGGCTGCACACCATTTGCGTCAACCAAATGACCTAAGACGTTGATTTGGCGCCGGCCGAAGCTGCATTTTTTGGCGCTCAATTGAAGACCGGCGCGGCGGAAAACGCCCAGGACCGTAGAAAGGCGATCAAGGTGGGTTGCGAACGTGGAAGAGAAAACGACGACGTCATCCAGGTAGCATAAACATGTCCATGTAAAGCCACGGAGGAGTGAGTCCATCATGCGCTCGAATGTCGCAGGAGCGTTACAGAGTCCAAATGGAATCACCTTGAATTGATAGAGTCCGTCGGGGGTGACAAATGCGGTTTTCTCGCGATCCCGTTTGTCGACAGCAATTTGCCAGTAGCCTGAACGCATGTCGATGGAAGAAAAATAGCTGGCACCATGCAAGCAGTCAAGCGCGTCATCAATTCGCGGAAGAGGGTAAACATCCTTCTTTGTTATTTGAAAAAGGTGGCGATAGTCGACACAAAATCTCCAATTATGGTCTTTCTTTTTGACCAATGCGACAGGAGACGCCCAGGGACTGCAGGAAGGCTCAATAATATTTTGCGCCAGCATCTTGTCCACTTCTTTCTGTATAACATGCCGCTCAGTAAGAGAAACACGATAAGGCCGTCTGTGGATGGGGTTGGCGTCACCCGTATTGATTCGATGGGTCACAACGGATGTTTGGCCCAATGGTCGGTCACCGAAATCAAATATATCGCTGTACGACAGCAAAAGGTCGGAGAGAGTTCTGGCTTGGTCATCTGGCAGATCCGCGGCTATCATGCCTGAAAAGAGGTTCGAATGAGAAGAAGCCGATATATGCTGCTCCGACAGATACTGAGGGGTTAAAGCCGCAACTTCGCACTCCGCCAAAGGAAACAGATCAGCGAGTGCGATACCATGGGGTAAAACTTGAGTCGAACGGCTGAAGTTCAGTACGGGAAGATAGGTGCGGTTAGCAGTGACAGTCACGACGGTATGGGGGAGTATGACGTTGTGACGGAGAACAACATCGGTAATTGGGTAAGTGACGTATGTGCCGTCAGGAACTGCGGGGATCGGGGCCAGTGTGACATAAATAGCAGCTTCGGGTGGTAGACGAACAAATTCGGCGGATCGGAGGCGGGGCTTGACATCGGTGTTTTCGGAGCAGTAGGGCAGGTCTAAGCGAAGAAGACCAGTTGAGCAATTGATCAGGGCGGAATGGGCCGTTAAAAAGTCGATGCCGAGGATCACGTTGTGAGGGCAGCGGTCGATAACAGTGAAGAGAACAGGGGTAGTGCGACCGGAAATACTCACGCGCGCAGTGCACAGTCCCACGACGGCAGCGACGCTTCCATAGGCAACACGAACGGCGGATGAAGCGGCGGGTGTGACAACCTTTTTGAGACGGCGGCGAAAGGATGAGCTGAGGACTGAAATTTGGGCACCAGTGCCAATGAGGGCAGTAACAGGGGCACCATCCACATAGATATAGATGTCTAGACGGTTGCGGCGATGAGCGAGGGTCAGCAGAGGATTTTCGGGCCGGGTCGTCAATGCAGCGTCACCTCCGGGAGCTGCATTGGTTAGTTTTCCGGATGAGAGCCGGAGAAGTGGGGAGATGTAGAACGACGAGATTGGGGCGAGCGGGGCCTCCGGGTCTGAGGAGACGGCGAGCGGCTGGGCATGCGCGGGGCTGGCGAGTTAAAGTCACGAGTGCGCGTATCACGGACATAGGTTGGGTGTGGAACATATTCGGCGCTGCGATCAGAATAGTAGCGAGGTCGAGGTGGCGGAACCCAACGGCTGCGGCAATGGCGAGAAATGTGGCCGACACGTGAGCAGTTGAAGCAGATTGGTCGGTCATCCGAGGTTCGCCATTCGTTCGGGTTGCGGTAGCGGTAGCGGTACCGCGTCTGAAAGGGCGTGGTAGGAGCCACAGCAGCTACGACAGGAACATTAGGTTGCAGCGAGGGCTGTGCGGAAGGTTGGCCGGAGTTGAAGCCCACGTTCGCGTTGAGGCCCACATTTGCGAACTCCTGGCGAACGACAGATTGGATTAAGGCTATAGTAGCGAACGCAACGGGTGTCATAGTCTCTATCTCTCGACGAACAATCCTGGTCAAGTTGCATGGATGAGATGGCTGCTGTAAGGTTGGACTATCTTCGCACGAGGACGTAGCAGCTGTGTTTGGCAAGCGTTCGAAGCGGTGAGTAATACGGCGGTGTTTTGCTTGTTCAAACTGGCGGCAAACTTGGATAACTGAGTCGACTGTTGGACAATCTTTGCAAAGCAGCAGATTATAAACATCGTCTGCAATTCTCTTTAATATGTGGCCCACCTTGTCTAATTCGGACATGGCGCTGTCCACCTTTCGGCATAGTGCTAGAATGTCTTGAATATAGGACAAGTACGATTCCGTCGAAGACTGGGCACGGGATGCGAGGTCTTTTTGTGCGCCAAGCTTGCGTCCGATCGGCTTGCCAAATAGGTCTCGAAGCTTCTCCTTGCACATCTCCCACGATGTGATATAGTCTTCATGCGTCTCGAACCAGACGCGCGCCGTACCTGCCAGAAGAAGATTACGTTGGCGAGCATGAGGGTCGCGTCCCAACGGTTGTGCTTGCTGAGCCGTTCGTACATGGCGAGCCAGTCTTCTACGTCGATGTTGTCGGTGCCGCAAAAGGTGCCTGGATCGCGAGGCTGCGTCATGACGACGGTGGGAGCTGATGGTGTCGCGTCGGATTGCATAGTGACTGTACCAATCTGGCGGCCACTACGGAGATCCAGGTTTGGCGACTTACGTACTTCCAGCAATCCTCCACCAAATGTTAAAGAACACAGTGGTAAACGCTAGTTCACTCTTAGATGCACACCACACACAGCACACCACAGAACGAAGTTAGCTAGGCCTGAGCGTCATCTTCACTACTTCACATCAGCACGTCGTCGTCGTCTCGATATACTGTGCTCCGTAACAATATTCTGCCCATGCCCATTTCTTCTTAATTTAGACTAGAATGTCAGCAACTTGAGTTATTTCTCCGACCCACTCTGCACGCTTCCTACAGCTTGGCGTTCAGTTCAGTCGTTCAGTCCTGTCCGACTCTTCGTGACCCTACGGACCATATCAAGCAACGCTTTACGGTCTCTCCCTATCTTCCTAACATCACATAGCTTCATCTGCAGCGCCTCGAGGATGCCATCTAACCATCGCGTTCGCTGCGTACCCCTTCTCCAGTGACTCTCAACCTTTCCCAACACCAAATCTTTTTCCAGTGACCCCTCTCTTCTCATCAGATGACCAAAGTAGCTAAGTTTTATCTTCAGAATTTGACCCTCCAATGAGCAGTCAGAGTTTATGGTCGACAATATCGACTGATTTGATCTTCTGGCCGTCCAAGGAACTCTCGGCTGTCTTCGCCAGCACCACAATTCAAACGCGTCAATTCTTCGGCGGTCAGCCTTCTTCCCAGTCCAACTCTCGTATCCATACATCACAACTGGAAAGACCATAGCACGAGTTATACGGATCTTGGTTGGCAGTGTAATGTCTCTGCTCTTTACTAGGCGGTCAAGGTTAGCCATGGCTCTCTTACCCAGAAGCAGACGTCTCCTAATTACATGGCTGCTGTCTCCTTCCGGGGTAATCTTGGAGCCCAAGAAGAGAAAATCTGTCACAGCTTCCACTTCTTGTCCCTTGATGCTCCAGGACGTGATAGGGCAAGACACCATGATCTTTGTCTTTTTAATGTTCAGTTTAAGCCCAAACTTCTCACTCTTCTTCTACGCGCATCAGAAGACTCGTGAGGTCTACTTCACTTTCTGCCATTAAAGTGGTATCATCCGCATATCTAAGGTTGTTGATATGTTTCCCAGCAATCTTCACTCCAGCTGAAGGCTCGTCCAGACTGGCCTTCCTCATGATGCACTCAGCATATAGGTTAAATAGGCAGGGCGACAATATGCAGCCTTGTCTCACTCCTTTCTCAATCGGAAACCAATCAGTAAGACCATGCCCAGTTCTGACTGTGGCCTCTTGTTCTTCATACAGGTTCCTGAGGAGACAGATGAGGTGAATTGGAACTCCCATCTCTTGGAGAGCTTGCCACAGTCTGCTGTGATCTACGCAGTCAAACGCTTTCGCATAATCAATAAAGCAGAAGTAGATAGATTTCTGGAACTCTCTTGCTTTTTCCATAATCCAGCGAAGTTTGGCAATCTGGTCTCTAGTTCCTCTGCCCTTGCGAAACCCAGCTTGCACGTCCGGAAGCTCCCGATCCACATACTGCTGCAGCCTACCTTGGAGGATTTTCAACATCACCTTGCTAGCCTGCGAATTCAGCGCGATCGTGCGGCAGTTGGAACAATCTTTGGCACTGCCTTTCTTTGGGATGGGGATGTAAACTGACCTCCTCCAATCATGTGGCCACTGCAAAGTTGTCCAAATTTGCTGACATAATGTATACAGAACGTTACCAGCGTCGTCATGGTTGAGGTTTTGAAGCAACTCAGCCGGAATGCCATCAATTCTGGTAGCTTTGTTCTTAGCAAGGCTGGCTAAGGCTCATTCAACTTCACTCTTCAGGATGCCCGGCTCGAGATCGGTAATCACAACCGTCTTTTGTTGGGTTTGCACATTCGGGTCCTTCTTGTACAGTTCTGTGTATTACTGCCACCTGTTCTTTATCTCTGAGGCTTCAGTGAGGTCCCTGCCTCGTTTGTCCTTTATCACGCTAATCGTAGCACAGAAGCTTCCTTTGATATCTTTGATTGCCTTATACAGAGCTCTTCTGTTCCTCAATTGGCTGTTGTCCTCAACTGCTTGGCGCTGTATGTTCAGGAAGGCATTCTTTTCTCTTCTTGCTATTTTCTGAAAATCCGCATTGAGAACCTTGTATCTTTCTCTTTCTCCCATAACTTTTGCTATCCTCCTTTCCTCAGCTATTTGCAAAGCCTATTCAGATAACCAGTTTGCTTTCTTGCATTTTTTTTTTGCTTTGGAACTACCTTAGTAGCAACTTCTTGTATTATATCGCGAACATCAGTCCACATCTCGTCAGGCTCTTTGTCTTCTAGATCTGATTCTCGAAATCGATTCCTCACTCCCAGAGCATATTCTGATGGAATTTGATCCAGATCATACCTGAAAGATCTTCTAGTTTTCTGCGTTTTTCTCAATCTAAGCTTATATTTGGCAACAAGAAGTTGATGATCGGGGCCACAATCGGCCCCAGGCCTTGTGTTTACTGCTTGTATAGCGCTTCTCCATCTCTGCCGGCAAAGAATATATTCACGAAGACAGAATTTTTATGGGAATCGGCAGCAGGGGCAGAGACACACAGTCAAGACAGGGGTTCACGGGAAACGGTAAGACAAAGACACAGGCTCAAGAGTCCACAGTCCTAGCTAGCCGAAGCGCGCGAGAGTCTACAACTTCTTCGTCTTTCAAGCGCTAGCTCAAACCGTCAGGTGGCATTATTCCTCCCTCGAAAAAAAAAACAAAACAAAACGCAAGCTCGAAGAAAAAACTGATGCGGATGGCAAATACGACTTTCAGCGGGTGAAATACGGCTTCATGCGAAGCACATGCACTATGTCAGACGAGCACTACGAGGTACAGTTCCATCTGGAATAACCTCATACGTAACTTCTGAGAGGCGACGCAACACTGCACGGTCCAAAGTGACGATTGAGAAGTTTTTCTGACAGGCCTGGGCGCCGGACAGATGTCCACATCCAGACATTGTCACCAGGCAGGAACACGACATAGCGATGTCGGTCGTTATATCGCCGTGCATCTGTTGCTTGCTGTTTTGTAATGCGATTACGGGCGAGTTGGCGAGCTTCCTCAGCGTAGTTGATGAATTCTTCTGCGTCAGCGGTAAGCAGCTGGTCGTCAGCCGCACATGGCAGCATAGCGTCGAGCATGGTCTGTACATCGCGTCCGTATACTAGGCGAAACGAAGTGAATAGAGTTGTTTCTTGGACGGCCGTGTTATATGCAAATGTGACATAAGGCAATATCTCGTCCCATGTTTTATGCCGCAAATCCACGTACATGGCGAGCATGTCCACTATTGTTTTATTTAGTCGCTCAGTAAGTCCATTAGACCGAGGATGGTAAGCAGTAGTCTTTCGGTGATGTGTCTTCAAGAATACGCGCTGTAAATGCCACGATGAGTGATGACGTATGAAGGGGCGCCATGGCGGAGGACAATCTGCGTCATGAAAAATTGTGCCACTTCGGAGGATGGTGCACGTGGCACCGCCATAGTTTCCGCGTAACGTGTCAGATAATCTTTAGCCACGATAATCCACTTATTGCCAGCTGACGATAAAGGAAAAGGGCCGAGAAAGTCCATACAATTTGGTCGAATGGTACTAGCGGTGGGGAATAGGCTGCAGGAAACCCACTAGCTTCAATGGCGCTGTCTTGCGTCGCTGACACTCGCGGCAACCTCTAATATATCGATGAACGGTGGCGGCAGGTTTGGGCCGGTAGTAGGCCTGGCGCACTCTGGTAAGAGTGCGTGCAAAGCCCAAGTGTCCAGCGGTGGGTTCATCATGACAAGCATGAAGGATTTCATCGCGGAGATCTGCAGGGATGACTAGAAGAAGGCTCGGTCACTGTTGCCGGCACTTTTCTTGTAGAGGATTCTGTCGCGCGTACAGAAGGATGACAAGTTCTTAGCAAACAGTCGAGATACTGTAGAATCGAAACCCTCCAGATGATCGATCACAGTTTTGAGGTCTCGATCAGCCCGTTGCCGGGCCTTTAAATCAGAGGAACTGATAATGCCAAGAAAATGGGCGTCTTCGTCCGTACTGTCATGGGCGAACTCCACGGGTGATCGAGACAGTGTGTCAGCATCTTCATGTTTAGGTCCAGCTTTATAAACGATAGAGTAATCAAATTCCTGCATACGAAGGCTCCACCGTGCAAGACGTCCTGATGGGTCTCGGAGACTAGCCAGCCAACACAAAGCATGATGGTCTGTCACAACTTTAAATTTACAGCCGTAGAGGTAAGGTTGGAAATTCATTGTGGCCCAAACGACGGCGAGACACTCCTTTTGAGGAGTTGAATAGTTTGATTCTGCCCGAGAAAGGGTGAGGCTGGCATAAGCGATCACTTTTTCCTCGCCTTGCTGGTGCTGGACCAGAACAGCACCCAGACCGACGTTGCTGGCGTCGGTGTGAATTTCGGTGGCAGCGTCCTCATCGAAGTGTGCAAGAACGGGAGGGTTGTGCAGCCGTTGGCGCAGCTCGGCGAATGCCTCCTGCTGCTCGAAAGAACACACGTACGGGACGTCATCACGTGTCAGGCGCGTCAAAGGTTCTGCAATCTTGGCAAAATCGGCAATGAAACGGCGATAGTACGCGCACCGGCTCAAGAAACGCCGGACTGCTTTCTTCGTGGTAGGGATGGGAAAGTTGGCTACAGCGGCTGTTTTGTCAGGATCAGGCCGGACACCATCAGCGCTAACCACATGACTAAGAAATTGCAGCTGCTGATATCCAGAGTGTCATTTTTCCGGTTTGAGTGTCAAATCGGCCGAGCGAAGAGCGTCCAATACCGTTCGCAGCCGCTTCAGATGTTGGTCAAACGTTTTTTGAAAACACGATGGGCCCAAGTATCCAGGCTAAACATGGGCAGGAGGACATACCAGTACATCAAAGACTTTCTGACGGGACGGACCACCGAAATCTGTGCGGGATACCTGCAGCTCGAAGAGAAGAAGCTGGGCAGCGTCTAAACTCCGCAGGGGTGGGTAATCTCCCCGCTACTCTTCAACCTCGTGATGATCGGGGTGGCCACCCGGCTAGAAAGAGTAGCGGGAGTCCGGCACACCATCTACGCCGACGACGTTACGCTATGGGTACCGGGAGGAAGCGACGGACACATCGAGACAACGCTGCAAGAAGCGGTCAACGCCATCGAGGAGCAGCTGGACGGGTCTGGACTCGTTTGCTCTCCGGCCAAGTCAGAACTGCTGGTGATTCCCCCGAAAGGATCGGGCAGGAAAAGAAATATGGAAGTCAAGTACGAGCGTCCCAAGATCACGGTCAAGACGGCGGGAGGACAAGTAATACCGGAGGTCGAGAAGATTCGAGTACTCGGGCTGCTCATCCAGCGAAACCGAGCCAACGGTGAAACGGTCAACAAGCTCGCGGGCAAAGCGGCTGCGGCAATGAGACTCATCAAGAGGGTGTCCAACAGAAAAGCGGGATGAAGGAGGAGAGCCTGACTAGGCTCGTTCAATCCTTCGCAGTTAGCCACATAACGTACGTGGCCGCCTTCCACAACTGGAGGCCGAGTGAACGTAACAAGATAGACGCCGCCATACGCAAGGCGTATAAGGCGGCACTCGGTCTCCTCGGGGGCACGAGCTCCGAAAAATTCATGGCGCTGGGAGTCCACAACACGCTGGACGAAATAGCCGAAGCACAGAGAACGGCGCAACTCGAGCGTCTCTCTGAAACGAGAACCGGAAGACAGATACTGCGGGACCTTGGCCTCGAACCGAGGGGAGGCAAGCAGCAGAAAGACGTACCTATACCAGATAGCATCAACAGAAAGCTCAGGGTCTTCCCGATCCCGAAGAACGTGAACCCCGAGCACAACAGGGAGCGGAGGTTGGCGAGGGCCAGGGCTCTCGTATACCTCCACGCCAGAGAAGAAGGCGCCGCTTACGTGGACGCGGCGGAGTATCGAGAGAACACCAACGCATACGCGGCGGTGGTTGTCGGGGCATCGACGGGTGCAACAAAGACCGCAGTGAGCGTCCGGACTCGAGAAGCGCACCGGGCGGAGGAGGTGCCCATCGCCTTGGCCGTTTCCGACCCCGGATGCACTACAGTGTTGTGTGACTCTAGAACGGCAGTGAAGAACTACGCCAAGGGTAGGGTATGTAGTGAGGCTGCGCGCATACTGCGCAAGGCCGAAGACATCGGACGCAAAAGTCCTGTGGTGATCAAGTGGTTTCCGGCCCACATGGGCAGTGACGTGTCGGAACGCGGAAACGTGAACCACAACGAGACGGCCAACTCGGCCGCGCGAGGACTAACCAACCGCGCGGCTGCAAGCACGGCCGACTCGGAGTCTTGGTCGCGGCGCAGTGCCAAGGACAAGATGACCACCTTCAACGAAAGAGTGAAATGGTACAGACTGAACAGACAGACTATGCCGCCACCTCACCCGGGGCTTACCCGGAAGGAGGCAGTGTTATACAGACAGTTACAGACGGGGTCCCTGCTCACCCCGGTGCTAGCTAAGCACATGTGTCCGAGTGTGCACGCGAGCGACATGTGTAGACTGTGCGCGAAGGAGAGAGCCACCGCGGCTCACATCCTTTGGGACTGTAGCGTAAATCCGCGCGAAGCCAGCGAGAAGACGACGATCCCGCCGCAGCTAGAGGCTGCAACGAGGAGCTGTGATCAAGAGACACAACTCAAGGCCGTCCAGCAGGTCTCGGCAGCTCTAGAGAGGCAGCGACCGAGCGAAACCGAGGAGAGGGGAGGCAGCACCCCCAAGAAGGGGGCGGCGGCCCTCTCGAACCCGCGGAAGTAGCGAGGGACGTAACAAGACCTCAAGAAGCACAACGCACGAGACTGACGTAGTGGCCGCGTCACGGTAAAAGCTTGTCCTCCCTGCTTGGAGGGAGCCTAACCGATTCTGCAGGCATTTTAAATAAAAGTTGTTCTCTCTCTCTCTCTCTCTCTCGATGACGTGGTCCAAATAAACCAAACAGGTTTGCCATTTAAGACCAGCAAGTACGGTGTCCATCATTCTCTGGAACGTCGCTGGCGCTGAACACAGACCGAAAGGCAATACTTTAAATTCATATAAGCCATCGGGTGTCACAAAGGCAGTCTTTTCCCGATCGCGCTCATCCACTTCTATCTGCCAATAACCACTTTTTAAATCAATGGAGGAAAAGAACTTGGCGTTGCGAAATCGATCGAGCGAATCTTCTATACGAGGCAACGGATATACATCTTTTTTTGATGTCATTCAGTTTCCTGTATACAACGCAAAAACGCAGCGTGCCAACCTTTTTCTTAACCAACACGACTGGCGCCTACCACGAACTTTTAGACGGCTGAATAACATCATTAAGCATTTCCTGGACTTGTGTCCGAATTGCCTCACGTTCTTTGGCCGAAATACGGTACGGCTGTTGTCGAATAGGTCGGGCTTCGTCAGACGTTAAGAGGCAATGCTTGGTGATAGAAGTTTACTGGACTTTCCGCGATGAGGCAAAGCACGGGGCGTACTCCAGCAGTAAGGCGCGCAGGTCGCGTTGTTGACAGGCAGAAAGGTCACTGCTAACATCGATGTGGTCTAGAACACCAGGAGTATCAATAATGTCAGACGCAAAAATTAAGAAACTTCGTTTAACAGTTCGCCGAAAGCGATGGCAGTAGAGCAATAGTGGTGGCGAGATTCATTCGTGAAGTTCGTGACGAGAAGCTCAGAGTGACCCGTTGCTGAGACTAATTAGGCTTCGAGCTGCAGAGATGCCATGAGAAAATAAAAGCGAACGGTTGCCTTCGGCAATTATCGGCCCGTCACGTAGCCCGTCGCACACAACACTCACAAACACGCTGGAGCGGGGAGGCACTGAAATACACTCGGCTGAAACTCGTAGGGCGCACGTACGTTGGCCGTCGGTGGAGCTGGCAGCCGCTTTCTCCGTTGGGAACGAGACCGTGCGCTGTCGGAGATCGATGATGGCGCCATAATCCCGCAGGAAATCCACACCGAGAATCAAATCACGAGAGCATTCCCGGAGAACGACGCAGCTGAAAACAAACGTTGACGTACGAATCTGGATTCTAGCCGTGCACTGCTCAATAGGAGTAATTACATGCCCCCCAGCCGTGCGTATCTGCTTGCTACACCATGGTGTCATAACCTTCCTAAGATGCGCTGTCAGTTTCCCACTCAAAATTGAAAAGTCAGCTCCAGTATCCACTAAAGCGCTGACGTAATAACCATCGATGCACACAGGGATGCCCAGCGATAGCCGGTCTCGTGAACCAAATGCTGTAGTTTCTGCTCCAAAATCCATATCTGGGACTTCTTTGTGCGGACACTGCCCCCCCCCCCCCCGGATTTTCCCGGCGGGGGCTTGGGGAGCGACCAGGCGGTGCTCGCGGGAAGTCACCAGTGGTTGAAAGGGATGGCCGACGTGGTGATGGAGACCTGGATTGTCGGCGCGCCATCCGGAGGCTCTCTTGTGCGAGGTTGTCTCCAATGTCACGAGGTAGTTGACCGAACTTGCGTCTAGGTGCCTTGGTGTAAAAACCCTCCGGTCCGAGTTCCCGATAAGGGCACCACCGGAAAATGTGACCAGGTTCCCCACAGTGGTAGCAAAGGCGGCGGCTCCGAGGGGCCCGCCAGACGTCCGTTCGTCGAATGTCTGATCGCGGTGGCCGCACGTACCGCGTTGGTTGCTGTACAGGAATGTATTGCGTTGGCTGCTGGGCGGGCAGGCACTGGGTTGGTGGCAATGGAGACAACGGAGCTTGGACTGGAACTCGGCGTCGGAGAATGTCGGCGTAAGTCGGACGAGGATAATCAGGAATAGGGGTACTTTGAGCTTCAGCAACATGCAGAGATGGCTGCGTGAATTGCTGAATCTCTTCGCGAATTATATGTGCGAGAGAATCACCCCTGGGTTGGAACGTGCCACAAACCTTTCGCAGTTCCTCCCATACAATTGCACGAATAAGATCTCGGAGGTGATCAGTAATGCTTCCAGCAGCTGTAAGAGGCTCGGCAGCAGTCGTAGTGAGGATGGGCTGTCGGAGAAAGCCGAGCGCTGGTGTAGACCCTTTTCCATGGTGACTGCCTCTGTTAAAAATGAGGTAACTGTAGTTGGTGGGCTACGTACAATACGAGCAAAAAGCTGTTCTTTAACCCCACGCATCAGGTGGCGCAGCTTTCTGTCTTCAGACATGTTGGGATCCGCACGTCGAAATAGTTTCGTTATGTCCTCAACATGACGAACGCGTTTGGCATCCGTTTCCGAGATTGTAGAGCACGTTCTGCTCGTTCGCGCCTATCCAGGCTGACATACGCCTCTATGATAAGACGGCGGAACTGAACTGAGGCCATGATGTTAATGCGCCTTCTCGGTTCTCATACCATGTCAAAGCATGGTCTTCCAGGCAGAAAAATGGCGTTCCGTAGCTTTAAGTTGTCGTCCCACTGATTAAAGGATGCGACTCGTTCGAACTGAGTTAGCCAGTCCTCAACGTCTTCATGCGCAGTGCCATGGAACGATTTCGGCACTCGGGGGTTTTGAAGGTAAATAGGAGTACCTTGCATGACCGACGTAGTGCTTTGCGTGGCTGGCCGGAGGCTCGTTGTTGAAGTGGACTCTAAGGGCCCGTGTTCGGGAGGAAGGCCCAGGTTCCTCCAGCTGACGCGATGAACTGGCGTGTCCACAGACAAAAGCTCGGTGTCGTTGGTTTGCCGAGGGGTGTGCGACATTGAGAGGACAATTACCCAGCCGGCTCCACCAAAACTGTCACGAAGACAGGAATTTATGGGAATCGGCAACAGGGGCAGAGCCACACAGTCAAGACAGGAGTTCACGGGAAACAATAACACGGAGACACAGGCTCAATAGTCCACAGTCCTAGTTTCTTCTTCTTCTGCCTTGATATTTGGCACATACCCACGAAGGGGGATTGAATAGGGTTCAGTGTGGACTGCCAAATGTCCTACACAAACTGAATTAGTGTATTAAAGTAATTGACAAGTAAACAAAACATAAGATGTAAGATCACAAAAGTTATTGAAAGAAAAAATATGAAGCAAAAATTTGGAATTTTGTAAATTTGGAATACAATTAGCAAGGGGATCTGTCCGTAGCTGTGATGTAGTTATGCAAGTATACTGACAAATTTGAGGCAACACAAATCCTTTCGCACTCGCACCGAAGGAGAGTAGAAGCGGGACCGACTGCGTAAATCCCAAGCGTGCAATTGGAGTTTCTAAATGCACCCTCCTCTGGTGTGAAAACCTTCAGCAAGCGAGAAGGAAGTGATCAATATTTTCAATTTCACCGCAAGCCTCACAAAGGTTTGTGGGGCTGATCCTGCATCTACATAAATAAAGATTTAGGCGAGGAATCCTGCATCTCAGGAGAGTCATCGTTACCTCACACTGCCGTGATTTACATGAACGAACTTACCATGAGTATATGAGATGCTGGTATTCGGCTGTAGATAGCAAAGGATCATTGCATGAAGCGGCTAGGTATTGATATCGCTGGAAACGGGACATTCCAAAAATGGTGATATTAGGGATGTTACATAAAATAGATGCATCAAGAGCTGATTTTGCCAAGAAATCTACCGCTTCGTTCTGGAAAATACGGCTGTGACCGGGGACCCAGATGCAGCGTATTTCTTTCACCCACCCCGGTATGAAATACTTTAGTGAGCGGCTCAACAGAGCATCCCGTGCTGACTTCAGTGACAACAAAACAGAAAGAGAGTCTGATAGAAAAGGTATGTTTGATTGAGGGCAGGGAACTTTTAGTATTGCTAGCCCAATTTCCATACACTCTGCTAGAAATATCGGTGTGTAATCCGGGACATGCAGCGAAAAACTCCAGGGAAGAGACTCTGAAAAAATTCCAATCGCTGCTTTGTGCGCAATCACAGACGCATCAGCGGCAATTACAGTGTGATCAGGGAACGTTTCAAGGTGTTCACTTAGGAGACTGGATATTAGACTTGAGGGTAAGTGCTTCACATTAGATGGAAATATAGAATCATAATTTATATCCAAAAAGGACGTTGAGCAGCCAGTAGGACATATAGAAGCAAGGTCCACACCAATGTTTGCTAAAATGCTCTGCGTGAAAACAACCTGGGGCTCGCAGACCCTTGGCCACTGGTGAGTGAGAAAGAGGGTGGGGTTTGACACAAAAATAGGTATAGCCACACCGGGAGTAGCCTCAAATGATCGCAAGAATGAT
The DNA here is from genome assembly GCF_055883805.1 of Amblyomma maculatum. NCBI lineage: Eukaryota > Metazoa > Arthropoda > Arachnida > Ixodida > Ixodidae > Amblyomma > Amblyomma maculatum. The sequence goes on from NC_139345.1 coordinate 214,138,690, forward strand.
GTGACAGTTAGAAGGCAGAAACGGGAGTTAAGGTCCGGAATTCGGGCCTCCAAGTACAGAACAGTGGTAGAGACTGACTGCGGAAGCCCTAGGCAGAGGCGCAGCGCCCGTCTTTCTAAAAGCAGCAAAGGATGCAGCTTGTATTTTGGACACCCAGAAAAAAGAATGCAGCCAAATTCCAGAATCGGTCGCACATAGGCTTTGTACAAAAGTAGAAGAGTATCTCGACGTACCGCAAATTTCCTATTATCCGTATGAGCCTGCCTTTCCTACTTGATGTGAGGCTTCCAATCCATACTAGCATCATACGTAATGCTTAAATTCCGCACAGATTCCACTTGAGGTATGACATCTGAGCGGTAGTTTAACGAAATATATAAGGGGGTTATGGTTTTAAAAAAGTAGCACACTACTTTTGGACACATTTAAACCAACTTAATTTTGTCCAACCAGGCCTCAAGTGCATTTAGGTAAGCCTGTAGTGAACGATATAGGTAATGAATATCTTTTGCAGAGGCGAAGAATGCTATGGGTCATCTGCATATAGATATACAGTCCTAGCTAGCCGAAGCGCGCGAGAGTCTACAACTTCTTCGTCTTTCAAGCGCTAGCGCAAACCGTCAGGTGGCAATATAATCAATCTGATTCCTGTACAGACCGTCCGGTGAAGTCATGCGTACAGGCGCCTCTTGTGCTGTTGAAAATGAGTATTCGCTATGGTCAGGTTGTTTTCTTGAGAAAACTCTACTAGCCTCTGCCCAGCTTCATTTGGGTCACCAAGACCGAACTTGCCTGTAATTCCGGATATTTCTTCACTCCCCACTTTAGCATTCCAGTCTCCTATGAGAAAAAGGACGTCTGATGACGGAGTGCGGTCTAAAAGGCATTGCAGGTCAGCATAAAATATCTCAACGTCAGCTTCTTCAGCCGTAGTGGTTGGTGCATAGACTTGGATAACTTTTATGTTGAAAGGGTGACCTTGGATCCGAAGTGAAATCATTCGGTCGTTTTTGGGGTTGTACCCTAGCACTGCTTTGCCCATTCTTCTGTTTACTATGAGAGCGACCCCATTCCTTCTCCTGGATTCGTGCCCACAACAAAAGACAGAGTGGTCGCCGGGAATAAATTGTCCCATTACGGTCCACGTGAGCTCGCTGATACCCAAGATATCAATGTCCAATTTGTCCATTTCTCGCTTGACGACATCCAGTTTACGTTGCGTCATAGATCTTACGTTCCATGTTGCTATATGATATATCTCCTTGCAACATCGGACTTTCCGGTCGCTTCCCGACACATCCACAACTGGTTGTCGTTACACCTACCATTTTCTGTTCCATGGCTCTGCGTTGTCCTCAACTTCAGTAGAACACTTTTAGTTAACCTCCATATTTCAGCCCCATAGTTAAATACCGGTACAATGCAACTGTTATACACTTTCCTCTTGATTGATAACGGTAAGCTGCTAGTCATAATGTTTGAGCACTTTCCGAATGCGCTCCATACCAATCTCATTCTCCTAGTTATTTCCCTTTCGTGGCCCGAGTCTTCGGTCACTATCCGTTCTAACTAAACATATTCGTCAACCACTTCCAATGCTTCGCTACCTATTTTAAATTGCTGGTCCTTTCCCAGGCTGTTTAGCATTACCTTAGCCTTCATCGTATTAACCTTTAGGCCCAGCTTTCTGCTTCTCCTCTCTATATCTGGTCCCCTGAGTTCCTTAACAAGGCAATGTCAATAGCGAATCGCCGATTACTGAGATATTCTCCACCGACCCTCATGCCTAGCAGCTAACTTTCCCTGCCTTTGAATGCACTCTCTAAGGAAGCTGCAAATAGCACTGGGGAGAACGTGTCTCCTTACCTAACACCTTTCGTAATTGGAATTTTATCATTTTCTTTATGCAGAACTATGGTGGCTGTGTAGCCGCTTTAGGTATGTTCTAGTACTTTCCCATAGGGCTCACCTACACCCAGATCTCGCAATGCCTTCATGACCGCTGAGGTTTCGACCGAGTCAAATGCTTTCTCGTAGTCAATGAATGCTATGTATAGGGGATGGTTATATTCCGAACACTTTTCTATCACCTGGTTTATAGTGTGGATATGATGGATGGTTGAATGACCTTTCCTAAATCCTGCTTGATCCTTTGCTTGATTAAAGTCTAAGGTTGTCCTGATCCTATTAGCGATTACTTTGGTAAATACCTCGTACGTAACTGATACAAGCTGACTGGTACGTAATTGTTCAAGGCCTTACCGCCCCTTTTCTTATGAATTAAAATAACGTTAGCGTTCTTCCATGATTACGGTACTTTCGATGCCATCAGGCATTTCGTATACAGTGTGGCCAGTTTTTCTAGCACGATATCCCCACCATCTTTCAACAAATCTGTTATTGCCTGAACCTCCCCAGCTGTTTTTCCCTTTTTCATAGCTTCTAAGACTTTCTTAATTTCGTCCTTCGTTATTAGCGGAACGTCTGATTGCTCTTAATTGCAGCCAATTTCATTCTTGTCTTGTCTGTTATGGCTGCTCTTGAGGTTAGTATACAAATCCTCGCCTACGTCGATTATCTTTTCCTGTTAGTAGAGAGTTTTAAAACTGCGTAGTGAGCGCTACGACGTACGCGCAGCCCACGTACTTTGCGGAACGCTACGGCATGGTCGCGTACATGCCGCAGTAAGGCTTTTAGTAGGGCGGAAGAGCATACGTACACAGGGGTCCAAAAGCTAACGCGGCAAGCGCAGTGGCCTGTGTAGTGCCATCTCGCAGCCATCTAAAACAATTTTCCAGCGGAGGAACTTCTGCTTCTTTGTTTTTTCGACAAGCGACAGATGGAACCCATGCTGCAAAGGTATTGCTTTGGGTGGCCGTTGTTGCAGAGAATGGGGATATAATGAATAACTTTGACCGAATCGGGACACTACCCCTTTACAAACGTAGTAGAAAGCAAAAATTAACAATACAACCCCGTGCAAAACTTAAATTCGAAGAAGCAAACCGTTGGGCCGAGAGAAAGGACATCACGTCAAAGCAGTTTTCTGAGTTCACAGTGCGCCTATGATGTCATCATCCAGTGCAAAAAGTAACTATGAACCTCGGAGAACACACTGCGAAACTATACGAAGTCTCATTAGAGAGGTGGAGTATATTTAAAATGCCACGAAACATATGCCGTAAAAATCGGGAGCATTGCCCATATAAGCATATGCAAAGAAAACTTACCAAAATAATTTTCTCGTTTAGGTCAGCACCAGTGAACACGACAGATGGCTAAACGTTAGCGAATGTTTTGAAGAAAAAGTATGACAAAATATGGTACGGCTTTTTTGGAGCCAAACAATATTTAATGCACCTCGATGAATATGCGTTGTTAAGATCTACATACGCCAGAAATCTAGCTGTCCGCTCTTCCTAGAGCTTCAACGTTCCCTCTTAAATGCGGCCGCTCAAATGAACAAACTTTTAATCTGAAGGTAGTCATCACCTGGCACTAAAAAGGAACCGTGCGCAAAGTAAACAAGGTAAACAAGAACAAAGTAAAGAAGTTTTGTGATCAAGTGGACCATTTGCTAAAACGCTTCACTGACCTACTATAAAGTGCTTTCCGCGGTGGTTTCGATGCGAATTTAGGCCTAGCGACGATTAGGGAGAGCAGACAGCTAGAGCGCCGTTGTCCTTCGCGGGCGGAGGCGTTGCTGTAAGCTTGCGGCATCCGATGCTGTAAGCTCGTGAGCATATTGTCTATTTTCATGATGCGGGTAGGGCCAGACCTGGGCTTGAAAACGAGTAACGTAAACGATGCTGCTAAGATGGGACAGCCGGGGTATCGGGTGCCTCGATGTAGTGCGCCGCGCGCTACTATACGCTGCTACGCTACTGCGTTGTCGGACGGCACCTGAAGATTGTAAAAAGGCGCTGTCGGACGACACTACATACATTGCGTAATTCATATGTAGCTTTTGAGACGTGCGCCTTTCGAGTTCGGGCGCCGACGTGCACCTGAATCCTGCCCACAGATGCCGCTATTCCCTAGGTTAAAAACACAAACACAGATAGACGAAAAGTTCAGTTTGCGGTAACCTGGGTAACCTCGGTAAGCCGCATGACTGCTATTTGACTGCATTACCACGGCTTCGCGTAACCGCGGTTGACGCTGCTCGTGACCAAAACATGCAGCAGCCGAAGCGGTCGTCACCGGCCGTGCCGGTTGACAGATCAGCAAGCTGCTGACAAAGAAACGAAAATACTAGTTTTAAAAATATCTGCAGCTCCGATGAAGCAGAAACATTGAGGTTTAGCTGCTTGGTAAATCAGGAATAAGATGCAATAAACAGCTCATATTCCAAAATTGCTGTCACGATTTCTTGAAGACGCCAATAGGAAGGCCGAAGAGGGAAGATGAAGAAGGAGACAGGAGGAATGAAAAGAGAGAGGAGAATACAAACCCGGCCAAAAGGGGCAATAATATTCGGAAGACGTCATGACAGAAGGGAAGATGAAAAAGACGGGAAGAGCGATAAGGGGGAGGAGAAGACGAAGCCGGTCAATTGGAGCAAGCAGATTCGGAAGATGCCAAGAATATAGAAGGGAAGAGCGAGAAGAGGGATGTGAAGAAGAAGCGCGTCAAATTGAACAAGGAGATTCTGAAGACACCCAGAAAAAACTTAGTTGTGGTATAACTCTGGCTAACCCTAGCTGAATTGCGAGAGACGGCGGAAGCTTCCTTTGCCTGCTACATTATTTTACTATCACGTCCTGTCAGTGTGAGGTGCTACATTATTGGGGACACTTAAGCTCATCCTTTAAGAGCATGACGCGAGAGCGTAAGCTACCAGCCCACATATAAATGACAAGGGTTAATGCTGCTGAACTGAATCTGGAGTGAAAGCATTAGTTGCCGGTTGTTGTTGTTGGCCTCTTAAAAAATGAAGCTGAAAAATGAAAAATAAAAGCTGCCGGTGACCGAGCGTTCTTCTTCTTCGCGGCTGTCCAAGGTCAAACTTGGCCCTTCCCGGGACGATGCGACGGGTCATAACCGGGCGCAGTATTGCTATTACAATAAAATAAGAAAAAAGGGACGATAAAGAAGATGGGAAGATCTCGAAGAGGAAGGAGGAAAGGCAGGCCAAATAGAGCAAGAAGATTGAGAAGACGCCAAGAATACAAGAAAGAAGATGAAAAATACGGAAGGAGCGAGAAGAGGAAGAAGTTGTAGCCGATGAATTGGAGCAAGATTTGGAAGGCGCCAAGAAGACAGATGGGAAGATGAAGGCGGAAAGGGCGAGAAGAGGGAGGACGAGAAGATGAAGCCGGTCAAATGAAGGAAGAAGATTCGAAAGACGCCAAGCAGAAGACAGAAGAATGGAAGATGAAGAGGACGGGAAGAGCGAGGAGAGGGAGGTCAAGAAGACAATGCCGGTCAAATGGAACAAGATTCGCAAGACGTCATGAAGAAGACAGAAGGGAAGATAAAGCAGACGGGAAGAGCGAGAAGAGGGATAAGAAGGAAAAGCCGGTCAAATGGAACAAGAAGTTTCGGAAGATGCCAAGAAGGCAGAAGTGAAGATGACAAAGACAACGGGAAGGGCGAGAAGAGTGAGGAGAAGTCGAAGCCAGTCAAATAGATCATGAGGATTCGGAAGACGCCCAGTAGAAGGAGACAGAAAAGGGAATATGAAGAAGACGGGAAGAGCGAGAAGAGAGAGAAGCGAAATTGAGCAAGAAGATTTAGGAGACGCCAAGAAGACGAGCCGAATCACCGATCACACCATACGGCTTGCAGCCAGTGCAACACTCGAGTCAGATTTACGAACAATCCGTTTGGTAGCCTTCGCAAAACATATCCAGGCCCAAATGAAATGAAATGGCATCAGTTTTCGTAGATGCTATTTTGTTAATATTGTTACTATCGGTATTCGGTTGTCGTGCTCCAGAGGACGATGAAGTGCGACAGACTGCCTAAAAACGACGACACCGAGGGTAGACAGATCTGAGCTGCCACCAACGCTATTGTATCGCTTGTAGACATTCTCCGTAACATTTCTTAATGGAGGTGCGGGGTGTTCGCCAGGAGGTCGCGAATGTGGGCATACCTTCCGGCCGCGTCGCTGACACCATGGATTCTGCACCTGCCCCTCCAGTGATTGCCGCTGCCACCTTCAACGCCGGTTTCTCACCCTGACATCGGTACCGCAATCTGAATGAATGGCGTACCCCTGACAATCGCCTCATCTGCTTTACTTGTTCCCGCATTAGCCACATATCCCGTCACTGCCGCAGCCGTTGGTACACACCATCTCGTCAGTTCATCTACTTCGACCACCGCGGAAACTATGCCCGTCGTTATTCCTAGCCTCCTGTGTTGCCCCGGTACAGCTGTTCGTGTTGCCAACCGTTCGCCATCCTCGCAAGCCCGACGCTCTCATTCTCCTCTTCCTCGCCGCAGTTCTTCACCGTCTTTTTCCGCCCATTTACCGGAAAATTAGCTAATGCAGCTCCCGGAGGTGACGATGCATTTGTGATCCGGACCGAAAAACCTCTGCTGCCCTCTACACTACAAAATAACCGCATCAATGTCCGTGGAGATGGAGTTATTGATACCGGCGCCCAACTGCCCATCCTTAGCTCCTCACTTCTCCGTCGCCTCAAAAAAAGTCCTTACGCAGCCATCGCGTCCACAGTTCGCGTCGCCAATGGCAGCCCTGAAGCCGTGGTTGACATGCGTACGGTGCGAGGTGCCATTGCTGACCGTCATGCTCAAGTGTTGTTCAACGTCTTTACAAGAATGGCCCCATGACGTTGTTCTTGGGATTGAATTTTTAACAGAAGACCACTCTGCACTCATTGACTGCTCTACCGGCCGGCTTCGCTTGGACCTTCCAGTCTAATCTGAAGACCCATCCTGCTCACTCCGCCTTCGCTCAGCACAGTTCTACCACCTTTCTCCTGAAACTGCCGTTTACATCCCTATTTCGCCATTCCCGTCTGTCCCAGACGGCGACTATCTCGCGTAACCCGTTAGGGACGTCATCCCGCAGCGGCACGTCACCCTTACTCATCTACTTGTAGTACGCATATTTAAGAACCGCACCACCCTCCCCGTCCTTAACTTCAGCTTGTCAATTCATGTTCTGGCCGAGGGAATTTCACTAGCTGCGTTGTCCTCGATGACCGATTGTGCGACTTCAGCTCTGACTACATATCATCCAACTGCCGCCACTGAGGCACATCCCTACTCTTCCACATCGTGTTCAGGTCCTGTTAACAGCATGATTGCAGCTAATCTCCCACCTCCATTCACCGCGGAGTTACAAGAGCTTTTGCTCTCCTATAGTGACCTTTCTGACTTCGGTACCCGCTCATTGGGTCAAACTACAGTTGTCGCCTACTGCATTGACACCATTGACGCCAGTCCTATTCACAGGCGGTCCTATCGGGCTTCGCTTGCCGAGCGCCTCGTCAAACGGGGGTCGATAAGATGTCAGCGAATGGCATATTCGAGCCTTCCAGTAGCCCCTGGGCATCCCTAACGTGTTGGTCAAGAAGAAAGATAACAGTTGGAGATTGTGCGTTCACTAACGCCATTTGATAAATATACGCAAAAAGATGTCTATCAGCTTCCGCGTATTGACGACGCGTTTGATAGTTTGCACGAAGCCAGCTACTTTTCATCCATCGACCTTCGTTCCGGCTGCAGGCTGATCTCTGTTGACGAAAGAGACCGTGAAAAAACTGCATTCACTACCACTGACGGCCTCTACCAATTTAAAGCCATGCCTTTTCGCCTTTGCAATGAACCAGCGACCTTCGAACGAATGATGGACTCTTTGCTCCGAGGTTTCAAGTGGACAAATTGTGTTATCTTGACAACGTAATTGTTTTCTCCTCTACATTTGCCAGCCAACTCATTTGTCTTTACAACTATTTCGCTTCTTCGTCGCGCTGGACCTCAACTAAGCTTCAAGAACGGCAGCTTCGGTCACCGAGAAATCAGTCCTTGTTTACTTGGTTAATGCTGTCGGCTTTCAGCCTGACTGTAAGGCCGCGGTGGCCCTTTCTTTAATGTTTCGGCGCGCGCGCCGCAGAAAACGGCGATGGAACGTTCTCCAAGCTACGAGAAAGCGACGCGACCGATTGCGTCATCTCGGCCACCGCGCTGCGCCTCCTCGCCCTCGTCGCCATGCGCGGACCCAAGCGTGCATTCCCCCGCACGGTCCCGGCCCTCCTCCTCGCTTCGCGCGGTAGGGCTGCGCGTGCTGACCATGTTCGAGAAAATTCGAGGCCTCTCCAGAAGGCCAAGGGGGGAAGGCATAGCTTTGGCAGCGCTAAGCTGTTTTCCGTTCCTCCTCCGCGCCTAGAAGGTTCGGCGCTGGCTATTTAAGAGCGCGCCGCGCAGTCACCGACGGTTCTGGTTCTTGTGCTGAGGCTAGTCGTTGGAAGATAGCGTAGCAGACAGGCCCCGACTGAGGAGTCGTAAAAAGAGTGATGCGCTCGTTTTGCCGTTAGTTATTCTCTGTCTCTTTTGTAAAGTGTGTCGCCTCTCTGTCTCGTGTAACTAAGTTTTCTGTACCCTGTGCTTCGTGTTCTTGTTATATAAAGTTATTTCGCGTTTTGTTACTGCAAGCTCGTCGGCCTTCGTCTCAGTGTGTTTGCTTGTGAACTGCACGTCGCCCGCCGAATCGAGGAGCTCCTTGGAGAGGTGCGGAAGATTTGAAGAAGAGATAAGAAGAACCTTTTGACGTTTTATTGGCGCAGCCGACAGTACGATTCGGCAACTGCAGCACTCCGCAAGCCCAGCCCGTTACTCGAGCCGTCGCAACGTTGTCGGCGCTCACCGAAGTCTGCCGGCCGTTCAAGGTGGAAGAGCTTCGCCGCGTGCAAGGACCTAGGGACCTCAAGAGGAGACGGTCAGAGGCAACGGCGAATAGGAGTGCCCACCAGAGAGGAGCGGCGCGTCAAGGAGGGGGCAACCGTTGCTGAGGTGCTGAGATCTCCCGGTCGTTCGGGGTAGGAACTTCATCGACGCGTGCAAGGACCCAGGGTCCCCCAGAAGTGACGGTCAGAGGCAGCGACGATCGGAAGTGCCCCACAGCGAGGAGCGACGCGGCGAGGAAGGCGCAACCGTTGCTCAGGTGAGCGGGATTTCTTGCCTCCGTTGGTGTGCGTGGCTCAGGCATTAGGAGCGGGAAGTGCGCGGTGTCGACGTGTAGTTAGTCAGGTTAGCAAACATGAACACCAGAAAGTCAGTGTTTTCCGGATGGACCAGAGTGTCCGTAAGAGTCCCCATAGCCTCACTGAGACGGAAGAATTGCGTAACAAAGACGAATAGTAAGGACCTAGCGAAGCGTCGAGAGGCAGAGGCGAAAGCAGAGACAGAATTAGAAATTAGAAAGATGGAGATAGAATTGAGAAAGATGGAGGCAGAATTGAGAATGTACGAACTAGAAACTCAGAGTGATAGCGGAGGCAGAAGCTCGAAAGGTACAAGCAGAGGCCCAATTGAAGCAAGTACAGTAGAAGAAACTAAAAAGAATCCTTCGAAAGAGCGGCCCTGAACAGTACTTGCAGGGAGCGTGTCAGGTGACGAAGCGGCCTTGCCGGCCGACACTGCCGCGAGCACTACGCCAGCGGAGACAACCTTCGCCAGAGCGAGCGATGCTGTCGGCGTGCGCGGTGCGTTGCCGGCCAGCGAAGTAAACAACGCCAAAACATCGGCTGTAGTCTTCAAAATAGAAGTGCCCGCGTGCGATCAGATTACCGAAGGCGTCAGCGTTCAGCCAGGCACACGGGAAGACGCGCGGCAGCAGCAGACCGAACTCAAACCCGCTGTAGACGAGGTAATTGAAGAACGTAAAGCTGCGACGTGTTTACAAACTAATCCAGACGCGTCAAATACAGCAAATGCGGGTGAAACAGCGACACCGGGCGCGAGCGCTTACCAAGAACAGGGCGCCACAGTTGATTCAGTGACAGTGGTCGCGAGCGATGCGATTGTCGAGACCCGCGATCTTACGTTGACCGCTGCAGATGCTGTTTGTAGGGCAGAAAACCCAGCAGCTGTCGCGAACATCAAAGTCAGCACCGCAACAGTCGCGGAATTGGCCGCCACTAGCACTCGTGAACCCGAGACGCACAGTAAAGTGACGAGTCTCCCATTCAAAGGCGAGTGTTTAGCATGCTGCATTGTTGCAGACCTACACGAGCCGCATGATGCCGCGCCCCTCCCTAGCCCTAAAGAGTGTCGAGATGAAACAAACTCTCCACTTGAGCCTGAGCAGCGTTGCGCCGGCGGGCGTGAGCGGTCCCACTCACCTGTGCATGAAAGTGCGTGCGCTCGCAAGCATGGAGTGGCCAGCGAAGCGTGCAAAGAACACTTGCCGGACTTGACTACATGTGATGTGTGCGGAACTACGAGATTTGGGACCTGCTCTGAACGTTTTGCATGTGCAGGGACCGCGAACGAGAGAAGTGCTTTTGAACTTCGTGCTTGTGAACTTGGTGCGCCAGGAACTGTGACCAGCTTTGAATGTCATTCGTGCCACCCTGAGACTGTGAGCAAAGGTAAATGTGCCTGTAGGCTGTGTTATAGCGGAAGGAAAGTCGCGGCCTTTTGCATATGTTTGGTTTGGCTGGGCAAAAAAGCCCGGCAATCCTCTTATGGTGGGGCGTGTAAGGCCGCGGTGGCCCTTTCTTTAATGTTTCGGCGCGCGCGCCGCAGAAAACGGCGATGGAACGTTCTCCAAGCTACGAGAAAGCGACGCGACCGATTGCGTCATCTCGGCCACCGCGCTGCGCCTCCTCGCCCTCGTCGCCATGCGCGGACCCAAGCGTGCATTCCCCCGCATGGTCCCGGTCCTCCTCCTCGCTTCGCGCGGGAGGGCTGCGCGTGCTGACCATGTTCGAGAAAATTCGAGGCCTCTCCAGAAGGCCAAGGGGGGAAGGCATAGCTTTGGCAGCGCTAAGCTGTTTTCCGTTCCTCCTCCGCGCCTAGAAGGTTCGGCGCTGGCTATTTTAGAGCGCGCCGCGCAGTCCCCGACGGTTCTGGTTCTTGTGCTGAGACTAGTCGTTGAAAGATAGCGTAGCAGACAGGCCCCGACTGAGGAGTCGTAAAAAGAGTGATGCGCTCGTTTTGCCGTTAGTTATTCTTTGTCTCTTTTGTAAAGTGTGTCGCCTCTCTGTCTCGTGTAACTAAGTTTTCTGTACCCTGTGCTTCGTGTTCTTGTTATATAAAGTTAATTCTCGTTTTGTTACTGCAAGCTCGTCGGCCTTCGTCTCAGTGTGTTTGCGTGTGAACTGCACGTCGCCCGCCGAATCGAGGAGCACCTTGGAGAGGTGCGGAAGATTTGAAGAAGAGACAAGAAGAACCTTTTGACGTTTTACTCTGACCTTGACAAGTTTCGCGCTGTCAGATTTTTAGACTCCGCGTTCATCCAGCGATGTTCGAGCTTTTATTGGTTTATGCTCCTATTTCCGACGATTTGTCCCGATTGTCGCAGCCCTTGTTCGACCTCTCACTCACCTCCTGATAAAGACGTTTCATTCTCTTGGGAGCTGGAACAAGCTGCACCTTTCTCGGAGCTTATTACTGCTCTCACTACTCCACCCGAATTGGACCTCTACGCCCCTAGTTAACTGCCAACGAAGCAAGTGGCATGACATTGGAGCTATAATAGCTCATCGACAACACGGGCGCACAAGGGTGATTGCGTATGCCAGCCACCTCCTATCTACGCCCGAAAACTTTTTTTTCTGTCACAGAGCGAGAGTGTCTGGCGCTCCTTTGGGTATTACAAAATTTCGCATTTATTTGTCGCACTAGTGTTGGTTTTGCTCCCTAAAAGATCCTACTGGCGGTTTGGCACGCTTTGGTGCTACGATTGGAAGAATATACTTTTTCCGTCGTCTGCAAGTCTGGCCGACTCCACCAAGGTGCAGACTGCTTGTCCCGTCATCGCGTCGACTCCCCTAGCCCTTCTGACTCCGACGATGATGCCTGTGCCTGTGTCTTGTCGGTCTCAGCATTTTCTAATATTGCCGACGAACAGCGCTACATTCCCTTATCCTCCGTCTCACCTTCGACCCGCCTGATCCATCCTTCGCCTTATTTGTACTCCTTGGGAAAACTCTACACCAACGTAATATGCGATCGGCTGCGCTCGCTGATCTTTTCCGTCGCTTCCCAACATCTGCGTCCCACCATTTTTGAACAGTACCATGATGTTCCCACGGCTGGATACTTGAGTGTCTCTTGCGCATAAGACATTCTGCACCGACGTGTCCACTGACCGGGGCTCTACCACTCCGTCCTGCACTACGTGTTACGTTTCTCCACCGACAAGTGTGACAGCTGACGCGGCCACCGCATAACAACAGGCAGAACCGCGAGCGGATAGGCCATTTCGACGCCGTTCATCGGCCGCGCAACGCTTCCTCCCGCGGGCAAGTCTCGACGTGATCCTGCCACACGCCAAATGCGTGTGCGTGCGTGTGTGTGCAAACGCCGGCCAAGCCCGGAGCTCGGGGGAGAGTGCGCCGCCCTCTCCCGTCTGCAGGAGGTGGAGGAGATGCGGTCGGATCACCTGCGATTGAGTCATCCCATCTTGCCCAGACTTCTCGGGCTCTCCATTTCCTGTGAGGGTTTTCCCTTTCCCTGTGAACTGGCAAGCCTATAAAAAGCAGCGGCCGACTCCGCTGAGAGACAGACTACTTTGACGCGCCGTTGAGACGACGCTAGACACCAGCTGTGTGAACGTGTCTATATTCTCTCCGGGTCAGCTTCTCTGCCCGTTCCTTCACGATGTTGTAGTAAAGGTTGTTGTTTCGTTAGAAGACGCCTCGTCTTTGCTGGGACCGTTGATGCCGTCCGCCGTCCACGGAGCCGCCAGGCAAACGCTACCGAGGAGCACGCGAGCCGCACGTAATAATTGGTGGCAGCGGTACGCTACTCAGGCGCACGCGACCCAAACCTAACAACTGGTGAACAGCGGTGGGACGACGACGACCAAGCCGTAACCGTGGTCGGAGGGACGAGCCAGGCGATACCGTCGTCCAACAACTGGTGAACAGCGGAGCGACGAGGACGACCAAGCAGTGACCGTGGTCGGTGAAACGAGCCAGGCCTGACCGAGGTGCAACATCTGGTGGGAAGAGCGGAGATGTCCCAGGCGTGACCCGTGCAACAAGCAGCTCAGCGGAAAGGCGGGAGCAGTGCAACGAGCCCTGTGTGATGACTGGTTGCCTGCAGCGGAACGACTGCGTTGGATTCTTGGCTGCAAGGTTCGGTGAGTGCGGGACTTTGTTCTACTGAGTTTTGCCAGTCTTTTGTTAAGTAGAGAACAGAGCTGGTAATTGTGTTGTCGTTGTTGCTGGGTTTATTGCAGCAAGGCAATAGTGGGTAGTAGAGAAGGCAGCACTCGGAACAGCCATGGGTTTGGATTTGAAGTCGTTGCGCAAACCGAAATTGCTGGAGCTTGCGGAGGAGTTGGGTCTGGATTTGTCAGACAAACTCAGAAAACCAGAAGTGTTAAAGGCCATTCTTGCGTTGGAAGCTGAAGATGACGAGCTTTCGGAATGCCTTGAGATCATTGACGACCGTAAAGAGGAACGTGACCGTAAGGAAAAACAAGAGAAAGAGGAGCGAGACCGTCAATTCGCTATGGAAATGAACCGTCTCGAAATAAACGCGGGACGCGCTGGTAGTGCAAGTCGGGCTCACGGTGCAGGAGAACGGGAATCGTTCAAAATGAGTGACCTGATGCGGCCGTTTAAGCTTGGAGAGGACATTGGTTTGTTCCTGGTTAACTTCGAGCGAACGTGCGAGAAGCAAGGGTTTTCTCGGGAAACGTGGCCACAGCGCTTGCTCACTTTGTTACCCGGTGAGGCGGCAGACGTAATCGCTCGCTTGACAAAAGAGCAAGCAGAGGATTACGACAAAGTGAAATCGAGTCTGCTAAAAAAGTACAGGCTGTCAGCAGAAGCATTCCGTCGGAATTTTCGGGAGTATGAGAAAAGCAAAAGTGAGTCGTATACAGAGTTTGCCTACAAGCTTATGTCAAACATGTATGAGTGGCTCAAAGAAGAAAAAGCGTATGGTAACCACGATAAGGTTCTGCAGTGTTTCGGGCTGGAACAGTTTTACAGTCGGTTACCCGAGAACGTGCGGTATTGCGTCATGGACAGGCCAGATGTTAGTACGGTGGATAGAGCCGCCGAGCTAGCTGAAGAGTTTGTGACGCGTCGGGCTCGTGGAGCTAAGGACGGTCAACAGGGGGAATTCGGCTCTAAGCTTGAGAGGCCTAAGTTCAAGCCCTTTAAAGCCAGAGAGAACAAACGTGGTGCGGATGCGAGTGAAGGCAGTCCGGCCAAACAAAGAAATGGTGGTAGCCGAAGCCGAACTGAAAAAGAGGTTCGAGGCAAGGCAATCGCGCGCCTGTTATACGTGCCAGAAGCCTGGTCATTTTTCGGCGCAGTGTCCAGAGACAAAACCAAAGATCGTGTTTTTGTCATTATGACGAAGTGACGAGAACATGAAGCTTCTCGAACCGTACACTCGAGACCTTCTCGTGAACGGGAAACAGTGTCGAGTGCTTCGCGATTCTGCGACTACCATGGATGTGGTTCACCCCTCTTATGTAGAACCAGAGATGTTCACGGGTGAGTGCGCGTGAATCAAACAGGCCGTGGAAGCTCGCAGCGTGCGTTTGCCAATAGCCAAAGTGCTTATTGAGGGACCTTTCGGGGCACTTGAGACAGAAGCGGCTGTGTCATCTGTGCTTCCTCCTCAGTACCCGTACCTATTTTCAAGCAAGTCCGATCACCTCTTGCGCGAAAATGGGTTTGTGTTTGGAGAGGGTAGCGTACTAGCTTTAACCAGATCTAGAGCTCGGGAGCTTGCTGCAAAGGCGGTAGTTCCGAAGATGAGGTGGTCAAGCAATGAGAAAGGGTCGAAGGCACAGCACGCTGAGATTAAGACCACGTACGCCGTAGACACAAGTGAGCCTGAAAAGTCAAAAGTACCAGAGTGTGAGACACAGCTTAGGGAAGCGGCCGAGAAACGTGACCGCAGTAGTGAGCCGACCGATCCTCGAACAGAGGAGTATTGTGTTACCTTGGTCGAGCCACTAGCTGAGACTGTTAGCACAGGCTTAATCGGCGAGAAGTCCGAAGTGACGCCGTTAAGCGAGGTGAACTGCATGCCGACCCAAGTAGCTGTAGGAGATACAGTTCCAGCGAATTAGTGTGGGGAACTGGTAGTAACTGAACCGTCTCTCGAGTCGAAAGCAGAAGCTTGTGTAGAGCGCGACGGAGATGGAAATGAGCTAGGAGAGGAGAAACTGTCAGTTGCCGAAATCAGCTGTGTCGTAGAGCAGGGTACGCAGAAAAACGAAGTGCCGAGCAGGGAAACTGCGCAGCCCGCGAGTTGTGATCAGCTAGGGCAGACCGACGAGGAGTGCGCGTCCGCTGTAGAGAGCGAGACTTGCGAAGGCGACAGCGTACGTCTAGAGCAGAGTCAAAATCGTTCGTACCCTGATACCAGGCTAAGTTGTATTCGCGAAAGCAACCCCAGTGCGAACGCGGACGTGGCACACATGACCCTCACGCTATCCGAAGCGCCCCAGCTGTCGAAGGAGCTTGATCGTGCGCCGGTTAGCGCTGAGCGATGCGGCTCATCGGAGGACCCGTGTGACGTGAGTGGCGAGCCGCCAGAGGAAATGCCTAGCTTGAGGGCTGGCATGAGCGGTTGTTGTTCGGACTTGACTGAAAGTGAGTCATGCGCTGCTGGCCGCGGTGCAGACGCGCCGCCGCAATTTGACCACTTTGACGACCCCGGTGTCCTACTAGCTCCGGTTTCCGCTAGAACGGTTACCGCTAGCTTGTCAGAGATGGCTCAGAAAGAAAGCAGAAGGCTAGTATTTCAGTGCTGCCGACGAAAAACGCGGAAAGGCAGGCGCGAGAAAGAATGCTATCATCGTAAGGAGAGCAAACTCAAACGATTTCGAAAATGAAAGAGACTATCCCAAAGGCACAAATGCGCCCGTGCCCAGAAAATGCGTGACTGGTGCGCAAAGCGTAAGGAGAGGGATAGGCTGTTTTGAAAAGTGAGCGACTCATGCTCATGCGTTTCTTTGCACAGAAACAGGAAGGTACGGTTGTTCCGTGAAACGGACAGCCGAAGCTTTAGCGAAAAGGGTGGTCTCAACGGTAACGCCGATGGCTTAAGTCGGAGCCCATAACGTGAGAAGAAGCCTGTATTCACTTGTTGGTGTTTTTCTTCCTGACATAGGATTTTTAACATTATTGTATTGTATTATCTTTGTTTGAAGTGGCGTTTTTGAAAGCGCAATTTTCAAATTTGTGGACGCGTTCTAAGTGCTGCTGAGCTGCCCTTTAATATAGATGGGGGCATAAGAGGGAAATAGTCTGGCATAACTTAGTGAAGATTGTGCCGTGCTTGCTGGCTGAACGGTTAAGTTTTTAGCGTGGTTTGTGACGCTGTGGGTTGTCAGCAAACTCTCCTGAAGACAAGTTGCAGAGTGCCTTGGGAAGCAGGACTTGCCAAGGAAGTCTTCGGGCTGTTTGGGCTCAAGGGAAGCAGAATCGGACGACCCCGGCTAGCAGCAACATCCCGATCCCTCCGGACAGCGGATGCAGTCCCCTGCCCTTCGGGATCTCCCTTCCCCGGCGGGGCAGTCTGTTACGTTTCTCCACCGACAAGTGTGACAGCTGACGCGGCCACCGCATAGCAACAGGCAGAACCGCTAGCGGATCGGCCATTTCGACGCCGTTCATCGGCCGCGCAACGCTTCCTCCCGCGGGCAAGTCTCGAAGTGATCCTGCCACGCGCCAAATGTGTGTGCGTGCGTGTGTGTGTGCAAACGCCGGCCAAGCCCGGAGCTCGGGGGAGAGTGCGCCGCCCTCGCCCGTCTGCAGGAGGTAGAGGAGATGTGGTCGGACAACCTGCGATTGAGTCATCCCATCTTGCCCAGACTTGTCGGGCTCTCCATTTCCTGTGAGGGTTTTCCATTTCCCTGTGAACTGGCAAGTCTATAAAAAGCAGCGGCCGACTCCGCTGAGAGAGAGACTACTTTGACGCGCCGTTGAGACGACGCTAGACACCAGCTGTGTGAACGTGTCTGTATTCTCTCCGGGTCAGCTTCTCTGCCCGTTCCTTCACGATGTTGTAGTAAAGGTTGTTGTTTCGTTAGAAGACGCCTCGTCTTTGCTGGGACCGCTGATGCCGTCCGCCATCCACGGAGTCGCCAGGCAAACGCTACCGAGGAGCACGCGAGCCGCACGGAATAACTGCTGGCAGCTGTACGCTACCCAGGCACACGCGACCCACAAATGTAGTATACGTTACCGCATGTGAACTGCATCAGCGTCGGAAGAAAACCATAATTTTCCTTCAGGATAACTTGCAACCGATTCCCATATTCCCATACCGATTGATCCGTTTTCCCGTGTAGACGTTGAACTTCTTGGGCCCTTCCCAGTTACCGCCTTGCGGAAAAAATGGATAGCCGTCGCCATCAATTACGCTATGCTTTGCGCTATTACCCGAGGTATCCTGACTAGCTGCGCCACAGATATCGCTGACTTAAACTCCTAGAAAACGTGATGCTTCATCATTGCGCCCCTCGTGAACTTCTAACTGACCGTGGCCGCTGCTTCATCTCACGAATAGTAGACGAAATTTGCCGTTCGTGCTCCGTCCGCAACAAATTCACCACCCCATCACCACAAAATCACTTCCAGAACAACGGCCTCACAGAACGTCTAAACCGTACACTCACATATATGCTGTTCATATATTTGTCTGACGACCAGCGATATTGAGACGTTCAACAACATTTTCTGACATTTGCCTACAACTAGTCTCTACTACTGGATATTTTCCATTTTACCTATATTTGACCGACACCAGTTGCTGCCCTTTTACACCTCACTACCTGCGGCAGGCGCCACTAGTATTTACGCCAGTGATGCCGCCGCCCGCGCTTATGATGCCACCGGATTGTTCGTGTCAGGCTCTCTGCATCCCAAGACTCCCAAAAATGTCGGTAAAACAGTCGCCACAGTGATGTGCACTACACTCCTGAATCACTCGTATTGCTGTGGCTTCCGTGCCGTTGAGGGGAATTGTGCGAAAATCCTTCGCCCCGTTTTACAGACCCTTACCGTGTTTTGCGCCCCGTCACCGACGTCACATACGAAGTTGAACCTGTGCACCCGAAGTCCTCTACCGTAGTGCCTTCCTTCGAAATTGTACATGTGTCCCATATCAAGTCCTATATTTCACGTTCTATTTCACTACCATAGAAAGCTCCGGGACTGCTTTTCCCGAGGGGATAATGTTACTACCAGTATTCGCTGGTCGTGCTCCCGAGGACGACGAAGTGCGACGGACTGCCTAAAGACGACGACGAGAGGCAACCAGCGCTAGTTGTATCGCTTGTGAACCTTTTCTGTAACAATACAAATTAAAGATAGCAAAGGCTCTAAAACAGGTCCCTGGAGAACTGCAGATATGGCACAGGAACAGTTACACGTATATTCTAATTTTGACGCATTATAAGAATTCTTCGATTCATGGGGTGATGTTACGGCGCAGTTGAAGGGAACGCACCAATATATCATTCATCCATCCCTCCATCCACCCACCCACCCACTTATCCATCCATCCATCCATCCATCCATCCATCCATCCATCCATCCATCCATCCATCCATCCATCCATCCATCCATCCATCCATCCATCCATCCATCCATCCATCCGCCCGTCCGTCCGTCCGTCCGTCCGTCCGTCCGTCCGTCCGTCCGTCCGTCCATCCATCCATCCATCCATCCATCCATCCATCCATCCATCCATCCATACATACATACATACATACATACATACATACATACATACATACATACATACATACATACATACATACATACATACATACATACATACATACATACGTATATCCATCTATCCCTCCGTTCGTCCGTCCGTCCGTCCATCCATCACAAGGTTACCTTAAAATCAAAGCTACTCGTATCACGGAATTTTGGTGGAATTGGAGTTTGAATATGCTACGGGAAAATTAAAGACGCTGTAACTTACTGTTACGAAATGGCGCACGTTTTTATTAGGCCGGCGCGGCGCGAAGGTTCGGCGACTTTCGAGAAACGACTCCCTCTCCTCGCGAGAGAGCGCGTAGCCTTGTACGCTTCGGCGTCACCCTCTTTCTCATCACCCAGCAGCGACGGTGACTCAACCGGCCAGAAAGCGCTAGTCTTCTCTAGATTTTTGGACGGCGCCTAGCTAATTCCGATGCGCGGCAGAGAACGCTTCAACAAGCGAAGCTAAGTGTGTGTGCGCGCTAGCCTTGACGAGTATTGGGGCGTGTTCGCAAGTGCTATGGCTCGGCTCGGGGCTCCACCCGCTGTTGGCAAGCCCACAGACTTGCGAGGGAGCGGCGCTCGTCTTACATGGCGGCCACATAATGACTCTCGAGGCGTCGGTCTGCAACAGTGCCCGGTGAACAATTTGGTATTTGTTTAATTGACTCTCTCGTGTGTTGTTCTGTGTTTTAAAGCCTGTGTGTTATTGAACGCCTCTTTAGTTGCATGCTTAGCGCTGCTTTTCTATGAAACTCTCGTCTGTGTATTTTTAGTGGTCGTGTATATTCCTCTGTATACCGTTTCTTGCTGTTTGTAAATTTTGTTTTATTTGTTACTTCTGACTCCGACCCTTACTCTGGCTTGAACCGGCGAAAGCTGGGCACCAAACGCCCCCCCCCCCCCCTTCTGTCACTACAAGGCAGTTGAATTCCGGCTGAGCTTGCCAAGCAAATCGAGGGCATTTCCTTTGTGACCGGAACAGCTACCCTCCCCCCTCACTCTAAGGGTGTCTAGGAGTGTGCGCACCATTAAGGGCGTATCGTTAATAATCCTCTAATTATTACGGGTGACACAAACGAAGATAACGTTTGTGGGTGGTGCATCCATACCTGCTAACACGTGTATCCTGCTTGAGAAAGTCCATAAGTTTGGACTCGAGTCGTGTTCCTCCCCACGCGTTAACGGCCCTCAACAGGCTAGTGGCGAAAAACGCCCCTCAAGAGGGTCAAGACCGTTGCTTTGTGGAGGGAATTGAGTCTTGCAAAGATGTTACACAGACTGATCCGAACTGCCTTGGAACACTTTTTGTGGTGTGGTAAAATTCAATGATAACGAACTTTGCCTCTTACAGATAGATAAGGTAGGCGACGTTGTAGTCTTGCCTAAAACCAACTGCAAAGACAGTTAAGCACAAGGCATAAAACATTTGTTGCTGTAAAAAAGGCCAAACACGGATAGACTGCGGGAACGTGTCTGGAAATACTTTCTAATGATATTTCTTAGAGTAAACATGGGGTGGTAAATGTCTTCTTTAGTGTTAAAACACATAATCCCAAAGCTCAATCCCGTTCGAATGCGAGTGAAGGTGGCCCCTCGCAGTTTTGCGTCAGTAGGTTCCTTCAGCGATGTTTGAATGACCTTGAAATAGTTTTTGTTTTCTTAAGAATGTTCAGAGGATGTATTCCAGTTTTTTGAAGAGAACCTCGATTTACATTGTGCTTTCTCTGCTGACGTGGAAGAGCTGTTGTATTGAGTGCCGCCAGTGTTTTATTCAGTGAACCGTTTGCTTCTCATTTTGGCGAAACCTGAGCACAAACAATACTTCAGGGTTCATGGAACTGCTGAATGTTTATCTGAGCTCGGCCTATACTGAATCGAACAACGGTGTGTATTTGCAGAAACAGGGAGTCTGTATAGGGTCCTGCGTAGCGCCGGTCATTAGCGACCGCGTTGTAGCCAACTGTGACAGGTTGACTGACACACACCTGTAGGAGTTTAATTTTAAAGGTCTTTCGTTACATTGTTGATTTTTAATTGTAGTTTGCAATAGCCTAATGGACGTGGTGAAGGGCTTGAATGCGTATCACACCTGGCCAATTATCAGAGCAGCATGCAGTGATAAAAAGTCCTGAAGCCTAAGGATTATCGTCTCAGCCGCAAAATGAACCTGTTACGCCATCAAGACCTAAATGCATTTAAAATGCCTCGAAATGATTTATTACCACAGCCAGAAATGGTCTGATAGCATTTCATGGCAATTCGTTTTTTAATGACACCGTACGGCTTCATTTTGCGGCTGAGACAAAAATCAATTCGCTTCAGGACTTCTCACCAAGACTGCACATAACACGTCAAATCCAAAATTAGCATAATTACTAATATATTAATCGAAGAATTAGGGGTCGTTCAATTAACTCAAGAATATGCTGAAATCAAAGCTTATCTATGCCAGTGCTCAAAATGAAGCTTAGATGAGCTCGCACGGTCTTTTCAACTCAAGTCCTTGATGGCCCTACGTATACGCACGTGCCTTTCATCCATCTTGTCCCGGTCAAGTTTATTTCTAGAATATTTCAAACATGTGATATATGCTGAAGTAAAAGTGCAGTAAACATTTCACAGTAAGAAAAGGATATCAGTAAAACAAATGAATGATTTTACAGATATATCCAAACATCACCTTGTCAGTGCAGTGCAGTTCAGTTCAGTTCAGTTCAGTCGTTTAGTTGTGTCCGACTCTTCGTGACCCTATGGACCATATCACGCCACGCGTTCCGGTCTGTCACTATCTTCCTAACATCACAGAACTTCATCTGCAGCGCCTCGAGGACGCCATCTAACCATCGCGTTCATGGCCTAACCCTTCTCCGGTAAACCTCAACCTTTCCACACATCAAAGCTTTCTCCAGCGACTCCTCTCTTCTCATGAGATGACCAAAGTAGCTAAGCTTTAACTTTAGTATTTGACCCTCCAATGAGCAGTCAGGGTTTATGGTCGACAATATCGACTGATTTGATCTTCTGGCAGTCCAAGGAACTCTCAAGAGTTTGCGCCAGCACCACAACTCAAACGCGTCAATTCTTCGGCGGTCAGCCTTCTTCACAGTCCAACTCTCGCATCCTAAAATTGTGACTGGCCATAGAGTTTTCTTGGCATAAAATAGCGGAGTGGGTCAACTTGTCAACTGCAGCATAAATGACCCCCGTGAATAAGTGAGTGAATGCAGATTGGCCATACAGAACTGATGCACACAACCTTCCTTGCACATACGCAAAGTGTACTTTTTTGGACGCCTGGCGATTAGTTGCAAAAAATGATTTGCGGCTGCTCTAAAGGCGGGACTCATAAGACAGCTGTCAAGTGGAGCTTGATAGGATGAGGCCCATCAGCTGTGAGAGAAAGCCAACATAATAATCAGTTTTTTGTGTTTGATGACACACTAGTAAAGGTAATGGCTTTCTGCATAGCAGCTAATATTTATTTAATTCCGCAGCTTCTTGAGAATGTTTTCTACATATGCAGTGCACGAGAGTATTGTAAATGTGCATAAGCCCTCTCTACATAACCGGGTTAGAATAAGGAGAACATGTACACACGGAATCAAAGAAAACCAGGTAAGGGTTGCAATGAGCATTCAATTAAATCTTTATTCAGCAATTTTACAGAAAAATGCAGGGAGCTGGACAAAAAAGATGCTCTGCGGCAAGCTTGACTCAGTTTGCAGTTGACTCGGTCTCAGTTTGCAAGCAAACATTTCAACAAGAAGATGTCTTCTCCTGGGATGAAGAGAAGTCTTGTTGAAATGTTTGCTTCCGAACTAGGCTGCCTCTCAACCCTTGTTCGTTTTTCTTTGATACTAGATGACCAAGACTTCCATTTGCCACTTTTCCAATGCTCTATTTTCACACTGCTGCATACAAGGTTAAAGGCACATCATCTGGCACAAGCATTAATTGCCGTGTGCTTCCTGCACTTGATATCAGATTTCTCTTTCTCTTTGCAGCAGAGCATTTCTAATGTTTACACCCAGCTGCACATGCTCTTGTACCTCCTAAACGTTAAATAAGCCATCAGTCTAGGCAACAAGTTAACTCAGGAAGGTGTCACAAACGTTTTTCAGTAAACTGCACGTTTCTGTTAAAGCACTAATGCATCAATGTCTAAATAGTAGCTACATACTGTACCTGAATACGTGCTTGCGCTCGACATATAGAGTTCTCATGAAAAGTATTGCTTTCTGCACCTTTCTCACTTTTCCAGTTTACACTTTCTGAAGCCATGTAGGCAACAGCAACAAGTGTGGCATTGTTCGAGTTAAGTGGAACTATAAATGGGTATCAGGTAAAGAAAGAACATAAGATATGGCAGCCATGTAACATAAAGCATAAGCACGCATTATTAGCTGCTCTGCAGTGCAGTTTACATGAAAGGCAAAACTACTTACCACATGCAGACAAGGTAATCAGCACAGCCTTTGCCTGGAACATAGTGTTTCCAGAGTCACTGAGGCCACACTTTATGCTTTCACTTGGGTTTGATACATGAGTATCATCTATGAATGTTTAATTTTTAGAGCACTGTTTTCCTGCTACAACTTCAGCATTGCTGGGATAAGCTTGCCGTGAACAGGAACTGTGTGGTTTTCTCATGAGAACGCACAGTCAGACATTATACATGAATTATTTTTATTACAAACCAGTGAATGATACACTAGTTTCATCCCTAACAACTTTGCACTGTACTTCTGTGTCCTAATCTTTTAACAGCTATAACAAACACATAAAGTGGCCATGTCCTCATTTATAGAAGAATACAGGAAGAGGAAGGAATGGAGGAAGAAGTCAGAGGAAGTAGCTTAGGCAGGTGCTGGAGGCATGCATCTGTTTGTGAGTGGCAGACCTGCAGAATCTCTACTGCACAACAATAACATACATATTAACTGACAAAATATTACTGCACTTACCGAAGTATTGTTTTACAAATGAACACCAATCTCTATAAACAGCAGCCATGCAACACTTGTGAAAATTCAAGCACAAAGGTATCTCAAGAGAATGAAATACAGTGTAAGAATTTCGATCAAGCGAACCTTCGCTGGGCTTAACAAAACCAAAAGCAAAAGGATTGAAGGAATTGAGCTAGTTATCTGAACGATATATGAAATGTGGAAGAGGTTGGCAATAAACTGATGGGCTTGTATAAAGACGCATGAAGCCTGCTCGTCACCATAAATCATTTTTAAGTTAAGAAGCCAAGCTTAAAACCATCAGCTACAATGTGTGGGGTACATGAGGTAGTAGAAAGTGTTTAACTGAAAGATTGTCACTGTATGTCCTACAGATTTAAACCTAATGTGGAGTGAGGCTTTAATGTACAAAATTATGAAGTATTTACAATCACAGATAGGCACAATACTGAGCTTTAGACGGGCTAGTTTGGCAGTCTAACAGTTAGTGAACTACTTTACTGAAGATCCGATGCCCGAATAAATATTTTTACCTCCTGCCAGTGTCGACTAAGAATGCCCGACCGCTTTTGTAAAGGAACTGTGATGATTTGAGCTTAGAACACTTTTAAAAACTCGTCTTTAGGTGCCTAGAATGCAGCACCGTCATAGAATATATTCACACAAGATACAATAATCATCACTGCAAAAGACAGAGCTGACTCTTTTAGATGGCGTTCAGGCGAGTTGTGTCACCTACCTACCATTCAAGCGCTCCATAATTCAATTTAATTCACCAGTTCATGGGCACAGCACCCAGGGATAGGAAAGTGCAGTAACCTGATGCCTATCTTGTGTATCTCAACACAGTGTTCATATCTGTAGCCATTTTTGCATGAAAATAATACAAAATTTTCTTTTGGTGTTCAAGCAATCCTGGCTAGATTACAGATAGGTTTACTTTTCAGATTCAAATAAGCAATGGATGTCTGATGAAAATTTTGCAATTGTGTTTGCACAGACTGCAGATGCATTGTTTGTAAAATAGTTAAAGCATCAACGTTTATTTCTTAGTCATGCAATACAGCACCATGCTACCTCCAAGCTCTAAACTTCTACAAGGTAAAGAGCACCCTTTTCTTCAAATTATAAGATGTTCTAGTCTTTAGGGGTATTATTTGGATACACTAGGAGGCTGAGAAGCAAGCCTTGTTGTCTGGTAAAGATGGTAAGTGCAATAATTGCAGTGAAGCAATCCTTTTGATATCTGAGCACTCAAGAGAATGTTCCGTGTAATAGACTCGACTGTTTTCCTGTTGCCCTCTGTGCCGCATGTTCCACACACACGCATCCGCCGGTCCTCTCGCAGCTTTCTGCAGAAGCTCTTTAGCCTTGGAGGCTTCAGCGAAGTAAGTTGATGTGGACGGCAGGGCTTTTCAAAAGCTGCATTGTTAAAAAACACAATCAGAAGAATGAAAAATAGCAGCAGTAAATAAAAGAGCACTGTGGTTCATAGAAATTGTATAAAGATAAAATTATGGTGAAGAAATCCGCTGTAATCAGCGTACGAACAGAATAATTCACAAGGAAGTTAGCAACTGAAATTTAAGAAACAAAATGATGCAATTCTTTTACCAAAGATATGTAACATCTTAAGAAACGTGTTTGAAACAACACGATATAACAATCATATGCTGTTCCACAGTCTAGTAAAAAAGGTCTACGACCCTAAAGAAAGGGCAAGTGGCTCTTCTTGTACCATGCTCGAGTTATTAGCCCCGAAAATATGCAGAAGCATATTCTTCTTCAAACAGAATTTCTTTATCTCCTGAAATATCTTCACAGTGGTACTTTGCAGTCTATAGAGAACAGGATATATATCATGTAACCAGAAAAGTTTCAAACTCAGAATCTGGTGCCACAAAAATGAAAATTAAAGAACTCTGTTGCCACCCATCCTACAACAGCGGTGCCATGCTCCCTTGAAACCTGGCCAGTTAAAAAGTAATGGGTGAGATACCATTTACTTTTCTGTCTGCCTTTTTATCAATTTCCTTAGCGCCTTTTTTTCTTTTTCTTTTTTAACCCTGTAACTGGGTTGGAAGTACTTCGTCGAAAGGTAGACACAAGCCAGACGGGCAAGCAGCGTGTGAATACGACACAATACGTTGTTTACATTAACAAGCTTCTCGGTCACAGACTGCCTGCGGGAGCGAAAATTACCGAGGACCTCGATAGAGAACGAGTTTATGGTATCCGATAGCGTAGACATAGAAACACACGCGAAAGAGGCGACGCAGAACGCAGGCTTTCGAAGGCATCTCTAATCACGCTCGCACTCTCGAGGAAAGCAAATGCATACTTGCACGGCACAGACAGTCGGCGTAGCGACATAGCGCGTAAACGCAAGACATCTGCGTACTGAAATTGACACCGAGCAATGCAAGCGGCACCATCAATCATGAAAGAATTGCTTTACTAGTTCTGTGAAATGCGCTGTTAATTTAAACGCACTATCGCGCACAAGTCAAATCTAATCAAAAAAGCAGTGTTATATTCAGTTTCGGTTTCGGTTTGAATTCTTTATTCTCCAGGGGGCGTTTTTGTTTTCGTTATATATTCTGGAACCATATAAGCTGGCTAGGGAAGAAGAATCAAAGAAAGCAGGATCGGGTTCAAGATAACGAGGGAAATTGTTTAAAGGGAGACAACGCAGTGAACTACATTACATCAGTTATAGCCGAGTCATTTAGGAGCGACGATAGGGTAATCTCCGCAAATCAGGAAGCAACACAAGGTAGCAGAATACAAAGCAGCTTAGAACTGACCAATATAAACTGGAAAAAGGCAGAAAAACAATATTCCTAAAAACACATCTACAGGAATAGATGGAATTCCGATCAAGCTGATTAATGAACTCAGTCCAAAAAGTAAGGAAACGTTGTTAAAAGCTCTGGAAACAGTCATAACGAATAAGCAAATTCCGGACAGCTGGCGACAGAGTAAAATGAATTTGATTTATAAAGGGAAAGGAGATAGGATGCACATAAAATCCTACAGGCCGATTACCATAACATCTGTTATGTACAGGTTAGCCATGCAGGCGGTGAAATTAAAGGTGCAAGCATGGGTAGAAAGTAACAAGATACTCGGAGAACTTCAGGACGGCTTTAGAAATGGTAGGCGCTTAGATGATAGCCTGTTCGTGCTTACCCAATGCATCGAAATATCTAGAGTGGAAAATAGACCTTTGTATTTGGCCTTCCTGGACATAAATGGGGCGTACGACAACGTAAGCAGGGAACTCCTGTGGAACATATTAAAAGAAGAAGGTATCGGTTATGAGATAATAGAGTTCCTACAGGAAATATACCGGGATAACAAAGTAGAAATTACGTGGGAAGGGATAAGAAGTATGGAGGATGTCAAAGTATGCAAAGGATTAAGACAAGGCTGTCCTCTATCACCGGTGCTGTTCATGCTTTATATGATAAATCTGGAACGGAGGATACATGACAGTAACCTAGGTTTTAACCTGTCATATAGATTAGGTGGAAAGGCGGTAGAGCAGCGCCTCCCCGGTTTGATGTATGCAGACGATATTGTGCTGCTAGCTGAGAGTCTGGAAGAATTGCAAACTCTAGTTAAGTATTGCGGAGACGACGGGGATGCTCTAGGCTTCAGTTTCAGCGGAGTTAAGTCGGGTCTGATGATTTTCAACGGCTCAACTGATCAGGGTCTTAAAATACAAGGCCATGAAATACCTAGAGTAGCTGAATATAAATATCTGGGGGTATGGGTAAACGAAGGATTGGCATTCATTGGAAAGCATGAGCAATCACTTAAGGCCAAAGGGCGAAGGAATGCCGGGATAATGAAGCATAAGGCATTGTTGGGATACAATAGGTATGAGGTTTTGAGCGGTATTTGGAAAGGAATTATGGTGCCCGGA